>NC_061116.1:149236936-149505859 GCF_002878395.1 Capsicum annuum
AAAAAATAGCGGATAGTTTGTTCCAGATTTAGTTTATTAGGATATGTAAAAAGTGAAGGTGATTCGGGATAGGCTTAAGGCTACCCAAAGTCGCCAAAAGTCTTATACGGATGTAAGGCGTAGAGACTTAGAGTTTGAGGTTGGGGATAAAGTGTTCCTAAAGGTATCTCCCATGAAGGAAGTGATGCGATTCGGCAAAAGGGAGAAGCTCAGTCCCCGGTATGTTGGTCCTTATGCAATTTTGTGGAGGGTTGGTAATGTGGCATATAAATTGGAGTTGCCTTCTAGTTTGAGCTTCATTCATTTGGTATTTCATATCTCTATGTTGAGGAAGTGTCTCGGTGATACTTCTTCGGTAGTTCCTTTGAAGGGATTAGATATCTTGGATTCTCTATGTTATGAAGAGGTCCCGGTTGAGATATTGGATCTGCAGGTTTTTCTATTACAAACAAAGGATGTGGCCTCGGTTAAGGTTCTATGGTGGAACCACAAGGTGGAAGAGGCTACATGGGAAGCGGACATGAATTCTAAATATCCGCATTTATTTTTTGCTCGGATATTCATGCGGAAGGTATGTGTTCATGATCATATCTTTATTTTCTAACTTAGTTAAGGGTTAAGATAGATCCTTCCATCTTTATTTTCTAGCTTGGTTAAAGGTTGGATTAATACCTTTTGGTAATGCAAAAGAATCATTATTGTGTTTGACCTACCGTTTTCGTTATTTAGGGATGAATGATCCTAGTGGAGAAGACTGAAACACCCTGGGTTTGGGACCCTTAGAAAATTTTCTGGATTTTTGGGTTCTGGACAACATACGACTGGTGGGTACTAGTCGTATAATGGGGTATAAGTGGTATGCCTTGGTCATATGTTGACCAGTGTTGGTTTATGGGTTGGATTGGTTCTTGGAATAAGTATGACTTAGGATGGTATGAGTCGTATGGTTGGATATGGGTCGTTTGGTTTGGGTTTTTCCTTTACTTGATCTGAGACTTATTAAAATAACTTGGATCTAAATAGAGTGGCTCACCATGAGCCGTAAGCCAAGGTACGAGTCGTACCATGGACTCGTATAGTGGATAGTGTTCAAACCTCTTGTGATTCTATTCTGCTAGGGGTACGGGTCTGATGTTGGGTGTATTTATGCACTCTAGTATTGCTATTCTAGACTATGTAGCCTTGTTTTGAGGATAATTTGTGTGCTTTATGTGTGATGATAATATAAACACGCACATATGTGTTCAAAGATGTGATTACATTATGTAAAAGTGTTTTCAAACAAGTTTGTGCTTAATTGGGAAACTTATAGTTCAATCGAGGAAACTAGTGTTATTAGCTTGACCTAGGTTCTTGTCTAGTCTATCTCAATGGGTTCTATTCTGTTAAATGCGTTCCAAATGGTTTACTTGTATGTTTATAAGTGGAACAACTTGTTTACAATGTGTGTTGGTCAATTGAATCCAACCAAGAGTCAAAACAATAAGTTAATGTTCAACATGAGCAAGCTTAGTCTTAGCTCATGTTTTGAGTTCGTCGTTCTTAATATTGTGTTGAGTTGATCTCTAATCCTTGGTGTATTATGATGTAAGATGTTTTGCAAATTGATTATGGTGGTATATAGATATATACAAGGCTGAAAAATGAGTGGAAACATCACACAAAAGATTGGAGTGAACCAATGAATGCACAAGATACAACATGACGAGAAGAGGATGCCTGGGAGCTCACAGCGATTAGAGGTGTTTCGCGGTGCCAATAGCGATAAGCATGGTGGATCATCATGGCAAAAGAGAAATCAGCAATTGTAAATTTCCAGTAGCTCAATGCGATTATGGGGCATCACAGGCTTATAGCAATGAGAACTCTAGCGTGACGCGATGAAGTTTGAAAGTGGTAAATTTGTGCCCAACTATAAAAGGATGACGTGAAATCCAATTCCTACAAAGCTTATGATTAATTTACTATAAATAAAACATATTAAAACATGATTTGAACATCTTTAGATCTTTAGACGGCTTGGACAATAGAGGAGGCGGCTACAACTTTATTTTTAGGTTTTTATTTTTTAATTTAGCTTCTTTAAAGTTTTGATCTTTCATACAATTATTGAGATGATGGTTATGACTATTAGTGGCTAAAAACTCTCTTTCCGGGATTAAAGCCAAGAACATGACAACTATTGTTTTGAATTAATTTTATTTAATTTGCTTATCAGATTTGGTTGCATGTTTATTCTTGTTTTAATTACTTTGAGGATTGATCACCCTTATAATACATATATTGTCAACATTGTGATATCAGGAGAAGGAATAGAGACATAGAGCATGGGGATGAAAAAAGTAGGGTTTGTATTCTTTTATAAAATAAGGAATTAAAATTAGTGTCTAGGACAGGGATGTACCTAGAAGACTTACTTGATTCACATGTAGGAGGATAATTTAAAGAACTTAAATGGATTATTACACCCTCGCTCAACGATATAGTTGTAATGTCCAAATTAGGTAAATAGTTAGAGGTTGGGAGACCATGATCATTCAATTAACCCTACGAATCAACAACCAAGATAAACATGTTTGCGGATGAAGTTTAATAACGTAGTATGATTGTTCGAAGTCCTTTAATCCTGGGCTTTCTCCTATTGATTGTCTCAAGACTTTTATTCTATGCAATGCTTCATTTACTTTAGTTTACAAATATTCAAAACTTTTGTTTAGTTATGCTTGCACTAGATTGATCTACATTGTGAACTGAAATTAAATAGTTGTTAGAACAAGTCCTTGTGGGATTGCTATTCGACTTTCTTGAAGGCCACTATATTACTTGGTGGACCACATAAACTTGTGTGTGCACTGTCAAGTTTTTGGAACCGTTGTCAGGGACTTGTAATTTGGCAACTGTTTTATTTTTAGTTTTACTCTTTGGATTACTTTGGTGTTCTACTCTTGGTCTTGGTTTTGTATTTGCAGGAAATAAGTTTTCAAAGTAGTAAGTTGGCAAGGGCTCAAAAATTAGTTTAACCAAGCCTCAAACCTGAGCAATTATTCTATCAACGAAGGAGAGAAACAATCCTTCTCCCCCATTTTCCACAAATCGAGAAAGGTCAAGATAATCCTGCTATCATGGCTGATGAACAAGCAGCCTGCAGGATAGTTAGAGAGGTGGCAATCCCACTTCTAACAAATTTAACTTCCTTATTTCAGAAGCCGGCAGCTGGAGGCAATTTTGAGCTTAAACAGAATATGGTACAACTTTTGATTAGCAGTGGACATTTCACATGGCTATCACATAAAGATCCACAGGTTCACTTGCAAATTTTTTTGGAAATGAGTGTCACATTCATCTTCATGGGTGTGGATGCAGATTATGTTAGGATGACGTTATTCCCCTTTTTACTATTGAGGGAAGCAAAAAAGTAGTTGAATACTGAGCTGGCAAATTCAATCACATCATGGGATGGCATGGCACTGAAATTCCTTATCTATTTCTTTCCATCTAGCAAGACTGTGAGACTTCACAGTGAGATTGTGTGCTTCAAACAAAAGCTAGAAGAGAATCTATACCATGCTTGGGAGAGCTTCAAGGAACTTATTTAGGACTACCCACATCATCAACAATCCAATGAGGTACTGACTCATACTTTCATAGAGGCACTTAACCATAATTAAAATTTTTTGTTAGATACAGCTGTAGGTGGTCAAGCTCTTAAGATGACTTATGATGAGCTATACACTTTATTGAACCACATAGCTCAAGGAAATCCAGAGTGGCATTCAAATTCTAGAAGTACCATCAAAAGAATTACAGGTGTATTAGAGGTTGACCAATTTACTACCATATCTGCATTGCAAAATCAAATAAGAGTTTGAAGTTAGGAGTTACACAACCTGCAACAATAATTATTGCAATCCAAAAAGTTGTAGGTTGGTGTGAAGTTTGTGGTAACAGTGGCCAATTAGCAATTATGTGTGCTACAAATCCAGAATCATTGATGTATGTGGGCAATGCTCAAAAGCAGAATTATGGGAAAGCCTACAACATGAAGTGGAAGACTTAGCCACTAAATCAGCAATGGAACACACAACTATACCAATTTCAGCAACCACAAGCTCAACCAAATCAGTTAACTAGCAACTTGGAGGAGATAATGAAATAGATTCTAGCTAATCAAATATTGTTGATTGCAGATGGAAAAAACCAGCAAACGGCCAGGAGAAGCTTACAGTTGCAGTTGTGGTAGTTATAACGAGCATTAAATACCAGGCATTAAGGTGGTTTTCCATGAGATATAGAAAGTCTAAAACAAGTAATAGCAATGACTTTGAGAAGTGGTAAGGAGCCGAATGAAGAACCTCCAAAGGTAACCAAGGAGGTAGATGCAAAGTTGATTCCCCCATAGATATCTAAAAAAGTTACTGAAAATTAGAGAAAGTCTGAATACTCATAAACAAAAATTGCTGCAAAAGTAGAAAAACAACTGCTATAATTCCCTTTCCTCCATAATCACAAAAAAGAAATGGAGGATGCATGTTTTAAGAAGTTCTTTGACACGTTTAGAGAGCTTTACATTAACCTTTCTCTTTTAGGTATTTTGCAGGGTATGACTAAGTACGCCAAGTACTTCGAAGGATATGGTTGCTAATAAGGTAAAGCTGCAGAAAGTTGAAATGGTAGCACTCACTGAAGAGTGTAGCGCTGTAATGACACAAAAAATACCCAAAAAACTTAAGGATCCAGGGAAGTTCACTCTTCCCATTCAGATTAGAAACAATGAGGTAGTTCAGGCAGTTAGTGATTTGGTGAAAAGTATTAACTTGATGCCCCTATATTTGTTCAACACATTGGGCTTTGGAAAGCCAAGACCGAGATCGTACTGCTGCAGTTGGCAAACGGAAGTATAGCCCACCCCAAAAGAGTGATAGAAGATGTTCTCATAAATATTGGTAAATTTATTATTCCTGCTAACTTTATTGTTCTAAATGTTTGGGCAAACGAATAGATAACAATCATCTTGGTGCATCCATTATTAGCAAAGGGAGGAGCGTTGATTGATGTAATAGAGGGTACAATCATAATGAGGTTGGAGGATAAAGAAGTGGTCTTTAAAGTATTTAAACCACTAAACACACTATCTTATCATAAAGATTTGTGCATGATTACTGTTATTGAAGGGGATAAGTGTGGGGTGGTTAGTCCGCCAAAGACCTCTTCGGACACCATCATTGAGTAACCAAAGCCTTTACCACCTAAGCCTTACATGATACATATTGATAAGCCTGAAAAGGCTATAGTTGAAAAAGATGTTGACCTTGAGAGTTCACACTTAAGAGGCCAGAAATAAATTAGAAGATGGCCTCCAAGTTGAGAAAAAGGATAAAAGAACTTGGTGAAGCCGTAGTTGGGTCGTGCCGCGATACTAAATAACGTGCTACATGGGAGGCAACCCAAGTTAAGTAGGTATGTTTTTTTTTGGTTGTTAGTTTTTATTTCATGTAGTTTTTTGTTTTTGTTGAATCGCAGGTTGATGGGAAGTCTGAGTACCGGAAACCTGAGCTAAGAAGTATGGCGAAGACTAAGTGTGGGGTCTCCGAACCTCTTTGATGTATAAAGATGCTATTAGCTAGGCCTAGAGTCCCCAAGGAGTATTTCTATCTGTACTTTTAAGTATACTTTGGGGAAAAAGTACAATTTTAAGTGTGGGGTGGGGAAATTCTCATTTTTAGGGTAAATTTAAAATTTTTGTGTTAGGAAATAAGTAGGATTTTCTTATTGGTGCTATATTTGATTGCATGATGCAGGTGTTTCTATTGTAAAAGAATATTGATTGAGTGAATTACTACTTTTAATACTCCTAGGCTCATGATTATGACTCTTGTACTTGTTGGCTTAAAATTGAAGTCATGCTATTGTTTGGTTGAGTCTATAATGATCCTATATGAGTTAAGCATGTTACATATGTGATGTGAGGTGTTTGTATATTCTTTGTTACATGTGATGTCTAGAACTTGCCTGATGTGTGTGCAAAGCAAAATAAAGGTGTGGGTTTAGGAGATGATATAGTCATTTCTTTGATAGCCTTGTTTTATTTTATACCTTCTTTTTTACCTACCCTTGTACATAATCCTAGTAAGCCCCTTTGAGCCTTTGGCTTTTTCTTTGGCAGCGTAATAAGTAGCATAATCTCTTCTTTGATAGACCTTAATTTGATCCAAAGCTCTTTAGCACTTAAATGTAAATTTAGTGAGTTAAAGAGTGTGAAATTAAAGAAGGAAAAGATGAAATAGAAGCCCCAAAGTGATAGTTATCGGTGTTCAAAAGAATTGTTATGTGTTGTGATGAGGAGTTGAGTAAATTAAAGGATAAAAATTTGTTCAAATTGAATGAGTTGTGCATATAATCCTCCAACCATAGTGTATGTAAATGATCTTAATAAGTTGGGGTAAAAACAAAAGAATGGGGTAGACAAAAATGGTGTGATTTGGGTGTTAGAGTTAAATTGAATGTATAAAGCGATGTGTAAAAGAGCTTAGGAAAGATAGTCACTATTAAGACAAAATAGATCCTACCCATCCCTTAGCTTACATTACAACCTTTAAAGACATATTTGATCCTAATCTTCATCATTCAGATATTAGTGGAGAGCTACACTAAGAGCAAGCCTATGGTTCATTATGTGTAACTTGTAAATTTTTTGTGAGAATAAGCGTAACTTTATTCTTGTACTCATTATGTTATAGATTGTATTTATATGAGTGATTATGGGTACTTATTTAATGAATGTGGATGATTTGTAATAATGTCTTGTATTGAGCAATTAACATGGATTTTCCAACTTGTTGAGTAAATTCTTGAGGCTAGGATGTTTTGGAGTAGTGTTCATGAGCTTTCAATTGTGTATATAACATGCTTAGTGTAGAAACTTGCAGTCTATGTAGTCATTATAGTACAAACTTGAGTGTCTTGCATGTAGTAGAAGTGTAGAGTTTCCTCATCTTATGCTGCTTTGAGTTAAGAGTTGTTTGAGGACGAACAAGGCTTTAAGTGTGGGTGGTGACGTTGGGAGTATTTATGCACTCTAGTGTTTCTATTCTAGCCTATTTAGCCTTATTTTGATGATAATTTGTGTGTGATGATGATATAAACAAGCATATATGTGTTCAAGGATGTGATTACACTATGTAAAGGTGTTTTCAAACAAGTTTGTACTTAAATAGGAAACTTAGAGTTCAATCGAGGAAACTAGTATTACTATCTTGAGTTAGGTACTTGTCTAGTCTATCTCAATGGGTTCTAGTGTGTTAAATGAGTTACAAATGGTTTAATTGTGTGTTTATAAGTGTAACAACTTGTTTATGATATGTGCTGGTCAACTGAATCCAACCAAGAGTCAAAATAATAAGTTAATGTTCAACATGAGCAAGCTTAGTCTTAGCTTGTGTTTTGAGTTCGTCGTTCTTGATATTGTGTTGAGTTGACCTCTAATAATTGGTTTATTATGATGTAGGATATTTTGCAAATGGATTACGGTGGTATATGCATGTATAAAAGGCTAGAAAATGAGTGGAAACACACAAAAAAACTTAGAGTTGACCAACGAAAGCACAAGACACAACATGACAAGCAGAGGACGCCTAGGAGCTTAGTGCGATTAGAGGTGTTTCGCAGTGAAAATAGTAATGGGAATGGTGGTGCGTCGTGGTAAAAAATCAGTCAACTATTGTCAATTTCTAGTAGCTCAACATGATTATGGTGCGTCGCGGGCTTATAGAGATGAGCACTCTAGCGCGACGCGATGAAGTTCAAAAGCCGAAAATCTGTGCCTAGCTATATAAGGATAGCGTTAAATCCTATTCCCACATATCTTATAATTAGTTTAATATAAATAAAACATATTAAAACATATGTTGGACATCTTTAGATCTTTGGACGGCTTGGACAATAAAGGAGGCTGCTATAACTTTATTTTAGGTTTTTATTCTTTAATTTAGCTTTTTTATGGTTTTAATCTTTCATACAATTATTGGGATGATGATTATGAATAGTAGTGTCTAAAAAATCCCTTTCTGGGGGTTAAAGCCAAGAACATGACTATTATTGTTTTGAATTAATTTCATTTAATTTGCTTATAATATTTGGTTGCTTGTTTATTCTTATTTTAATTATTTTGAGGATTGATCACCCTTAGAAAATATATATTGTCAACCTTGTGATCTCGGGAGAGGGAATAGGGATATAGAACGTGGGGATGAACAAAGTAGTGTTTGTGTTCTTTTATAAAATAAGGAATTCAAATTAGCGTCTAGGACAGGGATGTACCTGGAAAGCTTAAATAACTTAATTAGATTATTACATCCCGCTCAATGATGTAGTTGTAATGTCCAAATTAGGTAACTGGTTAGAGGTCGGGAGACCATGATCATGCACTTAACCCTACGAATCAATAACCAAGATAAGTAAGTTAGCGGATGAAGTTCAATAACGTAGTATGATTGTTGAAAGTGCTTTAACCCTGGGCTTTCTCCTATTGATTGTCTCAAGACTTTTATTTTACGCATTGCTTCCTTTACTTTAGTTTACAAATATTCAAAAATCTTTTTTGGTTACGCTTGCACTAGATTGATCTAAATTGTGAACTAAAATCAAATAGTTGTTAGAACAAGTCCCTGTGGGATTAATATTCGGCTTTCTTGAAGGCCACTATATTACTTGGTGGACCACGTACACTTGCGTGTGCTCTTGGGCGCTGTCACGGTCAAGGGTACTAGCTGTATGCTTGGGTACAACTTGGTTTGGTATGGTATGTTGGATAGTATTGGGTCCAAAGAGGAGGCCTGGGGTATGAGTGGTGGGTACCACTGATATTGGACGGTATGGCCGATATGGTATAGTCTTACCCATGGGATTTTTATGCAGTTTAAGTGAGGGTAATTGTAACGACCCAAGATTACCCCCTAGTCATCATATGGTGCTTAGGACCACAAGTGATTCCAAGCTAACCCTTGCTGCTGGCATAACTCATGAGCAACTGAAATAAATACATAAGTCTGAAAGAATAATGCAAAAGATAGATCTTTTCTGAATATGATCAATACAAAACTATATTGAAATGATTACAACTTTGATTATAGAAAACAAGACTGGAATCAAATACATCAACTTCTACTGACCGTCTATGGAGACTCTACTAGTATTGACTATAGGTAGTTGGGACATGAGCCCCCGACTATCCCAAATCAATACGACTGACTAAAGAAATTAAAATGCTACTTAAACTATGAAAAACTGGAATCCTTGAATCAAAAGGGCTCATCACCTGCTGACTGGAAGCTCCAACTGTCTGATATGATGGTATACTACAGCCGGTACCTACATTATTAAATAATGTAGCACGTAGACGTATATGTGAATCAATACTTTTGAAATATACTAAGCATGTGGGGATGAATATATAAGTAAAAACTGTAACTAATTTTGCATATGACTTGTAAAGAATGCATGCTAAGCGTAAATGACTCACATTGGCTTGAATAACTGAAAACTGAAAATCATGAATCATGAATAACAAAGCATACTGTATAAATCTTGTGAGCCATAACACTTAGTTCTAAAAGCTGTACTTTTACTCTTTCTATTAGTGGAATAAGTAGGATTGAAGTCAAGTCTATTTTCAAATCATGCAGGCCAAGTGTAAAGGGACTCACCTTTATCATCTGTAAACTGAAAGATGAAAATATCATAGCAAATGTCTTATGTAAAACAATATCTGGGTAAAATTGTGTGCCTTTACACTTAATGTCTTAAAGCTATTATGTTATTTTGTTTTAGGACTTAAGGAGGCTCTTCCAACCGACATAAACCATGTGAGCTATAATGGAGTCCAACATCTTGTTCCCCTAAGAGGAAAACCTCACGTTGGGGTGAGGTGTCATACTCTTGCCGAGGAGTATAACTTTATCTTAAGTGATCACAATCTGTATCTGCATCCATATAAATGGGAATAATCAAAATCTGTACCTAAGTTGGCTCGTCGTTCTGGGGCATATAAACTAAGACACATATCCAACTCGGTGCTAAATACTACTCCCTTTACTTATGTGCTTATTCTGAAGGAAATCCACTTTAAAACTAGCATAAGGGTTTATAATGGAAATCAGTTATGCAACTATCTATTTAAACTATATTCAAAACTAATCTATATGGATTCCATATCTTAGCTGAGGATCAAAAGATCAAATCTTGTTTAAAATCTGAATATATGCTTGTCAAAGAATGATCAAACATCATCTTTCTTGAAATATCAAGGGCTAAACTTTGGGCTTATAACCCACGCTTGAAAACAAGTCAAATCATTACAAAATTCATGCTCAAAAGAAATAATCTTGAAATACTTTAACAATTCTAGTCAAGACAATGAAATTCAATTCTCAAAATATATAAAATCATGTCACACGCATGAATGTGTAAAAATAGCTATACAATTCAACACTTAAATCAATTGTAACTTCATTAACTTCAATAATGATATTTGGGTATGAACCCTAGACTGAAATTCACGTAAATTCAACTTTAAAAACTAGTTTTGGGCACAAGGACGAAAGGAGTATCCTTGTTCATAACCCCACATACCTTAATGGACTTGATTTGATGGAGAAAGATTGACCTTGAAAGCCTTGGGGATGATCTTGAAAGCTTTTCTTGAAATTCTTGGACTAGGGAACCTAATTTCTTGATTATCTTAAAGAGAAGATGGAATGAATGAACTTGGTGAGGAATGATTAGGGTTTGTTCTTGAGAAGAGAGGAAGGGTTTTGGATCGTGAATTGATTGATTTGGGGATTTGGGAGTGTAAATAATGCATTTAAAAACCGCTTATAATGATTATGAGTGATTGGGGATGGTTATGGGATGCAAAAAGACTTTGTTGCCCTCGAAATACCTCAAAATGGAATTTCTACACTGCTTGGCCATAGGGTTTGCGGCACAAACTCCATGGAAAATCTTAAGGTTTGCAACGCAACACCCATGGAAAACCTTATGGGTTACGACACACAACCTATGGCAAACCTTAAGGTTTGCGGCGCATAAGCTATGGTAAACCCTTTCTAATGAACGATTGCGATGGTAAGGCGATGCGTAACCATCACCTAAGCTCTAGTTTGCGATGCCAACTTAGTTTTGAGGTCCTTAAATTCTAACAAGACCTCCCAAAATGTTAATAAAGGATATACCATCACTACGGGGGTCCTAAAGATCATTTTAGAAGCATCAAAAGAGTGTTACGATTATGGGGGGTCACAATCGTACAGCTAGGACAGTGCCTCATTCAAAAACTCATAACTTCTTACTCCGAAATTAGATTTATGAATGGTCAGAGGCGTTGGCAAAAAGACTATAATAGCTTTAATTTTATATATAGTAGGCTATATTAATCTTTATATACTAGGAGAAACAGTCGCTGGAAGTTGACCTATGAAAAATCGTCAACTATAAATCAATCGATAGGAAAGTTCTCAACTTAATTTTGAGGTAGGAGATTCTTATGGTGTATATTCATCTCCGAGGAAGTTTTCACTCTAAGTAAAACATAAGTCACACTTATTTATATCTATACACCACCTTATTTGGGTCCATATACATCGAAAAGATGATTCAACTTTAGCCCAAAAGTGTGGGTGTTACAGCAATCCATACATTTCCCCACTTAACCTATTAAGGCCCCACAACTTCCAAATCACTTGGGATGTTATTTTCCCTATTATTATATTCATTATAACTTAGAAATCTCTCTTAAATACTCTACAATTCTCTCTAAGGCTTTTGGGTAAAGGAAGGCTAAGGTTTCACTAAGGTAATCAATTTGGGGCTTGATTAGGTGATTTCTCTCCATCATCTTCTCAATTTAAGGTAAGATACTTCTTCCTCATTATTAGTTCCAACTACAGGCATGATTTATAAATTATTTTCATGGCATGATTATTGTATGATTTTGGGGTTTTCAAATAAACGTTGGGGTTTCGGTATTACATTCTTAGTTATGGTTTTTTGATATTTTAATTTTTTTTTACATGCTCTAATAGTGGTTGGGATAATTGATTGCATGGGAATGGTTAATTGGTAATTGGAATTGGATTTGGAAATACTATGCCCCAACATGTTTGATAAAATGCTTATGATAATGTTTACTATATTATGGGACTTTTTATGGAACTATTGCATGGTATGGTTTGGTAATGGAACACTAAATGTCATAAATGGTTTAAATGGTTTGGAATAGTCAAATGGAATGGTATGGTAGTTATGGTTATGGTTAATTAAAATTCCTTATGGGGTATAATGGAATCCCCTAAGCAAACTTAATAATGGAACAACTTGTGGGGTATATGGGATTCCCCGAATCGAGCTTAATAACGGAACAAGTTGTGAGGTACATGGGATTCCCCCAAGAAAACATAATAATGGAACACTTACAAGGTACATGGGAATCCTCCAAGTTAACTTGATAATGTAATCTATGGGTACATGGGAATCCCTTTACATAAAACGGTTTGCTAGGAACATTGTTGGCAAGATATAGTCGGTTTGACGATACCACTACTTATAGCATTGGTTAATAATAATGGAATAATGGTTTGGTTGGTTGGAAATGGTTTTAATTGGGAAATATTTACGGAGTGTGATCGCTAATTGTGAAGGTGCGAGTCTAATGGATGGACATTGGAAACTCATGTTTGTCGATACGAGGGGTTGGTCATAGTGACCACACATATGATACCTGGAGGTACAGGGGAATCCTCTAAGTACATTGTACATATTTAACATGGAGAGTGAAGGGTACTCAAGAATCCCCTACTCTTATGGTATCTCCGGTTCATGCAGCTACGCGCATCGGGGCTAGTTTAGGGGGATACACTAGACCTATATAGCCCGTGGGTGGTTCCTAAGTACTTGCTAGCATTCACCTGCTAACCCGTTCTTAGGCAACTTTATCCTAACTACACTTGAAAGGTACATCAACATGCCACACCAATTATCTTTACTTGGGTAATTCACAACCTTCTTGGTTCAATTTTACAACTTCTCACATTTCTCATAATTAAAAACCAATTTCATAATATGGGATTGGGGTCATAACCACTTCAAAAGTCACAAGTTTGGGACAATCCCTAGCATTCACCATTACCATGCATCAAATAAACTTTAAAACCATTATTTAAACTGAACCCAGGCAGGGACAAACATGAAACATCACATAAACAATAGTTATACAAAAACCCTCAACCCATGTTTTTAAAATCAACAGAAATATCTCATGAACAATACTTGAAAACATATGCTTTTAACAAATTAACAACGAGGGAAGAGTAACATGCTTGAAATACACAAGATTACGGAGAGAATTCAACCCTTGAAGATCTACTTGACCTACTTCTTGGAAACCCTAAGTATGGTTGCTTGGATTATTTAAGAGAGATTTTGAAAGTGCTTTAGTGAGTTAACATGCTACTATGGTCTCAATAGGTTTTTAGGTCGTGGGTTAAAATTGGGGTAGAGGGGAAATGTCCAAAGTGCCCTTAATGAAAAGATGGAAAATTATCACACGTGACTACGGGCCACTATACGACTTGTAAAGACACACTACGAATCATCACAAGGAGTCGTAGTTAGGACAGAACCACCAAGGCCTCATATTGGTCTGGCTACAATTCATATCACCAACTCGTAACCACACTCGATGACTCGTAACCACTTCTTGTACTCAATATAATATCAAATTTGGGATGACATACTGGACACCCTATAATTGGGACAGAACGACTCATCATAAGTCTTTAAGACTTATGGCGTCAAGTTGTAATGAAGACAGTGTCTTGGGCTAAACTTTTGGGACACCTTACAACTTAGTCCTTATATCTGGTAAGAAGTCTTGGCAACTAGTTGAGAGATACTCATACTCAGAGAAGAATAATAAGCCACTTGTTTAGATAAAGTCACGATCGAGTCCCTACGACCCATCATGACTTCCTATGACTCGTTAGGGGAGTTGTAGTTAGGACAGTGAGGATAAAATTCTAGAAATTTTCCAGGGATCAAAAAACCCTGGGAGTTACATACTCCTTACCCCTTGGGATTATTCATCCTTAAATGATAGGACAAGGCATTTATTAGCACGATTTGACTCCATATACCACTACTCTTACCTTTAACAAAGACAGAAAATAAAGTTGTTAAGGAATACACATACATAAAGCCCGATTATCCAAAATAGGGAACAAGAATGGATACTTGGACTTTATGTCCTCCTTGGCTTCCCAAGTAGCTTCCTCAACCTTTTGGTTTCTCCAAAGAACCTTTACCAAAGCCACATACTTAGTCCATAACTGATGGACTTGCCAATCCAAAATCTTAATTGGGACCTCTTCGTAGGACAAGGAATCCCAAATACCTACCTTATCTATAGGAACAACCATCGAAGGATCACCCACATATTTTCTCAACATCAAAACACGAAACACCATATGAATGGAGCTCAAACTAAAAGGCAACTCTAATTCATAAGTAACATTACCAACCTTCTTCGAAACTAAGTATGGACTGACATAACAAAGACTGAGATTCCACTTCTTACCAAACCACATCACTCCCTTCATAAGGGACACCTTTAAAAATACCCAATCACCAACACTGAACTCCGAGTCTCTTTACCTCACATCCGCGTAGGACTTTTGGCAACTTTGGGCGGCCTTAAGTCTATACTAAAGCACCTTCACCTTTTCCATTGCTTGGTGAACCAGATCAAGGCCAAAGAACTTATTCTCACCAACCTCAAATCACCCAATGAGAGATCTACACCTCCTACTATATAAGGCCTCGAATGGAGCCATACCAATGCTAGAGTGATAATTGTTGTGGTAGACAAATTATATAAGAGGCTAGTGGTAAACCCAACTACCACCAAAATAAAAAACTCAAGCCCAAAGCATATCTTCCAAGTTC
The DNA here is from genome assembly GCF_002878395.1 of Capsicum annuum. Taxonomy (NCBI): domain Eukaryota; kingdom Viridiplantae; phylum Streptophyta; class Magnoliopsida; order Solanales; family Solanaceae; genus Capsicum; species Capsicum annuum. The sequence continues at coordinate 149,251,931 of NC_061116.1, forward strand.
TATATTATATTTTTTGCCTGCCCATCCATCTGCCAGCAGAAAGTGGTACTAAGGGTCACCTTTGTCCCTAAGCCTTGCTGGAATGACCTCAAAAAGTAAGATGAAAATTGGATACCCCGACCAGATTTGATGGAGACTGGAGTACCATACAACTTTACAATCTCCTCAATGAATATCTTGCCATAATCCTCAAAAGAGAAATTAGTCCTCACTTGCAAGAAGTGAGCAGACTTAGTCCCAATGACCCAAATCAAATCAAATTACTGGTGAGACCACAGAAGACAGGTAACAAAATCCATATTAATTACCTCCAATTTCTACACAAGTTGTTCAATCTCTTGAGTCAACCCACTGGGCCTCAAGTGCTCTACCTTCACTTGCTGACACACCATGCATTTAGCCATAAAATTAGTCACATCCTTCTTCATATTATTCCTCTAATAAATTTCCTTAAGATCATGGTACATTTTCGTCAAACCAGGATGGATTGTATAATGCGACTCATGAGCTTCAGTCAAAATTCTTCCTCGCAACCCATTAATATTGGGAACACATAATATACCTTGGTACCTCAAGATACCATCACCACCAATTTAAAAAATCATCACCTTCTGCCTACCCACATTATTCTTGATTTGTATCAGAATCGAACACAACACTTTCTTTTCCTTTACTTCAGCACCAAGAGATGACCTTTCTACCTCTTGAACAATCACACCACCATCCTCAGAATCTAAGAGACCAACTCTGATATTAGCCAAAGGGTGAGTATCCTTTACCAAATCCCACTTCTCCTCATCCACATGAGATAATATTCCCATGGACAACCTGCTAAGAGCATCAACAACCATATTAGCTTTACCTAGATAATGGTGAATACTCATAGTCATTAAGCAACTCAAGCCATCTCTTTTGCTTGAGATTCAATTCTTTATGGGTGAACACGTATTGCAGGTTCTTATGATCAGAGTAATTATTAATATGGACCGCATACAAATAATGCCCCTAGATTTTTAATGCAAACACCACAGCTAACAATTCCAAATCATGGGTCGGATAATTCTTCTTATGAACTTTAACTGTCTAGAAGCATAAACAACTACCTTGCCATGCTGTATCAACATAAAACCCATCCCTACCCATGATGTATTACAGTAAACAACAAAACCCTCAGTGCCTTCTGGAAGAGTCAAGACCAAAGCCGAAGTCAACTTATTCTTCAGCTTCTCAAAACTACCTTTGCAAAAATCAGACCACAAGAATTTCTTCTTCTTTTTATTCTGAGTCTCCTTAGTAAATGAAAAAGCAATAAAAAAAATCTCCACAAACCTTCTATAATAACCAGCTAAACCTAAAAATTATGAATGTCAGTTGGAGTCATGGTTGTAGGCCACTTCATAACCACCACAATCTTCTATGGATCCACCATGACCCTTTACTAGAAATAACATGACCTAGATAAGTCACAACATTCAACCAGAACTCACACTTAGAAAACTATGCATTCAAATGCTGCTTCTTTAGGGTTTGCAACACAAATCAACGTGATCCACCTTGCTCTTAGAATACACCAAAATATCATCAATAAAGATAATCACAAAAAAATTAAAAAACTAACAGAAAACCTGATTCATAAGGTCCATAAATGCTATCAGGGAATTAGTCAAACCAAAGGACATCACCAAGAACTCAAAATAACTATACCGAGTTTGGAAGGCAATCTTAGGGATATTCGCCTCCCTAATCTTTAACTGATGGTAACCCGACCGAAGATCAATCTTAGAAAAGAACTTAGCTCTCTGAATCTGATAAAAAAGATCATCAATCCTTGGAAGTGGATACTTATTCTTTACAATTACTTTATTTAACTGGCAGTAATCAATAAACATCCAAAGGGAACCATTCATCTTAAGCACGAAGAGCACATGAGCATCCTATAGAGACATACTAGGGTAGATAAAACCCTTTCAAGAAGATCCTTTAACTACTTCTTGTGTCATCTAAACTTAGCCGGAGCCATTCTATAAGGAGGGAAAGAAATAAGATGAGAGTCTAGAAGAAGATCAATCCCAAAATCAATTTCCCTATCGGAAGGGACACCGGGAAGACCATCAGTAAAGACCTTGGTAAACTTATAGACCATGGGGTTAGTCTGCAAGAAAGAACCTACGAATCTAGAATCCTTAACATGTCCTAAGTGGTAGAGGCGTCCTTTTGAAATAAATTTCTGGGTACTAAGATATGAGATGAACCTTCCCTTAGTCAGTAGGGAATTACCTTCCCACTCGATCATCGACTCATTAAGGAAATAGAAACTGACCCTATGGGCCCGACAATCGAGAGATATATAGCACGAATACAACTAATCTATTCCTAAAGTCACATCAAAGTCTAATATGCCCAACCTTATCAGATACACCAAGGTCTCCCTACCATGGACCAACATCACACAACCCCTATAGACTCTTCTAGCCACAACAGAGTCACCTACTAGGGTGGACACAAAAAAGGGGTCCGAAATACATTCAGGATCAAAACCAAAAGGGATTGCCACATAAGAGGTCACATAAAAGAGAGCATACCCGAGATCAAGTAGACAATATATATTATTAAAAAGAGTTTAAGCATACTAGTAACAACATCGGGGGACGCCTCAAAATCATGGCAAGTGGCAAGAGCATACAGACTGTTCTGACAAGTTTCGGAGCCAGAAGCAATAGTAGTACCTTTTGGTACGGGAGCTGATGAAGTATCAACATAAATGTTATTTTCCCAAAAGCAACCTTAGAAGGACAATACCTTTGTATATGACCAATATAAGCACATTTACATCACTTTTTCCTCCCTTCTTCAAAAACACCAAGGTGCACCTAACCATAAAATCTACAAGAAGGATAGGATGAAGCTGACTGAGGCCCACTAACCTATGACTAGGCTCCTGGTTCTCTAAACCACTATTATAATGAGGAAGATAATTACCTACCAACTTTGAATAAGGTGCACCAACTGTAGAGTAGGAACCAGAATTTCCCCACTTTTTCTTAGACTACTTTCCACCATCTCTACCATTCTACTACGGACCTCCACCTGATTTGAATAGTAAAACTTCTTATTCTGCCTTTCACTCATTTGTGCTGGCTTTATCATTTCTTTTTCCACTTGTTTCATATACAAAACAAGTCCACATATGTCTATATCTTTTTTTAACAAGGCAGCCTTACTCTCCAAGATCAACTCACGGGACAACCCCAAAGCAGACTTTCTTATTCTAGCCATCATGCTAGACACCAATTCAGGAGCATAATGCGATAGCTAATGAAAGTTCAAGGCATACTTATTTACTGACATCCTTCCTTATTTCAAGTTCACAGACTTCTCAGCCTTTACCTTTCTTAACTCCTAAGGAAAGAAAGAATCAATAAAAGCACTAGCGAAGTCATCCCATAAGGCAGACTCAGCATTGTCGCCCCTAGATTGTTCCGAATCTTCATACCATTGGTATGCCACATTCTTCAACTATTAAGTTGCAAAATTTATACCTTCCACATCAGAAGCATGCATCACATGGAATGTTTTTTCCATCTCATCAATGAAATTTTAAGAATCTTCCTCAGCCTTCGAACTAATAAATAGAAGGACTCAAACTCATGAACTGGAAAACTCTAGTGGCCTCAGATGATGGAGCAACAGAAGCAACAATCTTAGTCTAAGAGTTCACCAACTAGGTAAGAAAATAAATTGACTGGAAAAACTCATCATTAGACACACCAGCTTGGGGTGCTTAAGGAAAAATAGGGAAAATCGGCGGAGCTCCCTTAGGGCAATTAAAAGAAGCAACCCTACAATGGGTCTGAACTCTTGGAGTTGGATGAGCTCTGCTTATATTATCCTTAGATGAGACAGAAGGGTTTGTATGAGCATCAGATCTTCTGGGAGACATGATTTGAAAAGAAAATATATAGGAATTAGAGGAGATTTAAGATCTTAGAATCTATAGCTTGAAAAGAGAACAACAAGAAGTGGAAACATTCCTAAATACCTCGTAGCCTATCTCTTATAAGTGTGGTATGCTACACACTCATAAATGATCTCTACTTGACATGTCTTTATTGAACACCCAATGACACCAAAACTAGCCTATGATACCATTTTTTTATGACCCAAACCAGGGCCTGTCCATGATGGGTATCTCAATTCCTATGTGTACCGAACACCACCCCTATGTACCTAACCAAACTACACAATGTCCCCAATATCAAATCAATTTTGAACATATAACAAGATAAGTTTAAAAAATAAAGGGTATTTTTATAATCGATAACCATTGATCAGGCAAAACAATCGAACAACATTGCCCAAGTCCACAGTAATCCAAACAAAACCTTCTAAATAAAGAACCAAAACTAGTCTTGGTCAGGACATGTCCCTGACTCTGACAAATGACAATGAGAATTTAAATTATAATGCTAATGATAATGAAAGTATTAATCAACTTAAATCTAAGAATGAAAGTTGGAAAAATTCCTAAGCCTTTCCAGGGATGGAAGCTCACCACTTTACCATCATGCAATGAACCGAGCCGACCGACCTAACTCCGCGCAGAAAAAAGAAAAAGTAGCTCCTGTGTCTGTAGAGTATAAGGATATAGCATCCAGAGATGGTTAGTGAGGTGAATACTAGAATGTAAATTAGGGATAAGGATAATATAATGCCATCAGAATAGAACATTAACTTAAGTGATCACTAAAATTCATCCATATTGGGAAAAAAAACTTAACCTACGGTGGCTCATAGTTTCTAGGAATTCAGGATATGCTCATCCGCATTCCCTTCTTGGTGCTAAATACTATCCCAGAATACTTATATGCTCATACTTTAAGAAATCCACCTTAAAATAACATAAGGGTTTATAGAATGGAAACCAGTTATGATTCCTTTTACTTTAAATCATAATTAAGATAAACAATTGTGGATTTCATATCTTATCTTAGGATCAAAAGATCAAGCTTTGCTTTAAATCATGTTATAAAACTTATCAATGAAGCTTAAGAGCATAATCTTTTTGTAAACTCAGTACTTGTACTTAGGACATAGAATTTCTTAGGACATAGAATTTATGCTTTATTTCATAGAAATTCATAACAAAACTTCATGCTCAATAATCACCTTGAAATTTTCAACAATCCCAATTAAGATGATAAAGTTTAAATTATAATATGAATCTTATAAGTCAAACATGAATATATGTAAAACTTGATGTACTTAAAGCTTTCAATCACATGGTAGTATCATAATTCAAGAACATGGCTATTTGAGTATGAACCCTAATTTAAAATAAGTACAACAACAATAACAAACCTAGTATATTCCCACCTAGTGGGGTCTGGGGAGGGTAGAATGTACGCAATCCATACCACTACCTCTAAAAAAGTAAATTAAATAAACCATGCACTTTAGGAACAATCATGAAAGAACAACCATGTTCATAAATCCCACATACCTGAAATTTCTTGGCTTGTGAAGAGAGTTTGAACCTTGGGACTTGAAAGATAAATTTGGGGAGAGAAACCCTAATATTGATGTTCTTAAAGCTGGGAGAAGGAAAGTATTGTTATTTGATTGAAAAATAGAGGAAAATAACACCTCTTTAGGGTTTATAGGTTGTGAGTTGGGAGTTATTACAGGGAAAAGGACCAAAAAGTCCTTTAACTAAACATTACATAAATTGACCACCAGTCTTCATGACTCAACCATACGACTCGTATGGTTAGCGTATGACTTGGCCTATCAACTCGTAAGTTTTGCAGAATCAAGGATGCTATACATTGGGCAACATACGAGTGGTAGTATACGACTCGTTACTTGTCTATATGACTTGGAAACAACTAATCTTATCTTGGACAGAAACTTAGGGAACCTATTCTGCTAAACTCATGACATCACTTCATACGACTCGTACCATGATCATAGGACTTCTAGGGTTAAATCATATCTACAATAGAATTTATCTAATCCACACTGCCCTAGGTACAATTTACCATACATGACTCATATGAAGTATGTATGACTCGAGGGAGTGAGTCGTATGATTCACACTAGCTTCCAAACATAAGGTATTACAATATCTCCCCCTTGGAAACATTCATCCTCAAATATGATTCATCTAGGGTTGGGATTTTGAAAAGAATCAAAACCTCTATACTGAATTTATAACCAATATTACCGCTACCACAAAAATTCAATTTCTCACAACATAAAATACAACATAGGAGAAGTTAGACGAGCTTAACGAGAATGAATTTGTTGGATAGAACATATTACCTTAAGTAGGAATTGAATTAGAGGAAAAGAGATGAGGATAATTGGTCATCATGTCTGCTTTAGCTTCCCAAGTGTCCCCTTCAACTAATTGATTTCTGCAAAGAACTTTTACTAATGCTACTTCCTTATTCCTTAGCCTTCGAACCAACCTATCAAGTATCTCAACAAGAATCTTTTCATGTGTCAAGTTTTATTTAAACCTAATACTTTCTAGGCGAACTACTAAGGAAGAATTTCCAATATACTTCTTAAATATTGAAACATGGAATACTGGGTGAACTGCAGCTAACTCTGACAGAAGGTTCAATTTATAAGCAACCTCTCCTACACATTTTACTATCTTATATAGACCAAAAAATTGGGGACTCTACTTTTCCTTTTTTTGAATCTCATAATTCCCTTCATAAACTTGAGCTCTCTTCTTCTTACATCAACAAATGATTTTTTACTGTTTTGAGCAATTTTTAATATCTCACGAGTCAGCTAAACCTTTTCTATAGCTTCAAGAACAGATTCAGGACCAAACAAAGCTGCTTCACTGACCTCAAACCATACAATAGGTGACCTACACCTACGTCCATATAATGCTTCAAATGGATCCATTTGAATGCTAGCATGATAAGTGAATTCAATCAAAGGTAGATGGTCCTTTCAACTTCTTTTAAAGTCTAAAACAACCCCCTCAATGTGACTTATAATGTATGAATTATGTGTTCATCCTGACCATCGGTCTGCGGATGAAATGCAATACTAAGCTTAACTTTTTTACCAAGGTCCTTCTGAAAAGACTGCCAAAACTATAAAGTAAACTACGTACCTTTGTCGGAAATGATGGACATAGGTATCCTATGAAGCCTTACTAACTCGTGGATATATATTTTGGCGTAATCCTCTATGGTATATGAAGTCTTGACAGGTAGAAAATGGGCTGATTTAGTCATTTGATCTACTATGACCCAAATTAAATCATGCTGACATCTTGTATGAGGCAACCCTATAATGAAATCCATATTCACTAACTTCAACTTCCAAATATGGATACTATTCTCTTGCAATGTACCACCTGTTCTTTGGTGTTCAACTTTGACTTGCAGAAAATTGGGACACTTGGCTATAAATTCGACTGTCCCTCTTAATTCCATTCTACCAATAAATTTCTAGTAAGTTATGGTATATTTTAGTAGCACCCAAATGGATGAAATACCTCAAACCAAGAGCCGAGGCTGGTATCTTTTCCATCAACCTATCTACATTCGGAACACAAAGTCTACCTTGATAGCGAAGTACACCATCTCCCCCTTGGAAGAAAACCTCGACCTTCTACTGCTGGACTGCTTTCATTATTTGGTTAAGTATGTGATCATTTCACTGTTTCACCTTTAATGATTCTCAACTACTTTGAACTACTACTTCCCCATCATTAGTGTCGAGCAAACATACTCCCAAATGAGCCAACCAAAGCACTTCTTTTGATAACTCCCATTCTTTTTTTTTTCACATGAGATACACTACCCATAGGCAACCCACTTAGTGTGTCTGCCACTATGTTAGCCTTACTCGGATGATAGAGAACATCTATGTCATAATCTTTCAATAACTCCAACCACATTCTCTGATGAAGATTCATCTCTCTTTGAGAAAATACATACTGAAGACTCTTATGGTCAGTGAAAATGTCAATGTTCGCACCATAAAGGTAGTGCCTTAAAATTTTTAAGGAAAAAACCACAAAAACTAACTCCAAGTCATGAGTTGGGTAATACTTTTCGTGATCCTTAAGTTGCCTAGAGGCATAAGCTGTCACTTTCCCATTCTGCATTAGAACACAACCTAACCCAACTCTATAGGCATCATAATATGTCATAAATCTGTCTAACACTTGTGGCAGTGCTAACACAGGTGCTGGCTGTTAATCTATCTTAAAACTTTTGGAAACTCTTCTCACTCTTATTCGACCATATAAACTTTACCTTCTTTTGGGTCAACTTAGTCAATGGTGCATTTATAGAGGAGAACCTTTTAACGAATCTTCTATAATATCATGTCAAACCCAAAAATCTCCTAATATTAGATGGAGTGATGGGTCTAGGCCACTGCCTCATCATATTAGTCTTTCAAGGATCTACATGAATACCAATCCTTGGAATGATATGTCCCAAGAAGGTTACAAATTCCAACCAACATTCACATTTACCAAACTTTTCATACAATTGATAGTCCTTGAGGGTCTATGATAAGTCATTAATTTGACAACTTACTTACATTTTTTAAGCCCAAATTATCATGATTTTCATTGATTTATTGTTACTTTTATTACTTAACGCTCATTTGTGTAGGTAAAAGTGAAATAAAAATATGAGCAAGGACACTTGATAAAAATGAGCTAAGGAGAAGTTGAAAGAGAATAAATGTAAGCAAAAAGAACAAAAACTGAAATTACAGGCCCAAGAGTAGACCCTCAGTTAACGTGATCGCGGCCTAAGGGTCATGATCGCACTCAGTCAATAAGTCAAGAAGAGTTTGATCGCGCTATGACTACCGCGATTGAGATGTCATGATCGTGGTCCGAAGATGTCAATCGTGGTACCGTAAAAAAGTTTCAAGGGTATTTTTATAATATTTGGCAAATGTGAAATTCGGGCTTAAATAGGGGGTTTTGGGTCATTTTGCACACCATCTTTTATCTTACATTTTATCTTATCCTTAGTTTAGGATTTATTACTTAGAGCTTGGAGCTTAAATTTGTACTAATTTGAGGCAAGAATTAATTAGAGAAACTCCAAAGTAAAGAATTGACAAATCTCATTGAGGATTCATTGGAATTTAAAGTGTGGTTTGCATTCTCTTTATTTTTCATGAATCATATTGATGGAGATTTTGGTATATTTTTGTTTATTATCTTTATGAGTTGCTAGTTCTTGCTCTTGGGATTATGTTAGAATAGGGTGCATTTATGCATGGCTTGTGATTTATTTGTGTATGATAATGTGTCGGTGGTGGGTTCTACCATTGCTTGTGAAAATTAATTGGGATTTATGGGTGAAAGCCCTAAATACCCAAAATAGGTTTATAGGTGAAAATCCCAAGCTCTTGAAAGCCTAAATCATCCTTGCAAGAGGGGTTTGGGTGAACTTTAGGAACTCTCATCATCCTTTAAAGAGGGATATGGGAACCAAAGTAATAATAGAAAATTATTAGGTTTAGTTTTCTAATTTTCACCATCTTAGACATAAGGGTAAATATGAGGTTGACTATCCCTTGGGTACTATCCTAGAAATAGGGGTGCCTAATTAAGGTATTGGGTGGCTTTAATTGAGACATTTGTTAGGTTATCGAAAGAGTCAATGACTGACATCTTTGAGGTCTTCTTGAAAAAATATCCTCATGGACTTTAAACCTAGCCTACCACATTATCAATGATTAGAATTTGTACCAAATTATCATGTTCCCATGCATAAATTTCCCCTAGGAAAGCATAGTCCCAAGATACATTTTAATTGATTATACTTTAATTATTCTTAGTGTTAAATTAGTTGTTTAAAAGCCCAAAATTAATCATATCTTTGAAAACATTTCAAATCCCCTTATTTTTACATCATTGTATCCTAAGTTTGAATTTAGTAAGTACTTTCATTTTAAACTTACCCATTCGCCACTCACATTGTTCCTCGTGGATTCGACCCCGGCTCTTGTAGTGTTATTATATTGATAATGACTTCCTTTCACTTAAATTAACGTGTAAATTGTGCATTATCAAAAATAACGCCATAGTCGGGGAACAATTTGGCGTATTGAGTAAGTGTGGAATTTTAGTCTATTTGCTTGAATTCAAACCTATAAATATTTGTTTGTGATTTTTTTATTTCTTGTGTTAGGTAAATTTTTATTTTAGTTTACTTATAATTATGGCATCTTGGAATGAACGTGAGTTTGGTGGTTGGAAATCTTATCTTGATGATCTGTGTCTGTATTGCGATGGACCCTACTTTTAGAAAGATTGTAGATATGCTCCCTAGAGAGAGATGTGTGCACCATCTCGATCCTACCGAGAGTATGATTGTTCTTTATGTGGTGGTCAAGATGGACATTGGAGTGATTACCCAAATGTCCCTACCCTCGTTATGCTAACCCGATTGCTAGTTCTTCTTATGATTTTGATCAATTTTATGATGAAGAAAAGGAAGCAAAGGAAGAGCGAAGCATAAGAAATAATGGGATTGTAGCAATGCTTTAACTTATCTTGGACCGGGTAGAAACAACGGGGGATAACATATAACTCATATATCAAGACATGGGGCATGTAAAGAGAAAATCAAAAGGATTAAAGAAGTGGGTATGGAGGCAAATTTCTCAAATACCATGGGTATTCCTACTCTTCCAAATGAGCTCAATATTGATAAATCCCCGGTATTTATAAACTAACCAAACCAAACATGAGAGATGGTGTCAAGACTGAGAAAATGGTACTAGAGTCAACAAAAAAGCCAAGCAAATCCTTTGTGAAGGCTCTAGTCCATTTTGGGGAAAGAATGTCAAAACTGATGCAACTTTGGAATTAGGGAGAAGACTTCACTCAAACCAATTTTTAACACTATGATTGGTGGATGTGATGAAAGTCGAACCACCCATGCAAATGATGAATTTTTGTAATGAGGAGGAAAATCCCTACATTTTGGAGTTTGTCATTCCAAAAGGGCAAAATGAATCCTCTCACCCAAAGGCTAATAAATGCAAAATTTGGTATGTAAAAAGTGAAATTTTGATGCTCTCACCAATGCCCAATGAGCCTGTTGGAAAGTTGGATGTGAAGTTGGGTAAAAGGTTTTAATCTTCAAAGTGGAGAGATAGAAAATATTTCGTTGTGTCCTCACCTTTGCCCAAAATTCCTCAAAGATGTATTGATATAATGCTAGGCCGCCGTTTCAAGTCTTACAAATGGAGACATAAATTTCATAGGCAAAAGATGTTGTGCCCCTACTTTAACTAAGGTGGTTCTTGGGAGGAAACCCAACGAATTTTTCTTGATGTTTCCAAATGTTTTTAATTCATTTTAGCTTGTTTTTGGGTGTTTGTAGGTGATATCACAAGTTGGAATGGGTTCCTCAAGAATGAAACCCCGGATTGCAATATTGGACTTTCTTTTCATCACTTTCCTATCTTTAGTAAGCTTACAAGGTATTATCTTTACAATATGAATGATGATCACATTTCATGATTTTTTTTGGTTTGAATTTAATTCATTTGGTCTTAATTTGGTAGAATATGGTTGTTGGGATGAAGATTTATTAATGTGTGCCTTGTCTTAAATGCTAAATTGTAAAATTCTTTCTTTCATACACTAGTGTACACCTTGTGTTTGATGAAACACCTACTTGAGGTTTGTTTACTTAATTGAGTGGTGGATGATTTAATTGGGTTAGTATGATTATAATTGTTGTGTTTGGTGATGAATTGGTGCATTGGGATAGTTCACATGTGTTGTTATTTTACCCATTCAAGGTCTTACTTTACATGCAGACCATATATTTATTAAAATGTCAATAAGAGAGAAATATCTTATATGCTTGTAAAGGTTAATGCAAACTTTCCTGGGGCATTGTGTGGTTATTTTTGGAGTATAGCTTAGAGTCTAATTGATCTTAAAAGTGGTATAACCGGTGATTTTTGGTTGAAATTGTGGATGAATGTTGTGTCCATGGTGTGATTAATTAGCGTGCTTATCATAGCATCTCCAGGTTTAAGTAACCCAAGGGACATGGATGCTTTCCTTGCCCTATGATAGATTGGGTGATGCCATTCTTAAGGTTAAAGGGTAGTTTGTGTTTGCATTGGTGCCATGAGTGCCTTATGAACTAAATGGACGATATGTGGAGTTGTGAGAAAAGAATCCCATGAAGTGCAATGAAAATGCTGTCTTGCATTCACACAAGTTTTTCTTTAATTGTTTAGGAAGAGGCAAAAGCTCAAAATTCTTTCAAAACGTCATTGGCAAGAAATGAAAGGATAGTTTTCTTTTTGAGAAAAAAGAGATATCAAGATATTTTTGAGTTTTCTTTTGAGTAAGACCATTAAATTCAATTTTTTGCTCTCTTTACAAGGATGAATCATGACTTGAAGTAACTTATTAAGCTCTAATTGCTCAAATTGATTGGGAGATTAACTTTTTGCTCTATGAGTATGATACCATGTGTAGTGAGTTGTTTGAATAATTTTAGCACATATGTGTAGTCTATAACTTACCCCGAGTGTGTTCAAAGCAAAATACTAGACAAGATTGGTTTGGAGAATGGCCCAAGGCCATTTTTGACACATTATATAGCCAAATTCCCACCTTAAAATTTTTCCCTAGTTAACCCCTTTGCGCCTTTTTACACATTTTTTTCTTTGTGTAGTGATAACCTTGAGAAAACACCTAAGCCCTTTTTAAAATCTTTATTTTTGCACTTAACCTCCTTTGATGCATTGAATGATTCAAAGTAATGGAATGTAGGAAAAAGCCTAAGTTTGGGGGGAGGGTTTTAATCTAATGTGCTAAGATGCGCCAAGAAAGGTGTATGTAAGGTGGTCAAATCATTTGCTTAAGGGGTAAGAGACATACTTGATGGTCAAATCATGTAAGGTGGTCAAATAATGTGCTTAAATTTAGAAAGTCTCTTGAAAAATCCAAAGAAATAAAGAAAGAAAATGGTGGCTTTGACTTGTTTTGTAAATGCTAAAAATAAAAATTAAAAAGGGGAATATGGGAAATGATTTGAATGAGGATAAGGTGGATAGTTTGAAAATATTGGGGTAGAAGGGGCCAAGAAATTTCATTGAAAGAGGTATTTTAGTCACTTGATCTATAGATATTCTTTCCCGCACTTTAAACCTTCATCTTGACCTGTAAGACCTTGGTGATTTCAACTAGGTAAGTCTACATTAATGGCGAAAAAGGCAAAGGACAAGCCTATGGTTCTACTCATTGTACTTGAATTTCTTTGTTAGAGTGAGTTTGAATTCTTTCATTATTTGAGATCCTTTAGAAATTTCAGTGTCTTTTTTGTGTGTGGAGATAACTCTTGCTTGTGAGCGGCATCGATACTTTGGAGTAAAGGGTGAAATCTTACTCTCGATTTTGGGTAAATGGGTGAAGTAAGTTGCATTATGAAGATGGAGAAATTTTTTTAAGATTTTGTGTTTCCTCTTAAGATGCTTTATTGATTTGGAAGATTCATTTGATACAAACATACATCATTGCTTCATAATATGTGCTTATCAAAATTTTTCGGTTCACTTGTTGCCATGACATGTTTGTAAAGTTTTTGTAGAGCTTTGTTAGCTTAGTCCTTTAGTATAGCTTTATTTTGGGTGAAATTGAGTTAAATACCCTATCTTTTTGAATTGTTCCTGGTTGCTTGAAGACAAATAATAGTTTAAGTTTGGGGGTATTGATAAGTCACCAATTTGACAACTTACTAGCATTTTAAGCCTAAATTATCATTCTTTTTCATTGATTTATTGTTAGTTTCGTACTTAATTCTCATGTGTGTAGGTAAAAGTGAAATGAAAAGATGAGCAAGAAAACTTGATAAAAATGAGCTAAGGAGAAGTTTAAAGAGAAAAAATATGAGCAAAAGAACAAAAGCTAAAATTGCAGCCCAGGAGTCGACCCTCAGTTACCGCGATTGTGGTCTAATGGTTGCGATCATAATCAGTCAACCAATCAAACAAAGGGAAATAATGATATGACTACCGTGATCACGGTGTCTCGATCGCGGTAGCGCGAAAAAGTTTCAAGGGTATTTTCGTAATATTTGGCAAATGTGGAATTGGAGCTTAAATAGGGTTTTTAGTTCATTTTTCACACCTTTTATCCTACATATTATCCTCTCCTTAGTTTAGGGTTTATCACTTACATATTAGAGCTTGAATTTATACTAATTTGAGGCAAGAATTAATTAGAGAAACTCCAAAGTGAAGGATTGGCAAATCCCATTGAGGATTCATTGGAATTTAGAGTGTGGTTTGCATTCTCTTTATTTTTCATGAATCAAATTAATGGAGATTTTGGTATATTTTTGTTTATTATCTTTATGAGTTTCTAGTTCTTTCTCTTGGGATTATGTTAGAATAGGGTGCATTTATGTGTGGGCTGTGATTCATTTGTGTTTGCTAATGGGTCGGTGTTGGGTTCTACTACTGCTCGAGTAAATTGATTGAGATTTATGGGTAAAAGTACTAAATACCCAAAATAGGTGTATGGGTGAAAACCCCAAGTTCTTGAAAGCATAAACCATCTTTGAAAGAGGGGTTTGGGTGAACTTTAGGAACCCTCATCATCCTTTAAAGAAGGATGTGGGAACCAAGGCTATAATAGATAATTATTGGGTTTAGTTTGCTAATTTTTTCACCATCTTAGACATAAGGGTGATATGAGGTTGACTATTCCTTGGGTACCATCCTAGAAATAAGGATGCCTAATTGAGGTATTGGCTGGCTTTAATTGACACACTCGTTAGGTACTTGAAAGAGTCAATGAGTGATATCTTTGAGGTCTTCTTGAAAAGCTTTCCTTAAGGACTTTAAACCTAGCCTACCAGATAATCAACGGTTAGAATTTTCATCGAATTATCATGTTTCCATGCATAACTTGACCCTAAGAAAAGCATAGTCCCAAGATCCATTTTAATTGATTATACTCTAATTATTCGTAGTCTTGAATTAGTCGTTTAGAAGCCCAAAATGGATAGTATCTTTGAAAACGTTTACCCCCCCTCCCCCCCACAATTTTACATCTTTGTATCTTAAGTTTTAATTTAGTAAGTACTTTCATTTTGAACTTACCCATTTGCCACTCACATTATTCCTCGTGGATTCGATCCCAAATCTTGTTAGGTTATTATATTGATAACAACTGCCTTGCACTTAAATTGAAGTGTAAGTTGAGCATTATCAGTCTGCAACACTATTCTTAAATGGTTTGTGTGTTCTTCCTCACTCCTGGAATATATCAGTATGTCATCTTTAAAACAATGACGAACATGTACAAGTATTGATTGAATACCCTATTCATCAAATCCATGAAAGTTATAGGAGCATTTATCAGTCCAAATGACATAAACTCAAACTTAAAATGGCCATACCTCGTTCGAAAAGCTATTTTGGGAATGTCTTGCTCCCTAACTTTCAATTGATGGTATCCCGACCTACGGTCAATCTTGGAGAACCACTGGGCACCTTGAAGCTAATCAAACAAATCATCGATTCTAGGAATAGGATACTTGTTCTTGATGGTAACCTTGTTTAGATATCTATAGTCTATAGACATTCTGAGAGTACCATCTTTCTTGTGAACGAAAAGGACTGGAGCACCCAACGGAGAAACACTGGGTCTGATGTAACCTTTATCTAAGATGTCATTAAGTTTCTCCTTTAACTCTTTAAGTTTGGCTGGAGCCATATGATAAGGGATAGAGATGGGCTGAGTATTAGGAAGAAGATCAATACCGAATTCTATTTCTCTATCCGGAGGTATCGCTGGAAGATCTTTAGGGAAGACCTCAGAAAAATCATTAACTACACAAATTAATTAAACTGTTGGGGCTTCAGACTTAGTATCTTTTACTTGAACTAAATGATAGATACAACCTTTTGATTTAGCTTTCTAGCCTTAGGATAAGAGATGAAACGATCTCTGGGAGACAAGAAACTACCCTCCAACTCAAAAATCACCTTATTAGGAAACTGAAACTTGACCCACGGGTGCGATAATATATTGATATGTAGCATGAAACGAGCCAATCCATGCCCAGAATGATAATGAAATCTACCATATCTAACTCTATTAGGTTCACTAGTGTGATCTTATAGAGGACGGTGATAAGATACTTCCTATAGACTCATCTAGCCCATTGGGGTAGAAACTGAGAAGGGCTTAGAGAGATTTTCTGGACCTACCCTAAAATTTACAGCAACCAATGGAGTTACATAAGAGAGATTTGATCCTGAGTCTAACAACATATATACATCAAGGTGAAAGGCACGGGAAATACCAGTGACAACATCTGGTGAACTCTCCTTCTCCTGGCGAGATTGTAAAGCATAGAATCAATTTTGTGGTGCTGATCGCCACCGGTATTGGATGATGTGCCCTATGGAGGGACTGGGCGACCTGGCTGAGCTGGTATATTAGTAACCTAAGTCTGAGAAAGAACAACCCTACTTCCCAACTTAGAATATGGACACTCCTTAATTTTGTGACCCATTTTTCCATAACCATGCCAACCCCTTTTACCCATCAAACACTCACTAGGATGGGTCTTGCCCTACTTTGCACATGTTGGGTAACTACGCCTCCCGACCACACTATTCTGAGACCTGGAATTCAAAGTCCTGCCCCACGATTCCTACCTGGTTTTAGGTGCAGGGGAACTGAATAAAGATGGCATAGGCACTAATGAATGATCCTGAAACTATGAACGACTCCCCCTCCAAACCTTGGCTGATTATACTCAAACTGTCTAGTCCTAGTCCCTTTGTTTCTCTTCTCTCTTTCCTTCAACTTTTCTACCTCAATCTATTGATCATGATTCATCAACCAAGAAATATCTATATTCCCAATCAGGATGACAGTCCTAAACTCTTTGACCACCAAATCGAACACCCCAGCAACAAACCTACTCATATGAGATCCAAAGTCAGATAACAACGAAAGCATACTAAGATAACTGATTGAACTTAAGGCAGTATTCCTTTACTATATAGAGCACAACCTCAAGTTCATGAACTCCTCCACCTTACCCTCCCTCATCTCAAGCAGAAATAACTGATCTTAAAAAGAACCCCAAAATACCTGACAACTCATAAGAGATGCATTCTCGCCCCCACCTTCCTTCCACATTACAACCCAATCACAAGCAATATCCTACAACCTATAGGATGGAAATTCTACACTCTTTTCTTCAGTTACATGCATAATCTGAGTAATCTTTCTCACCTTATCAATAAAGAGTTGGGGATCCTTATCCACCTTTGTCCCATAGAACTCAGGTGGATTCATCCTCATAGAGTCTTGAATCCTGGCTGCAGCTAAATTACCATTTTGTTTAAGTGGGACTGCAGCCTGTTAGTTTCCTTGAGTATTGGCATTCACAGCTTAGGCTAATGCTTGAAAGGCAACCCAAAATTCAGCGTAAGATATATTCTCATTCAAAGGGTCAGCGTGCAGTGGTGGTTGATCACAGTTTCTATGTGTGTCGGCTTTGTGAGGAGGAATATTCTGTCACGTAAAAGCATGAGATAGGGCTGATAGAGACAACTGTAAGCATAATAGATAATAAAAGAAATAATGATTCCTACCTTGTTCTGTAGGTTCTTACCCATAAATATGGAGTGCTTCACATTTATGATCAAGACTCTACATAACACGACTTGTCTGACTCCGTAGGACTCTTTACACCTTAGGCTCTGATACCAAGTTTGTAACGCTCGGGAAGTACCCCTAGATGTCATACATTGTTTAAGACTACAAATAACCCTAAGCTAACCCATGATATCTATTTAGCTTAGGAACTCACACAAGGAGTGACTAACATATATAGAAACTTAAGATAAACGATTTTGTATCTTAATGAAAGTGTTTAACTTGGAAATCTCTACACAAATTCTTTGAACTGGAAACATAATCTGTCTGACAAGCCTCCACTAATGTCTAAAGGGCCATTGGGACAGACCCCAGCTGACCTGAACATAGATGAATTTCAAATAACTAAAATAATATCATCAACGAGCAGAAGACTGATAAACTGGGTCCTTGGACTATGAGGACTCACCAAAAGTTAGGATGTAAGAGATGATGGCCGTAGTCAATCGTGCTGCAGGAAATGAGCACCCAAACCTACATTATAAAACAATGTAGCACATAGACATATATGTAGGTTAGTACCTCTAGAATTTATTGAGTATGCGGGGGTGAATGTATAAGTAAAACGATAACAGAATATGCATATAAGCTTTCAAATAATGCATGCTAAGTGTAAATGACTCACCTTGAATCTGAATAAGACAAAAGACTACAAGATCATAAACATAAAAGATGAAGCATAAGAATAAACTTTGTGAGACATAACACTTTGTTTCTAAAAGCTTTACTTTTCATTCTTTCTTATGGGGGATTCTTCTAACTGACATAAACCATGTGAGCTACCATGAATTCCAACATCTTATGCACGTTGGAGAGAATTGTTCTATCTTTGCCATCGGAATAAAACCTTAACTTAAGTGATCACTAAACTTCATCCATATTGGGAAAAAGCTTAATCTATAGTAGCTCGTAGTTTCTAGGAATTAAGGATACGCTTATCTGCATTCCCTTCTCGATGCTAAATACTACCCCAAGAATACTTATATGCTCATACATTAAGAAATCCACCTTAAAATAGCATAAGGGTTTATAGAATGGAAATCAATTTTGCTTTTCTTTACTTTAAATCACAATTAAGATAAACAATTATGGATTTCATATCTTATCTTAGGATCAAAATATCAAGCTCTGCTTTAAACCATGTTATAAAACTTATCAATGGAGCTTAAGAGCATAATCTTCTTATAAACTGTACTTGTTCTTAGGTCTTAGAATTCATGCTTTATTTTATAAAAATTCATAACAAAACTTCATGCTCAATAATAACCTTGAATCTTTCAACAATCCCAGTCAAGATAATAAAGTTTAAATCATAATATGAATCTTATAATTCAAACATTAATATATGTAAACCATGATGCACTTAAAGCTTTCAATCACATGGTAGTATCATACATCAAGAACATGGCTATTTAGGTATGGATCCTAACTCAAAATAAGTAAATTAAATCTCAAAACCATGCACTGTGGGCACAAGGATGAAAAACTAACCTTGTTCATAAACCCCACATACCTGAAATTTTTTGACTTGTGAAGAGAGTTTGAACCTTGGGACTTGAAAAATAAATTTGGGGAGAGAAACCCTAATCTTGATGTTCTTGAAGATGAGAGAAGGAAAGTGTTGTTATTTGATTAAGGAATAGGGGAAAATAATGCCTTTTTGGGGTATATAGGTCATGGGTTGGGAGTTATAAGAGAGAAAAAGACCAAAAAGCCCATTAACTATACATTGTAGAAATTAACTGTTAGTCTTCACGACTCAACCATACGACTCGTATGGTTAGAGTACGACTAGGCCCATCAACTTGTAAGCTTGGCAGAATCAAGGATGGTATACACTGGTCAACATGCAAGTGGTAACATACGTCTCATTATTTGTCTATAGAACTTGGAAACAACCAATCGTATCTTGGATAGGAACTTAGGGAACCTACTCTGCTAGACTCATGTCTTCACTTCATACGACTCGTCCCATGATCATACTACTTCTATGGTCAACTCGTATCTACAATAGACTTCATATACTCCACACTGCCTTAGGTATGATTTACCATATGCGACTCGTATGGAATGTGTATGACTCAAGGGAGTGAGTCGTATGATGCACAGTAGCTTCCAAACATAGGGTATTACACTTTTGAAAGTGTTTTAGTAAGTTAACATGCTAATGGGGTCCCTAATAGGGTTTTAGGTCATGGGTTACAATTAGGGTAGAGGGTAAATGTCCAAAGTTCCTATAGTAAAAAGTGTGAAAATTGTCGCAACTGACTACGGGTCACTATAGATTTGTAAAGACACATTACAACTCATCAATAAGAGTCGTAGTCAAGATAGAACCACCAGGGCCCCATACTGGTGTGGCTAAGATTCACACCACCAACTTGTAACCACACTTGATGACCCGTAACCACTTCTCATACTCAAGAAAACAAAAAATTTGGGATGACACACGTGACACCCTACGATTGTGACATAACGACTCATCATGAGTCTTTACGACCCGTGGCCTCAAGTAATAATAAAGACAGTGTCTTGGGCCAAACTTTTGGGATACCTTATGACTTGGTCCTCACGACCCATAAGAAATCTTGACGTCTAGTTGAGAGCCATACACACTCAAAGATGAATAGTAAGCTACTTATTTTGATTAAGTCATCACTGAGTCCCTACGACTCATCATGACTCCTTACAACTCGTCAGGAGAGTCGTAGTAAGGACAATCAGGACAAAATTCTGAAATTTTTTCAAGGGCTAAAAAGTCGAGGCATTACATCCACCCAAAATTTTTAACCATCCATGAATGGCAACATAAACCATATGCTAAGAGAGTAGAGTACAATCAAATACACCATTGATACCATATTAGGATTTTTCATTATACAAGACAGTTAATTTCACGTATAAAAGGCCAACAACATAACATAAGACCCCATATGGTCACACATAATAAGTAATGTCCCAACAACCGCCAAGTACATTAGTATGTAGGCCCCACACGAGCACAACACGATAATTATAGCTATTTCATTATTAGCTCCCACATCCTTAACAAGATTTTGTATCATCATTCATTACCCAACCCAGTCTAAAGAAAGTTAAGCCATAACCTACCTCGAATGTCAAAAATTAGTCCGCAAGACTTCACTCTAAAGGCTTACTCCTCCAAAATGAACTTGGAATCAAATAAAACATGTAAATATAGAATCTATGCATCAAACGAAAGCCAACAATACCCATATTGTCTATTTTCAAGTCAGGAGTAAAACGGATCCCCAAAATGAATTTTCAAAAAACAAGTACAAAATCATAATTTTATCTTTGAAACATGTTCCACATATTTTTAGGAGTTTACAGCTGAAAACCCAAGTGAAAATGAGTTAAAAATGAGGTTCAAATTGAATAAAAACCATGTTTAAGCTTTACCTGCAAAATCCCCAAAAATCCTTTTTAAAATCAAGAATCTGCAGTTGCTCTGAAGATGAAATTGAGAGAAAACTTATAATTATAATATTCAAAACTTACCCAAGTGGAAATGGACTAAAAATAGGGTTTGAATCGATAAAATACAAGTTTTTGGTCTTCCAGGCCAAAATCAACAATTCCCTACTGTAATCCCCATTAAAACAAGAATTAGATGATAAAATTCGAGTAAAGTAGGTGAAATAAGTGTTTAGAAAGTTACCCAAGCTTAAAAATGGAAGAAATTTCTCAAAAGTATGAAATCCTAAGTTCCAAGTCTCAAAAATAGAGAAAAAAGGCGAAACATTGGTACGTATAGGGTCCAGTCTCCGCAGACCCCTCAGGATTCATCCGAAATCCCATGAACGCAAATGAAATATGCTACCCTATAAAATTTAATGCTCTAGACTCAATGGCAATCTCAGTTTTCAAAAAATCATCAGTTTTATAAAGTTGACCCCTGAAGTCCATTTTCACAACTTTCCAAATCGAGGGTCGAAATGAGATTTAAAAGCCATAAAACCACACAAACCATGTTACAAATCTAAAATTGATGTTTGGAATCTACTGGTGTAGTTCATTTTTTGATCCAATGCATAGATGAATAAATGTTGACCAAAGTCAACTATAAGGCTCTCAAAGCCACCAAAAACCACAATTTCACATAAATCATATCCAAATGTACCAAGAATAATGCCAATAATACCCACGATCCAAAAGTACCACAAAGCAACCACGAGGAGGGTAAAATGGTCAAATCATACAAAAATAAATATTTCACAAAAATCACCAAAAAATTAGGTTGTTACATCATCCACTACTAAAAATCTAGCTCTACCTCAAACTAAAAGCAAGAGAAATAGCTGAACCAACAAGGAGATGGAGGTAGGAACCATGCATATCAGACTCCACCTCCAGAATAACCTCATCTATAGGTCGGTGCTTCCACTGGACCTTAACCATTAGAATAACTCCAGAACATAATCATCTAACATCTCTAGCCAAGATGTAGATAGGCTCCTCAACAAAAGACAATCTCTCATCTAATTGAATTGACTCCCAATGAATAACATGAGACTCATCCAAAATATAATGGGAAAGCATGAAAACATGAAAAACTGGATGAACAACGGATAATCAGGGAGAAAGGACAAGTCATAAGTCATATCACCAACTATTTGAAGAATCTCAAATAGGCCAATATACCTGGGGCTAAGTTTTTCTCTCTTTTAGTACCTTAACACAACCTTTTTGGGAAAAACTCGAAGGAAAACTCCATCACAAACTTCAAATCTCAAGACATAAAGTCTACGATCTGCGTAGCACTTCTGCCTACTCTAAGATTCTTGAATGCTATCTTGAATAATCCAAACGCTATCCAAGGACTCATGAAGCAAGTCTATAACTAAAGGTATAATATCAAAAACCTCAAACCAACAAATAGGAGAATGACATCGCCTACCATACAAAGCCTCAAAAGGATCCATATCAATACTAGAATGATAGCTCTTATTATACGCTAACTCTGCCAAGGCTAAATATTGCCCCACTAACCACCAAAATCCATTACACAAGCACAGAGCATTGTCTCTAAATTTGAATAGTTCGCTCTGACTGACCATCAGTCTGGTGTAAAATATTGTACTAAGATCAAACCCTGTACCCAACTCATCCTAAAAGGTCTACCAGGTATGAGATGTGAACACCGAAACTCGATCCTAGATAATAGATATTGGTACACTATAAAGATACACAATCTCAAAAATATAGCCATAGGACAACCTCTTAGCACTAAAAGAGGCCTGGACTTGAATGAACTAAGCAGATTTGATCATTCAATCCATGATAACCCACACACTATCAGAACCATAAAAAGTAAGAGAAAATCCTGTCATGAAGTCCGTAGTAGTTTTTTCCCATTTTCACTCGGGAATTAGTAATCTCTGAATCAAACCACTAGCCTCAAATATTCGGCTTTAGCCTTGCGAAAACATAGGCAACGAGCTATAAAATCCTCTACATATCTCCTCATACCAACCCACTAGTAATGTTTTCTCAAATTATAATACATCTTAGTAATGCTCGGATGTACGAAATACTTAGAACAATGAGCCTTATCCAAAATCAATCTAATCCAATCACCAACTCTCGGTACACAAACTTGACCTCTAATCCTTAAAACACCATTTGAATGAAGTAAGGCTTCCTTAGCCTTACCACTCAACACCTTATCCTAAATTTACCTTAATCCTACATCATCAAACTAATGAGCTCGAATCTGCTCCATCAAAGAAGACCCAGCCTCTACAAATGCCAAAATACACCTAGGTGTCAAAACATTAAGCCTAACTATCTAGTTAGCTAAGGACTGAACCTCTAAGGCCAACGACCTCTCTTAAGTCAAACAATGCGCCAAGCTACCAATGCTTGTTAATTTATGGCTCAAGGCATCATCAATCATATTAGCCTTGCCCGAATGATAGAGAATAGTCAAGTCATAATCCTTAAGCTACTCAAGGCAACAACGCTGCCTCACATTAAGATCTCGCTAGGTAAAGATATACTAAAGGCTACAATGATTGGAGAAAATCTCACAATGGACTTCATACATGTAGTACCTCCACAACTTCACAGAAAAATAGCAGCGCACAACTCCAAATCATGGGTAAGGTAATTCTTCTTATGGGGCTTCAATTAATGAAAAACATATGCAATCACCTTACCCTCCTACGTTAACACTGTATCTAACCCAACACCTGAAACATCATAAAAGATAGTAAAACCCATGCACTCCTTAGAAAAAGTCAAGATAGGAGCTGAAGTTAACACATTCTTAAGCTTTTGGAAGCTCGCCTCACAAGCATCGAACCACTAAAAAGAAATCTTTTTTAGAGTTAACTTATCAAAGAGGTTGTAATAGAAGAGAAACCCTCAACAAAATATCAATATTAAACTGCCAAGCCAATAAAATTCTGAATCTCTGTTGGCAAAGTAGGCCTATCCCAGTCACGAACCACTGCAATCTTGGCTGGATTAACCATAATACCATTCTTAATCACCACATGACCCAAAGAAGAGACAAACTCCAACCAAAACTCACACTAGGAGAACTTCTCATACAACTTCTCATCCCTTCATATCTGAATAACATTCTATAAATGCTCCTCATGATCGACATCACTCTTGGAATAAATAAAGATATCATCTATAAATGCAATCACAAAAGAGTCGAGATACGATCAAAATATCCAATTTATCAAGTCTATAAAAATGGGTGGGGCATGGGTATTAGTCAACCCAAAGGGCATGACTAAGAATTCATAATAACTGTATCGAGTCTAAAAAGCTATCTTCAGAATACCCAAAGCTCTAATCCTTAATTGGTGATACCTAAATCTCAAATCAATCTTTCAAAATACCAAAACAGCCTGAAGTTGGTAAAAAAATCATCAATACGAGAAAGAGGATATTTAGTCTTAATGATCGCCTTGTTCAACTACTTGGGCCATGATATAAGGAGGAACAGTGACGGGCTTGGTGCTTGGCTCAACATAAATGGCAAAATCAATATCATGATTTGGAGGCATACCAAGAAAATCTATAAAGAACACATCCATGAACTCACAGATAACACAAACAGAATCTAGAGAAGGTGAGGAAACACTAGTATCATGAATATAAGCCAAATAGGACAAATATTCCCTTTCAACCAAACGATGATCCTGAACATATTCTCTAACACTCTTGGGACCCGAATGAAGAGAACACTTCCAAGCTATTCTTTGCACACCCGGTAGAGCTAAAGTCATAATCTTAGCATAATAATAAAGGATAACATGGTAAGTGTCATGAACCAAACTAAGGCCTAGCCATGACATGTATCTCAAGTCCACCGAGGATCGAAGACCACTCCTTTTGCCTTGTAACCAGAACATAATATAATAAAATAATGAAATTTCAAACATAAAATCAGATAGATGAATATGACTTAGACTCAAAGAAGTCTAAGAGTTTAGAAACCAATTCCCATGGCCACAATTTTGTCCAACAAAGCCTCTAACAAAACTAAAGATAGACTGGTCAGGACATTCCCTGAGCATAACCAAAAATAATTTCAAAGAAAGAGTCATAACATAAGAGAACCTAAAGCAATAAATGAGGTCTTCCAAAATAAGGAATCTCACCACTTTAATTTGACTCAAAAACTATCCCACGATAACCTAGTCACTAGGACAGAGGAGTGGAAGTATGGTTATTTGTTGCATCGTGTAAGGATACGGTGTATGAAAATGGTTAGTGGTTGGACTGCTAACATGTAACTCAGGGATAAAAGATAAAGTAATGACATGAAGCATAATACAGAAACCATTAAAATCAGTGCACAACATCATTTATAATATATATATATATATATATATATATATATAAATATAAATATAATACCAGGAAAGGGAACAGGGCTTAACATGAATTTTGAAAATCTTAACCTAGATTATGTAGAATAACCATCATAATCAAGGCACCCACGGGCTATATGGGATCATCTCTCCCCTAGATAGAAGGTTCCCAGTGCGTGTAGCCATATGAACTAGAGGATAATCATACGTGCATATGCCTTATGAGGGACTCAAACTCCCAGGATATATCAAGGTAACTTAAGCATCGAATCATGTGATATGGGGGACTTGAATATCCCAATCATATAAATAGGGGGATTCAAACCTCCCAGTCATTTTCACCCCTGTGACGGAACCACAGTTTGCAGTATTGGTCCTCAGGACCTCCACTTTTATGGCTCGGCCACACAACTCTCCTTTAAGTCCAATTAAAAATATTTAGCACACATTCCCATTAATTGAACTAATTCATTTATTAATGTATCCCATTGGTATTATCATACCAATCCCACCTGCAATTTATTACCATGCCATAACCAGTAACTATATCACAGGGGAATTTACGCCCTCCGAGGTTTAATTATTTAATCATACAAGGAAAATAAAATCCCCAAAGTTCAATAAAACCAATTCATGGTTCATTAGCCTTTTATGTTATGCAATAGTATTAAGTGCACAAGTTTAGTCATGTGATAAAACTATATGCAATCTCAATTCCACTATATGGGTTGGGGGAACACAATTTCCAAAACCATATGTTAAACCAGATAATTAACTTATGGAAAACCATAACCCCTTAGTTTATTCTCTATGCCCCTGTACCCCACAAGTTCAAACACTATAAGTAAAACATGAATGATCATATGTAAATGTAATACCCCGAGAACTCTAACCAATAGTGCCACCATGACTCAAGCTCATGAGAAATAAATTATAGTGCTTTGGTTGTTTTCTGATCAAGGGTGATATGTATAAAGGCCTCAAAGATTTCCTAGAGATTAGGTGAATCAAAACATCCCTTACCAATTGAATTCTTGGGAAGGATTTTTGCATAGTCAACTTCAAATGAGAATATCTCTTATTACACTAATAAATTTTGATCTCTTAACACCCACCAATAGATAGATAATTGAATTAGCTTTCCAACGGTACCAATTTCACACAAATCCAGTATTGGAACAAAAGGTTATGTGTATTTTACTCCAGCATGTCAGCCTGGAAACTGTGTTATAATATATTTTGTGAAGACTAGCCACAAGTCTGACGACTTGCCACAAGTCTGACGACTTGCCACAAGTCTGACGACTTGCCACAAAATGTCGTCACCCTTAAGTAGAAAGTCATAAATTCCACCCTTTTGTGATGATATTTCGTGATGACTTGTCACAAGTCTGACGACTTTTCATAAATATCGTCAATTATTTTTTCAAAAATTAAAGGACATTTTTGCAAGGGTATTTTGGTCCTTTTCATCTTTTGGAGGACCCTATATATATGATAATCCCCGTCCAAACCCTAATTTCTTTATTTTCTCTTCCAATTCTCTTAAGAAAATATATCTAGGGTTTCATTCAAGAACATTAATCTTCCAAAAATCATCCATAAATCTTCAAGATTTCTTCAAGAACAAAGTTCCTCATAGTGTGGGCTTCGAGAATTATTTATTACAAGTGCGGATAGAGTCTCAAGCACTATCCTGTCATTTTTGTGCCCAAAGCTTTGATATCTATTATGAATTTATATGATTTTGCAAGTGGTTTTATACCCAAACTACTTCATCATGAAACTATGAGAATATAAATTGTTCAAGCTTTGTTATACATTATTATTTTACTATTCCCAAGTTATGACTTAATTTTTAATAACATGAATTTCATATTTCTACCATGAGTTGATATTTCAAGTGTTTTCAAGATATGTGTCAAGCTTT
The DNA here is from genome assembly GCF_002878395.1 of Capsicum annuum. Taxonomy (NCBI): domain Eukaryota; kingdom Viridiplantae; phylum Streptophyta; class Magnoliopsida; order Solanales; family Solanaceae; genus Capsicum; species Capsicum annuum. The sequence continues at coordinate 149,279,439 of NC_061116.1, forward strand.
AAGCTTCCTTATGACAAATTTGATTATTGAGTATATTGATTCATGAGATTGAGTTGTTACAATGAGTCTTGATATTTCCTTAAAGTTATTGATATTACCATGATTTAATGAATTGATACAATTTGATATTGAGAAAGATTGATTTGATTTGAGTCAAATTAGGAATCCACGAATTGATTATGATTTGATAAATGAGAAAGAGATTTGATTTGATCTTCATGATAGACCCTTGTGATGTTTATGATGGATTTCCTAATAAGTTCTGAGCTTGTGTCTGGGAGTAGTATTTAGCATCGAGTGAGAAATGTGGTATTTCCCCCGAAACTACGTGACACCGTAGGATTGGTATTGATAGTTGTGGGCCAGACACCGAGTATGAGATTGTGATCGCTAAATTGAGGTTGTACTCCCTGGCAATAGTACAATGCTCTCGCCAATATAGGGTTCTTTCCTTAGGATGGTAAAATATTGGACTCCATGTAGCTCACATGGTTTATGTCGGTTATAAGATTCTCCCATGTCCATAAAAGTTGAGTTTCTTGAATTACTGAGTCACTTCGAGTCTTGAGATGAAGAGTTGAGTTGTTTATGATGATTTATGAGGTTTTTATCATATGATTTATTTACTATGAGATCATGAAAAGTATGTTTCAATCTAACTCAAGCCAAGTGAGCCATCATTGTACATATGTATATTTTTATAAAATTGATGATGATATTTACATTGTTGCATGCACCCCCACATACTCAGTACATTCCAAATTACTGACCCACATATTTTTCCTATTGGCTATATTTTCTTGTAATGTAGGTTCAGGTACTCAGCCGCAGCCACGTTAGTGATATTCGGGTGCCTCACTATATTTCCTCAGTGGTGAGTCCTCATGGTTTGAGGACCGTGCCTATATTTTTGTGATATCATTTTGTTGTTATGGCTTTCATTACTGTGGAGTCAATTGGGGGTTTGTCCCAAAGGCTCCTTGATTTTGATGTATAGAGGCTTTGTCAGACTAGAGGGATGGTATGTACAGGAATTCAATATATATTTTGGTTGTACAGTTTAGTATTCTCCAGTATCTCTCTTAAACCCGATGTGATACATCTCTCTATTATGCATGACTATTGTTGAATTGAGTTCCTTGAGGTAGTGTCTAGCTCTGAGGGTTAGCTTGGGGATAAGTGTAGCCCTAACCACCGTGTGACGTCTCGAGATGGAAATTTTGGGGTGTTACAAAGTTTTATATCAGAGCCTAAGGTTTAAGGAGTCCTAGGTCCTAGGGAGTCTGTCAAACCATGTTACGTTGAGTATTGATCATCGGTGTGTAGCGCGCCGCATCTGTGAGCAAGAGGCTACGGAACATTTTAGGAGAAGTCTTTTTTTTTCTTTGTAAAATTTACTGTGCCTACAACTGTCTCTTTATCTACAATTAACTTGTGATCTCTTATAAAAGAAAATGTGTCCTCATTGAGCTCATAGAAACAATGATAAAACTCAACCCGTTGATCCCTTGAACGAGCATGTGTCTCATGCAGAATTCCCGGCAGTTTTTCAGGCGCTAGCCTAGGCAGTTACCGCTAATGCTTAAGGTAATGCCCAGGCTACTATTTTGCCTCCACAAGAGAATAATTCTGCTGCAGCTCAAGTTCGAGACTTTATGCGGATGAATCCGCCTGAATTCTATGGGTCGAAGGTAGGTGAAGACCTATAGATATACTTGGATGAAGTGAGAAAGATCACCCAGATTATACACGTGACTGAGAAGGAGAGTGTTGAATTGGCTGCCTATCGAATAAAAGATATTGCATACGATTGGGTGGAGGTATGAAGGAAGAGTAGAGAGAAAGATATCGTTCCCATGACTTGGCAGTTATTCCAGGATGCGTTCTTAGACAGATTCTTTCCTCTTGAGATGTGGTAAGCAAAGATAGAGGAATTCATGAATTTGAGACAAGGCTCCATGACTGTTAAGAAGTATTATCTTAGATTCAATCAGCTAACCGAATATGCTCCTAGTATGATGGCTAATTCCAGGACCATCATGAGCAAGTTCCTGACCGACGTGTCGAGTTACATTATGAAACAGTATAGATCTGCTATACTAAATAGGGAGATGAACCTTTCTCGGTTGATGATATATGCCCAACAGATTGAAGCTGATAAGGTGAAAGAGAGGGAGAGAGTAAGAGAGAATAAAAAAGCTAGATCAGAGCAGCAGGGATTCAGTCAGTCCAGATTCCATGGAGGGAACCGCCCTCAATTCTAGAGACATCCATTTATGCCCGCGCCTTCTTTAGTTAGTGTTCCCACATCTAGAAGCAGGTAGGAGCAGGGGAACAGGCCTATCCCATCCAGGTCTCAGGAAAGTGTAGGTAACAAACCTCGTCCTTCTTTATGTTCCAAGTATGGTAGGGATCATTTTGGTGAGTGTTTGGTGGATTAGAGGGGTTGCTTTGGTTATAGTAAGTTGGGCCACGACTTAGAGATTATCCGTATGCTAGACAGAGAAGTCAAGATGCTTATCCCCAGAGTCAGGCTACCAGTACCCCCGCTCCCATAGTCCGCCTAGTTCCTCCTCAGGACGCTTCTTTTAGTACTACTGGCGGTTCGTGCTAGAATTACTTCTATCCTATACCACCTCTCCAGGAGCAGGAGGACTCTCCAGATGTTTTCACTGGTATGCTATAATTCTTTCATTTCTATGTGCATGTATTGACGAACCCCAGTTTGAGTTTCTCTTATGTGACACCTGTGGTTGCTGTAAATTTTGAGATAAAAAAATGATACATTGCGTATGTGCATTGACTACCGTCAACTCAACAAGGTAACTATCAAGAACAAGTACCCTCTCCCTAGAATTGATGATTTATTTGATCAGCTACAGGGTGCAAGTTATTTCTCAAAGATAGACCTTAGATCTGGCTATCATCAGCTTAAAGTGAGAAAGTGTGATATTCCAAAAATAGCCTTTCAAACTCGTTATAGTCACTTTGAGTTTCTTGTCATGTCCTTTGGGTTAACCAATGCTCCATCAGCCTTCATGGACCTCATGAATCGAGTGTTTAAGCAATATCTTGATATATTTGTCATTGTATTTATAGACGATATTCTTGTGTATTCCTAAAGAGAAGATGATCATGCCGACCATCTTAGAATTGTCTTGAAAACTCTTAGAGATCATCAATTATTCGCTAAATTTAGAAAGTGTGAATTTTGGCTAAGGTCAGTTTCTTTTTTAGGTTACATTGTTTCCGCCGAAGGCATTAGAGTTGATCCCTAAAAGCCAGAAGCTATAAAGAATTGGCCTAGACCTATCTCCCCATCTGGTTACTACCATAGTTATGTTGAGGGATTCTCTTCCATTGTGCATCCCATGATCTTGTTGGTCTAAAACAAAGTTAAGTTCCAGTGGACAGATGCTTGTGAGAAGAGTTTTTAGGAGTTGAAGACTCGACTCTCTTCAGCCCCAGTATTAGCTTTACCCGATGGTACTGATGGTTTTATAATGTATTATGATGCTTATAGAGTTGGTTTGGGTTGTGTGTTGATGCATAGGGGTAAATTTATAGCTTATGCCTCTAGACAGTTGAAGCTTCATGAGAAGAATTACCCAAGCCATGATCTTGAATTAGCAGCTGTAGTTTTTGCTTTGAAATTCTGGTGACATTATTTGTATGGTGTTCATGTTGATGTGTTTACTGATCACAAAAGCATGCAGTATGTGTTTACTCAGAAGGAGTTGAATCTTAGGCAAAGAAGATGGTTAGAGTTGCTAAAAGACTATGATATGAGTCTGTTATATCACCCGGGCAAGGCCAATATTATGGCAGATGCTCTTAGCAGGTATTCTATGGGTAGTGTAGCTCATGTAGAGAATAATAAGAAAGAATTGGATTGTGATATGCATCGTTTGGCTAGGTTGGGTGTTAGATTACTTGATTCTGCTGAAGGGAGTATGTTAGTTCAGAGTAGTTCCAAATCCTTTTTGGTCTCGGAGGTAAAGGAGAAGCAAGACAGGGATCCTAGTTTGGTCAGACTGAAGGAGTTAGTTAAGGACCAAAAGGTAGAGGTTTTCTCCTAAGAGAAAGATAGTGTATTGAGATTGCAGGGTATATTGTGTGTTCCCGATGTTGATGATATAAGGTAAAGAGTTATGGCTGAAGTGCATGGCGCGCAATATTTTATTCATCCCGGTGCTACCAAGTTGTACCGCGATTTGCGAGAAATCTATTGGTGGAACGGTATGAAGAAAGACATAGCAGGATTTGTGGCTAAGTGTTCTACTTATCAACAGGTTAAGGTAGAGCACCAAAGGCCCGGTGGTGTAATGCAAGAGTTTGGCATTCCTACTTGGAAGTGGGAAGAAGTGAATATGGATTTTGTAATTGGTTTGCCTCCTTCTCGTCGTCATCATGATTTGATTTGGGTTGTTGTAGACTGATTGACTCAATCAACTCATTTCTTGCCATACAACTGAGGATTATTCTAGATTATATATCCGTGAGTTAGTTAGATTGCATGGAGTTCCTTTGTCTATCATCTCAGATAGGGGTACTCAGTTTACTTTACAGTTTTGGAGAGCCTTTCAGAAGGGTCTTGGTACCCAAGTTCATTTGAGTTTCACTTTTCATCCACAGACTGATGGTCAGGGTGAGAGGACTATTTTGACTTTTGAGGACATGTTGAGGGCATGTGCACTTGATTTCAAAGGTAGTTGGGATGAGCACTTTCCATTGGTTGAATTTGTATATAACAATAGTTTCCATGCTAGTATTTAGATTTCCCTGTTTGAAGCTTTGTATGGGAGAAAATGTAGATCGCCTATAGGTTGGTTTGAAGTAGGAGAAACAACTATGATTCGGCTTGATGCTGTGTTTGAGGCTATGGAAAATGTTAAGTTGATTAAAGAAAGATTGAAGACCGCTCAAAGCCGTCAGAAGTCGTATGCGGATGTGAGAAGAAAAGAACTTGAGTTTAATGTTAATGATTTGGTGTACTTGAAGGTTTCACCCATGAAAGGGGTGAACAGATTTGGAAAGAAGGGAAAGCTTAGTCCCCGTTATGTTAGTCCATACAGGATTCTAAGCCGTGTTAGGAAAGTAGCATATGAAGTGGAGTTAACCACAGAGTTGTCTAGCATTTATCCGGTATTCCATGTTTCTAAGCTTAAGAAATGTATTGGTGATTCTATCGTGATTGATTCTTCCGAAAGCTTAGATATTTAGGATAGCCTTTTATTCAAGGAGATTATGGTTGAGATTTTGGATTTTAAGATCCGTAGGCTATGGAACAAAGAAGTTCTATTGGTTAAAGTGCTTTGGCAAAATCAATCTGTTGAGGGTGCTACTTGGGAAGCCGAAGCTGATATGCGAGCCAAGTACCCTTACCTCTTTTCCATGAGCTCGGAGCGAGCAGAAGGTACCATTCTTTCTTAATTCCGCCCCTTTCTTATTAAAGATTCAGCTGTGTGTCTACTTCCATCACGAATTCGTGCATTTTGTATAGTATCCGAAGGTATAGAGTGAAGTAAGTCTTTTAAGTGAGTCATTCCAGCTATATGTCCTTATTTTTTCTTGTTCTTGGCCTATCTGGCAACATTCAGGGATGAATGTTTCCAAGGAGGAGATATTGTAATACCCCGAGACTCTAACCAATATTACAACCATGACTCAATCTCATGAGAAGTAAATTATCAATACGAGGAAGAGGATATTTATTCTTAACAATCGCCTTGTTCAACTGCTTGGGCCATGATATAAGGACAAACAGTGACGGGCTTAGCGCCTGGCTCAACATCAATAGAAAAATCAATATCATGATTTGGAGGCATACCAAGAAAATCTATAAGGAACACATCCATGAACTCACAGACAACATAAACAGAATCTAGAGGAGGTGAGGCAACGCTAGTATCATGAATATAAGCCAAATAGGACAAATATCCCCTTTCAACCAAGCGATGATCCTGAACATAGTATATAACACTCTTGGGACCCGAATGAAGAGCACACTTCCAAGCTATCCTTTGCATACCCGGTAGAGCTAAAGTCATAATCTTAGCATAATAATCAAGGATAACATGGTAAGTGTCATGACCCAAACTAAGGCCTAGCCATGACATGCATCTCAAGTCCACCGAGGATCGAAGACCACCCCCTTTTCCTTGTAAACCAGAATATAATATAATATAACAATGAAATTCCAAACATAAAATTAGATGGATGAATATGACTTAGACTCAAAGAAGTCTAAGAGTTCAGAAACCAATTCGTATGTCCGCAGTACTGTCCAACAAAGCCTCTAACAAAACTAAAGATAAACTGGTCAGGACATGCCCCGAGCATAGCCAAAAACAAGTCCAAAGAAAGAGTCATAACATAAGAGAACCTAAAGCAATAAATGAGGTCTTCCAAAAGAAGGAATCTCACCACTTTAATTTGACTCACAAACTGTCCCACGATAACGTAATCACTAGGATAGAGGAGTGGAAGTATGGTCATTTGTTGTATCGTGTAGGGATACGGTGTATGAAAATGGTTAGTGGTTGGAGCGCTAATATGTGACTCAGGGATAAAGGATAAAGTAATGACATGAACCATAATACAGAAACCATTAAAATCAGTGCACAACATCATTTACAATACATATATGTATGTATATATATATATATATATATAAAATGCCAGGAAAGGGAACAGGGCTTAACATGAATTTTGAAAATCTTAACCTGGATTGTATAGAATAATCGTCATAATCAAGGCACCCATGGGCTATATGGGATTAGCTCTCCCCTATATTAAAGGTTCCTAGTGCATGTAGCCATACAAACTAGAGGATAATCATACGTGCATATGCCTTATGAGGGACTCAAACCTCTCAGGGTATATCAAGGGGACTTAAGCATTGATTCATGTGATATGGGGAACTCGAACCTCCCAATTATATAAATAGAGGGATTCAAACCTCCCAGTCATTTTCGCCCATGTGACAGTAACCACAGTTTTTAGTATTGGTCCCTCTGGACCTCCACTTTTATGGCTTGGCCACACAACCCTCTTTTACATCCAATTTAAAATATTTAGCACACATTCCTATTAATTAAACCAATTCATTTATTAATGCATCCCATTGGTATTATCATACCAATCCCACCTACAATTTAATACCATGCCATAACTATTAACTCTCTCACAGGGGAATTTATGCCCTCCAAGGTTCAATTATTTAGTCATACGAGGAAAATGCAATTCCCAAAGTTCAATAAAACCAATTAGTGGTTCATTAACCTTTTATGTCATTCAATAGGATTAAGTGCACAAGTTTAGTCATGTGATAAAACTATATTCAATCTCAATTTCACCATATGGGTTGAGGGAACACAATTTCCAAAACCATATGTTAAACCAGATAATTAACTTATATAAAACCATGAACCCTTAGTTTATTCTCCATGCTTCTGTACCCCACAAGTTCAAAAACCATAAGTAAAACATGAATGATCATACGTAAATGTAACACCCCAAGAACTCTACCCAATAGTGCCACCATGACTCAAGATCATGAGAAATAAATTATATTACTTTGGTTGTTTTCTGATCAAGGGTGATATGTATTAAGGCCTCAAATATGTCCTAGCGATTAGGTGAATCAAATCATCCCTTACCGATTGAATTCTTGAGAAGGATTTTGGCATACTCAACTTCAATCGAGTATATCTCTTATTACACTAAGAAATTTTGATCTCATGACCCACCAAAAGATAAATAATTGAATTATCTTTACAACGGTACCAATTTCACCCAAATCCAGTGTCGGAGTAAAAAGTTATGCCTATTTTACTCCAGCGTGTCATCCTGGAAATTGTGTGACGACATTTTGTGACGACTTGTCACAAGTCTGACGACTTGTCACAAAATGTCGTCACCCTTAAGCAGAAAGTCATAAATTCCACCCTTTTGTGACGACATTTCGTGACGACTTGTCAGAAATGTTGTCAGCTATTTTTTTTGCAATTAAAGGACATTTTTGCAAGGGTATTTTGGTCTTTTTCCATCTTTTGGAGGCCCCTATATATATGAGAATCTCCATCCAAACCCTAATTTCTTTATTTTCTCTTCCAATTCTCTTAAGAAAATATATCTAAGATTTCATTCAAGAACATTAATCTTCCAAAAATCATTCATAAATTTTCAAGATTTCTTCAAGAACCAAGTTCCTCATAGTGTGGGCTTCGAGAATCATTAATTTTTACAAGTGCAGATAGACTCTCAAGCACTAGAATTCATCCAATTTCAAAGATTAAGGTATATGGGGTTTTGAACAAGAGCAATCTTTTCGTTCTTGTGCCCAAAGGTTTGATTTCTATTATGGATTTATATGATTTTGCAAGTGGGTTTATACCCAAATTACTTCATCATGAGACTATGAGAATATAAATTGTTCAAGCTTTGTTATACGTGATTATTTTACTATTCCCAAGTTATGACTTGATATTTAATATTGTAAATTTCATATTTCTACCATGAGTTGATATTTCAAGTGCTTTCAAGATATGTCTCAAGCTTTAAGCTTCCTTATGACAAATTGGATTATTGAATATATTGATTCATGAGATTGAGTTGTTACTATGAGTCTTGATATTTTCTTAAAGTTATTGATGTTGCCATGATTTAATGAATTGATACATTTTGATATTGAGAAAGATTGAATTAATTTGAGTCGAGTTAGGAATTCACAAATTGATTATGATTTGATAAATGAGAAAGAGATTTGATTTGATCTTCATGATAGACCCTTGTGATGTTTGTGGTGGATTTCCTAACACGTTCTAAGCTTGTGTCTGGGAGTAGTATCTAGCACTGAGCGGGAAATATGGTATTTCCCCTGAAACTACGTGCCACCATAGGATTGGTATTGATATTTGTGGGCCAGAGGCCGAGTATGAGATTGTGATCACTAAATTGAGGTTGTACTCCCTGGCAAGAGTATGAAGCTCCTGCCAATGTGTGGTTCTCTCCTTAGGAGGGAAAAACGTTGGACTCCATGTTGCTCACACAGTTTATGTCGGTTATATGAACCTCCCATGTCCATAAGAGATGAGTTTCTTGAATGACCGAGTCACTCCCAGTCTTGAGGCGAAGAGTTGAGTTGTTTATGATGATTTATGAGTTTTTTATCATATGATTTATTTACTATGAGATCATGAAAAGTATGTTTCAATCTAACTCAAGCCAAGTGATCCATCATTGTACATATGCATATTTTTATGAAATTGATGATGATATTTACATTGTTGCATGCACCCCCACATACTTAGTACATTCCAAAGTACTGACCCACATATTTTTCTATGGGCTACATTTTCTCGTAATGTAGGTTTAGGTACTCAGCCGCAGCCGCGTTAGCAATATTTGGGTGCCTCATTACATTTTCTCAGTAGTGAGTCCTCATGGTTCGAGGACCGTGTCTATATTTTTGTGATATTGTTTTGCTGTTATGGCTTTCAGTATTGTTGAGTCAATTGGGGGTTTGTCCCGAAGGATCCTTTATTTTGATTTATAGAGGCTTTGTCAGACTAGAGGGATGGTATGTACAGAGATTCAATATATATTTTGGTTGTACAGTTTAGTATTCTCCAGTATCTCTCTTGAACCCGATGTGATATATCTCTTTATTATGCATGACTATTGTTGAATTGAGTTCCTTGAGGTAGTGTCTAGCTCCGAGGATTATCTTGGGGCTACATGTATCCCTAAGCACCGTGTGACGTCTTGGGATGGAAATTTCGGGGCGTTACAGTAAACCATGGGAAACATTGTTCAAAATCAAACATTTAAAACCCTCAGCCCTTATTCCAAAATCAACGTCAAAACCATATTAATAAATCAATGTCATTCCATACAGAAATTAGAAGTATAGGGAAAGGTGCATGCCTTAGACATACAAAAGTTGAAAAAAAATCAGATCCTGAAAACCAACAGATGAATATACATTGAAATCCTTAGGCTCCCTTGGGGTTTTGAGTTTTAAAGTGGAATTGGGGATTTTAGTATTTTAAAACTAAAAAAAGATATTCCATATAATTCTTAAGGGTCGTACTTAGGTGAAAAGACCTCAATACCCCTTATCCCAAATAAAAAAATAGCAGTGCATGAATTTTTACATAGGTCTGTGGCATGGACCTTATCGCGGAGGCTAACCTCCATGCCATAGACCCTAATACAGAGATTATCCTTCATGTTCACGGACCCTAACACAGAGACTATCCTCCGTGACATGGGGATATCGTGGAGTCCTACTACCTTTGGGGTCCAAACCTACCCCAAACCCCATCCGAAAATTACAAAACTCTTTTGGGATATTCCTTTAATATACCTAAACACAATTTGAGTAAAAAATCAATGTTTTGAGTATAAGAGGGCTAAAAATAAAATGCTCAAAATTTTGAGGGTGCTACATTATCTTCCCTTAGGATTATTCATGCCAAATGATGAGCTAGGACACTTTTCATATGATAATAGCAATATTACACCATAATTAGATGATAAACCCTGATAATAACCACTACTAGAAAACTTTCAATTACTTGGGTATCTTACCTAGGAAAAAATATTGCAAGAAATACATACGAATTTATCTGTGAATATTTTAAATTCCTCAACATTAGAATATGTTACTTGCAAACTATATATTTCCAATAAATTCGTCAAGTAAATTTTGTTCCATATTGCATAAATTTCATCCTTGCGACATTATTTGGAGAAATATATTAGCGACTAATTTATCTCTAGGTAAATTCGATGGTATATATATATATATATATATATATATATTTAATCCATAGGAAAATCTCTAGGTAATTTTAACGACTCGAGACTACCCCCTAGTCGTCATACGGTGCTTGAAACCATAAGTGATCCCAAGCTAACCCATGAACTGGCATACTATTAAGCAATTGAATTATAACATAATAAATAGCTATTCTATTCTGCGGAAATATAATCATACTAAAAATCTAAAATAGATACAATACTGATAAAGCTTTATAATCTGATAAATCTGAAAGATGAAACTGAAATTACATGACTGACTCTGACTGACATCTATGAAACCTCTACTATATTGACTATAGATAGTTGGGACATGCCTCCAACTACCACTAATCAATACACATGGAAACTAAATAAACTGTACGTGAACTAAAACTATTTGGAGTTCCCGAAGTAGGAGAACTCATCACCTGATAGCTGGAATATGCAACTGTCTAATCATGATGCATAGGCTATAACTAGTACCTAATTACGACACAATGTAGCACATATATGTATATCTGGATCAGTACTTATGGAATATACTGATTTTGCAGGGGTAAATGCAATAAGTAAAACTGATTGCATACGTAATCGTAAAACATGCATGCTAAGTGAAGTAGACACACCAATAGGCTGGAATAAACTGAAAAATAAAATATCTTAAAGCATGACTGATAAAATATTCTTTGATAAGATGGAGAATCTCAAAACTTAGTTTCTATAAAACCTTACTTTACTCACATAAGTATAACTGAAGCTGGGATATAATAAAACATAGATACTGTATGAATACTGGGTCTGAAACTATGTGATGGAGACTGACATAGATTGAGGATCTAAATATACAATCACACTGAGCATGAATGCATAAACATACTAACTTATCTGATTAACTGAATGACTGATAGCTGAATACTGGGCATGTAAGACTGAACTGTACTTAGTCTGAATAACTGGACTAAAACTGTAGAGTATTATGCACACGAGGAAGGGACTGACTAAGTAACATGAGATAACTGAGCATGAATTTATGAAAATTGTATTATCTGAGAATGTAAAACCAAGTGTATAACATAATTCTAAAATAGTCTATAAACTGAGGTACTAAAATACTGATAACTGAATAACTGATAATTGTATGATATGGTTAATCAAACCTGGAACTAAACTGATAACTAGAATGAGATTGTGACTGAGATTGTAACTAAGATGGTAACTGAGAATGTAATTAAGACTGTAACTAAGACTGTAACTGAGACTTTAACTGAGACTGTAACTGAGACTATAACTGAGACTGATTACTGATTTCTAATAACTAAGAAACTGATAGCTACGATTATTGATAATTGAGTTACTGATAACTAGGTGACTGTTTCTAACATTCCTAATTCTGTAAAACTAAATTGAGTTCTGTACTGAGTTGGGTGACTATTTCTGACAGTCTTGATACTGTAGAATTGAACTAAGTTCCATACTGAATCTGAAGCTGAAACTGTAATTATGGGAGTGTTAATCTAATTGATATGCTCGAATCTGAGCAAATCAGGGTCCAAACTGTAACCCCAATTGGAATGATGTTAGTACTATGCCATGGGTACTAACACTAGCTTTGTGGATCCACTAAAATGTCATCCCATAGGACTAAGGGTCATCCTCTACTGGCAGTTCCCTGATGAGAATGGTATTACCCTCAACTTGCAGGCAAACACCTTACCAACCCTCAACTGGAAGATTGGTATCTCAACCAACGCTGGCTACATAGTTTCATAATGTAAGGACTGCTACTAAGATCATACTCTCAACTGGAAGGTAAGACCCTATCCCTGGGTTCGCTTGGTGCTAAATCCTTCTCCTAACTGAATAACACTGGAATACTAATTGGTGCATGCACTAATAACTGATAAGATCAGGTCATGGTATTTTGAAAATAATAGTGCATACAAATTTTGAGGTAATTATTAATGATTAAATTGATACTGGGATTGAAACTGGACTGTACTAGGCTTGACTAAACCTACACTGATTCTGTTGACTGATCAAACTGGACAAAGTTCACTGAGTTTTGTTAACTGATTGGGTACAACTATCTGTGACATTACTGAGACTATTTTGTAGCTACTATAATTCTAGGTAAACAACTAGATTTTGGCTATTGAATACCCCTAGGACTTGATAGCATTGAAAGTGAAACATAGTATGATCATAATAGCATAAAAATGCTTTCATTTAGACATTTTGTCAAAAACTTAAGTGGCATGAACTTGTACATGAATAGGACCACATGATAACATGTCATGATCATGAACTTGAACATTGGAATATCTTAAACATGGGAGCATTGCGTGATTACATAACTAAGATCATGTATTGGGGAATTCACACGTAATTCGCTTGAAATAGGACATGGGCGTTTCATCAAAACTTGTAAAGTTCATAGCTTGAACGTAAGAATGTCTTAAACATGAAGGAATAATAGAGTTACATGGCAAAGTTTATAGCTTGGGGATTTATCTTGAAATTGACTTAACATGATATGGGAATTTCATCAAACATGTGGAAGGCATGAATTTAAAACATGAGAATATTGCTAAACATCATGAATTTAGGATATATCATGGTATTTACTTGATAATGCATGGGAAACTCAAATTCATAGCATGGGGAATTCAAAATCTTTCATGGAATCATACATGGGCTGAATTGAATTAAAACACCATGAAAACATGAGATTCTATCTTTCTTGAACATACAAAATACCATAATAATGGTAAATTCATTCTTTATTTAAGTAGAAAGGGTTTTTGAGCTCCATGGGTGAAAGAGGACCCATGGATGAACTCCCACATACCTTAAAGCTTTAATCTTGAAGGAGAAACACAATCTTGAATGCATCTTTGAATTATGAAACTTGAGTTCTTGCTTTTCTTGAAGAAAAAAAATGATGAAGTTCTTGGTGTTCTTAAGGAAGCCAGGTTTTTTCTTTGAGAGAAAAGATGAATAATTGAGTGTATATTTCTTTTGAGGGCTAAAATTAAGTGTTATGGGTGGATTTGGGTGAGGTGAATGATCAAAGTTCCCCTAGACCCTTTAGAAGCTGAATTAGCATGTGAAACAGTTTTGTAATGCGCTGGCTGACGCGTCGCGTCGCTATTGCATCGGTTTACTGCCTCACACGAAAAATACCATAACTTTTCGCTCGGGTATTAGATTTAGGCAAAATTGGTATCGTTGGAAAGGTAATTCAATTATCTACAATTTTGTGGGTCTTGAGATATAAAATTCTATGTATATAAAAAGCTTTATACATTTAAAGTAGACCCTTGTAGAATCAAATACCAAACTTTGGACGAATCAAAGGCTCTAAGCTCAACTTTGTTTTAAATGATTCTTATGAACATTTTTCACCTCAAAAACAAATAAAAAATGAGGATAAATATCATGAAACTCATATTTGCATGGGATTCATTTAGATCATAGCTTATACACATAGGAATGATGGTTCAAAGACTAGCTCAAAAATGCGGGGTATTACATTATCTCCCCCTTGAGAATATTCGTTCTCAAATGAGACTGGTTAAACTATGAGTACTGTAGGAAAGTAACTGAGATCATATTCTGAACATGAATTTCTTGGAAGATGATTGCATAACTGATTCTAAAACATGATACATGAATTGAACTAATTTCTTGAATACGTGCAGTGACATGAATTCATCTGAGAGGTCTGAACTAAGGACATACACGATATAAATAAATTTCACTGATTATTAGAGGTGTAGCATAAGAACCTAGGACTAAACACACTGTAAGGCATGGTGCATGAGTCATGAGCTGCATGACCTGAGTTTGGAGTTCATCATGTCATGGAATATGATTCGTACTACTGAGTAAACTGAAACTCCTCATATTAGGAACTAGATGCATGCATGATTTTCTATTAAGCGCATGAATATGAGCTGTGATGATGGAGCTGACATGTTAGGCATGAGTAGACTCGATATGTTACATGCGAACTACATATATTCAATAAATTCAACATGTAAATTTGGCGCCATATTGCACAAATTTCATCCTTGCGACCTTATTTGGGGAAATATATTGGCGATATTTAATCTAGATAAAATCACAAGTATATAGATAAATATATATATATATATATATATATATATATATATATATATATAATCCATAAAAAAAATACCCAGGTAATTTATCCTATAGATTTACATAGAGAAATTTTGATGAAAATTTATATGGCGGATTTTATTACCTGAGAAATTAGTTGGGGATTATTTACTGGGAATTTAGTTGGAGGTTACCTATGCAAATTATTACTTGGAAAATATTAGGGGATTTAGTCCATTTTCACTTACCCAATATATTAAAAATAATTATTCACATTTATTTGCCTAGTCTAAAAAATTAAGAAATTTAACATTTTGTGTCTTTTTTTTTATCTTTTCTATTTAACATAAGATATCAAATTGTTAACGATTAAATAACTTATAATAATTAATTAGGGATAATTTAGGAAAATTAAAAATACTTGTGAAGCTCACACGAGCTGATTAACCATCTGAATATGATATCAAAGATGTATTTGAGCTAATTATCAATCTTAGCTTGACTCGTTATTGAGATAAAAAAATTAATGGTCATCAGTGACAGATAAGTAATTCAAGATTAACTAACACCTATACCCAAATACACGTAAAGTAATCTTGCATTTAATCTCAAAACTATTAGAATAAGTCAAATAATTCCCTAGAGATACGTTACTTCTATTAATAAGTGTCAAGAAGTAGACAACACTTCGTCGACATGCCTGTTTCTTCACCTGCTTCATCTATTTCGTGATTTTACTAAATTACCCCCTAATTAATTATTATAAGTCATTTACATATTAAAAATTAATAATATTTAATAATAAAATGTAAAGTAGACATTTATAACATATCTGCTTCAGCTGCTGTTGACACCTAATTTTGACCTCCCTATGCTCTCTTAGGCTGCTATTTTATCAAAATTATTTAATTTCAAATATTAATATTTGTACACATTATTCCCGTATTGTATAAATAATGATGTGTCACATTAATGAATTAAATATTTACAAATAATTTTTGTTACTTCTTATTATCATTTTAACAATTTAGTAATTCAAATAGAATATTTTACATAATTTTCTTAATTAAATCATCTTTCATAAATATGCACACACAAAATTTACAAACACATTGTCTAGTTATTATTATTATTATTATTATTAAATTTTGTATCTAACTTATTTTAAATTACTAATGATAATTTTGTAAAATATTTTTTTATGTAATCTTAATTCTACATGCGTTGTCTATTTTTGATAGCGACACCTTATTATATTTATTAAATAGCAGCCTAAATTAAAATAATTTTCCTAATTTATTTAAATTATTGCCATCTTGTACTCTATTAATGTCAATTTTAACCAAATTGACACTAATTCCATTTTCTGACCCTTTTTAAAATAATTTTAATTTCCGTCGTTAATAAAAAATGATCCAACAACTGAGATCCGCTCATCCTTAATTTCCTTTACACCAAAGAAACCCTAATCTCTCATTCTCAACAAAGAACGTCGCATCTCTCTACTCTTTCTCTACATTCTCTCCCTCCCTCTCTCTAGGCATACTCTCTCTTAACAAAGCAGCCGCCGTCGGATGCGATTACCGGCCGACCGAAAACCTCTGCACCAATAGTGTCTCTTCACTGTTACCAACAACCTCTTCACATTCTCTCTTTTTCTCTCTGGTCCCTCTCTTTCACAAAACTACGATCTCCACACCACCACCAACAACCTGTCACCGGTGGAAAACAACTACTACACCACTCTTCTACCTCCGTCCACCATCTAAACAGAGAAATCGACAGCCCATACCCTTTTTTCAGTAGACCACCAGCCAGCGAAACTGACTAACTGCTATTTCTCTCCTACTGCCGGTGAAACAACCTTCCTCCCCGACACCATCAGTGACCGTTGCACATCAGCCATGTAGCCAGAGAAAATCAACAACGCCTTTTCAGCAACAGCCATCCCACCGGTGAGGATCAGTCCCACCATTACCATCATCACGACCACCAACCAGTTCCTCTCTTCCTTCACTAGCGAAATGATGGTGAAAGAGAAACAATATCATCTACTTCACCACCCTTGACCTCGACTGAAGTTCACCAAAAAATTATATGAAGGGCATGGCGTATTCATGTTTGTTTTCTGCTTTTCATTTTTCCTAAATTGTCTTCTACCCTTTACTTTCTTGAATAGATTCTTGAATTCAAAATAAATAATATTTGATGTTGAATTTTAATTCAATTAATGCAATGACATGTTTGTTTATGCATCTATAGCAATATGTGTTAAAGTGCCCAACTTCTATTATTTAAATGCTCTGAGTTTGGGGTGCTAATTTTCTGGCTGATTTATGACGAATACCGCAGGTGAAATTCAATTCTTGATCATCATTCTGAATCGATTCTTGATCATCCTTCTGAATCATTTTTTTCGTAGCCCTTTTTTTCACTTATATACTTGTGGTGTATACCTTGGAACTCCACACATCTTCGACCAAATTATTACTTCTTTGTACAAAATAAATATGTTTGGTTATATGAATAAATCTCTGCTTGGAGAATTTACTATTAAACAAATATTCTTGTATAATCCATTGCAGTGTACCTTGTAAAATCTATTTGACTGGGTACACAGTTTTAAAAAATAAGAAAAGAGTTTTCTTCACATTAAGTGTTAAATATGTGGCACCACTTGAACCCTTTCTCTTATTCTCTTATTCTTCTAATTTCATCCTCTTTTATCTTAATAGAACAAGTCATAACCAATAGTCACAATAAACTAGAAAATCAACTTTGAGTTTATGATGCTTTTTACACTAATATATACATATTTATATTTATATTTGTTGATTGTTATGATTTTATTTGATAATATAATGTCATATAATTTATGCTAATAATGTATTTTTAGCACTTTTTATGGCCTGAATTAACATATTCTTATGCAGAATGAGTATAAAAGAAAAAAACAAGAAATATTAGCTGCTCAAGAGGATGAGAAAGGAATTAGACTTGTTGATGAGGCATGTATACAAGAAATCATCTTCAAACGATGAATGCTCATCTCAAGAAGACAACCAAGCTTATAAGGATGAAAGTGATGGTAGCTCTGACGACGTGAATGAAAGTAATTTTAATCCTGATAATATGGATGGAATTGGTTCTGACCCTGATGGTTGGTAGTTTAATTGAGGATTCAAGTTTGAAATATTTTGTTTTGGACCATTTAAGAATCATACATTATTGATGTGGATGTTATGAATTATGTTTTTTTTGTTAGTTGTAATGGTTTATATTTAACTTGTATGGAATGATGTTTTAGAGAGTTATTGGATGTTTTGAATTGATTTTTGACTAGTTGTGAAATGTTTGTAGTAATTATGTGTGAATTATTACTTGGAGATTTCCATGGCGATGTACATGCTAAATATTCATGAAATTTTTTTTGAGAAAATTTGTTCTTGCGGATTTACTTGGGGAATTTCATATGATTTTTCTTGAGAAATAATTTCATAAATATTCAAAAAAAATTTTCTTTTGTTAATTAGGAATTTTCACCTCCAAACTTTCCTTCGAAATTACTTGGGAATCTTCGTGGGGAATAATTTGTGAATTTTTTCATGAAAATCCATAGGTAAAATTCCCTTTTTATGACATTTTACCAAATAATTCCTGAAAATTTTTGATAGATAATCGCAAATAAATCCGTAAAATAACTTACCTACGAATTTATTTCCAAAACTAAATTGGCTAGGAATTTTTTAAATTTGCAGATAATAATTACCTACGAAGGTTTTTCCTTTGGATTATAATTGGAAAGTAAATCCGCAGATAATCAAATTACTTGGAGATTTTACCGTATTATCCTTATGAAAACTCCCAGGTAATCAACACTTTTCTTGTAGTGAAGAAGATGAAATTCGTACCTTAAGCTCCTTCGGCCGACACATGGAACAAGAATAGGTACTTAGACTTCATATCTTTCTCCGATTCCCAAGTGGCTTCTTCCACCTTATGGTTCCTCCAAGGGACCGTTACTAAAGCTACATCTTTGGTCCTCAATCTACGAACTTATCTATCCAAGATCTCCGTCGGAACCTCCTCATAAGACAGTGAATCCGAAATACCAACACTTTCAATAGGCACCACCAAGGAAGGATCACCCATGCATTTCTTCAACACAGACACATGAAACACAGGATGAATAAAACCCAAACGTGCAGGTAATTCTAGCTCGTAGGCAACATTTCCAACTCTCTTCAAAATCAAATAGGGGCCAACAAAATAGGGACTTAGCTTCCCCTACTTTCCAAATAACATCACTCCCTTCATGGGAGGAACCTTCAAGAACACCCAATCACCTACATCAAACTTTAACTCTCTTCACCTTAGGTTCACATAGGACTTCTGGCGACTTTGGGCAGTCTTAAGCCTATCCCGAATCACCTTCACCTTCTCCATAGCTTGGTGAACCAATTCGGGACCATACAACCTATTCTCACTAACCTCAAACTACCCAATAGGAGATCTACACCTCCTACCATACAATGCCTCAAGCAGGGGCTTACCAATGCTAGAGTGATAGCTATTATTGTACACAAACTCTACGAGAGGTAAATGGTCAACCCAGCTACCCCCAATGTCAATCACATAAGCTCAAAGCATATCTTCCAAGGTATAAATGGTCCCTTTGACTTATCTATCCATTTGCGGGTGGAAAGAGGTACAAAGGGTTACCTTGGACCCCAAAACCTCGCTGGAACAATCACTAAAAATGAAATGAGAACTGAGTACTATGATCTGAAATAATGGAAACTAGAGAACCATGCAACTTCACAATATCCTGAATAAATAACCTTGCATAGTCCTCAGTAGAATAATTAGTCCTTACCGGCAAGAAATGAGCAGACTTAGTCTCCTTATCCATGATGACCCAAATAGAATCAAACTGGCTCCAAGACCGCGGAAGACCAGTAACAAAATCCGTATTGATCACTTCCTACTTCCACATAGGCAACCCAATTTCTTAAGACAACCTACCAGGCCTCAAGTCCTCCACCTTCACTTGTTCACACACCATGCACCTAATCACATCCCTCTTTATGTTATTCCACCGATAAATCTCTTTGAGGTCATGATACATCTTCATCGAACTAGGATGAATCGAATAATGCAGATCATGAACTTCAGCAAAAATTCTACCTCGTAACCCATCCACATTGGGAACACACAACCTCCCTCGATACCTTAAGATACATCACTACCAATCTCAAAAGCCATCAACTTCTGCTTACCCATATCATCCTTGATTTGCATCAATATAGGATCCAACACCTGCTTCTCTTTTACCTCAACGCCAAGAGATGACTTCGCCACCTTATGTACAAAAATACCACCATCCTCAGAATCTAAGAGACAAACTCCAAGATTATGCAAACATTGAATATCCCTCACTGTGTGTCGCTTCTCTTCATCCACATGAGGCAAAATCCCTATAGATAAACTGCTGAGAGCACCAGCAACAATGTTAGCCTTACCTTGATGATAATGTAGACTCATGTCATAGTCCTTGAGCAACTCAAGCCATCTCCTTTTCTTGATATTCAACTTCTTCTGGTTGAATACATATTGTAGGCTCTTATGATTTGAATAAATGTCAACATGGACCCCATATAGATAATGTCACCAAATCTTCAATATAAATACTATAGCTAACAACTCCAAATCATGAGTTGGATAATTCCTCTCATGAACTTTCAACTGTCTAGAAGCATATGCTACCACTTTGCCATGTTGCATTAACACACAACCAAGTCCCATATAGGACGCATCACGATAAATCAAAAAGCCGTCAGTACCCTCGGGAAGGGTTAAAACCAGAGCAGATGTTAATTTATCTTTTAGCTTCTCAAAACTCCCCTCGTAAGTATCAGACCACATAAACTTCACCTTCTTTTGAGTCAACTTAGTCAAAGGTGTGGAAATCGATGAGAAGCTCTCCACAAACCTTCTATAATAACTAGCTAAACCCAACAAGCTCCAAATATCGATTGGAGTTACGAGTATAGGCCACTTCTTAACCAACACAACTTTCTTTGGATTTACAATGATCCCTTCACTAGAAATGACATGACCCAGAAAAGTAACAATATTCATCCAAAATTTACACTTCAAAAACTTAGCATACAATCACTGATCTTTTAGGTTTTGCAACATAATATGGAGGTGATTTGTATGATTCCACCTCACTCTTCGAATATACAAAAATATCATCTATAAACACAATAAAAAACAAGTCCAAAAACTAATAGAATACCCCATTCATTAGGTCCATAAATACCTTCGGGGCATTAGTCAACCAAAAAGACATGACCAAAAACTAAAAATATCCATATTAGGTACAAAAAAAAGTCTTCGAGATATCCTCCCCCCTAATCTTTAAATGATGAAAACCCGGCCGAAGATCAATCCTAGAGAAATACTTATCACCCTAGAGTTGGTTAAATAGGTCATCAATCCTAGGAAGAGGGTGCTTATTCTTCACCCTCGCCTTATTCAACTAACTATAATCAATACACATCCACTGAGAACCTTCTTATGCGCGAAAAGAACGGGATCACCCTATGGAGACACACTAGGCTGGATAAAACTCTTGTCAAGAATATCTTTTAACTACTCTTTAAGTTCATCTAACTCAACTGAAGCCATTCTATAAGAAGGGATAGAGATATAATGAGTGTCTGAAAGAAGATCGATCCCAAACTCAATTTCCCAATCAGGAGAGATGCTTTAAATATTATCAGGGAAAACCTCAAGAAACTCACTAACCACGAGAACGGATTGCAAAGAAGGATCCTCTAAGTTAAAATCTTTAACCCAGACTAAATGATAAACATACCTCTTGGAAATCATTTTATGGCCTCTAAGATACGATATGGACCTCCCTATAGGTATTAGAGAACTCTCTTCCCACTCAAAAACTGGGTAATTAGGAAATCCAAAAATAACCTTAGGGGTCCGACAATCTAAGGAGGCATAGCATGAAAGAAACCAATTCATCCCCAAGATAACATCAAAATATAGCACGTCTAATTCAATCAAATCCACCAAAGTTTCCTTTCCACCAACAGACACCACACAAACCCTATAGACCCTTCTAGAAACAACCAATTCACCTATGAGGTAGAAATAAAAAAGGGTCTGAAATACACTCAGGACTAAAATCAAAATGCACAACCAGAAATGGGGTCACATAGAAAAGGGTAGACCCCAAAAAAAGTAAATGTACACATCAAAAAAGAAGAGTTTTAACATACCAATGATGACATCCAAAAATGACGCGGATTCCTAACGGGTAGTAGGAGCATACAAGCGATTCCGATAAGGGCCATTTCTAAAAGTGGCATCCTTTGGTACAAAAGCTGAAGAAGTAACAATAGGGACTTTATTAGCTCCAGAAGAAAATCAAAAAAGGGCAATCTCACTGCATATATAACCAATCTAACAACAACTAAAACACCTATTCCTTCCCTTCTTGCATGGACCATGGTGCAACTGACTAAAGAATCTGTAAGAAGGATAGGATGGAGCTGACTAGGCCCTTTATCTTGATACTGGGCACCATGTGCCCTATAACTATCACCACTCTAAAAATGACGAACTCCGTATGGCTTCAAATAAGGTGCACTAGCTGTTAAATATGATCTAGAGTTTCCCTACTTCTTCTTAGACTATTTCCTACAATCTCTACCACTCTACTGTTGACCTCTACCCTGATCCAAATATCAAAAATTTTTACTCTTCTGCTTCCTTGCCTCTACTTGCTTCTCATTTTCCTCTCCAACATATTACATATAAACCACCACTCAAGACTATATTCTTGTTTAATAAGGCAGCCTTACTCTTCAAAATCAATTATTGAGACAAACTGGAAGTGAAATTCCTTATTCCAGCCCTCATGCCAGACATTAGCTCAGGAGCATATCGCGACAAACTGGTAGAATACCAAGGCATATTCTTTCTCCACCATTTTTGCTTGATTCAAATTCAAAAACTCCTCAGCTTTTGCCTCCCTCAACTTCTGAGGCAAGACGCGATCCATAAAGGCACTAGAAAACTCATCCCATAAGACCACCTTTGCCTCGTCATCCCTAGAATGATCCCACTCTTCATACCACTGGTACGCTATATTCTTCAACTGATAAGCAGCAAATTCCATACCCTCTATACCAGTAGCATGCATAACTTAGAAGATCTTCTCTATCTTATCTATAAAACCTTAAGGATCCTCCTCAACTTTAGTACCAGTGAAAGTTGGAAGGCTCAACCTCATAAACTAACAAACTCTAGTGGCCTCAGATAAACTCTCAACATTACCAATAGAACTCGTCTGATGTGACTGAGATATCATCAGTTGAGTCAACAGATGAATGGATTGGCAAAACTCAGTATTATTAATATCTCTTTGAGCCAACTGAGTATAAGTTCCACCAGTTGAAGAAGGATCAGTGGATACAGGTGGAACTCTACGGGGGCAATCAGAAGTAGTGAACCTTAACCGGGTTTGCACCCCATAAGTTGGACGGGATCCAACGACATTGTCCTCAGACGGTTGAGTTTCCATGACCTTCAAATCATCGAGGAAGCATGATCTGAAAGGTGAATAAATGGGACTTAGAGGA
Source organism: Capsicum annuum (assembly GCF_002878395.1). NCBI lineage: Eukaryota > Viridiplantae > Streptophyta > Magnoliopsida > Solanales > Solanaceae > Capsicum > Capsicum annuum. The sequence continues at coordinate 149,303,039 of NC_061116.1, forward strand.
AACCAAGACCTGAGACTCTATAGCCTAAAAATAAGGCAATAAGAAAGAGAAGCATTCCTAAATGTCTCATAGTCTCTCCCTTATAAGTGTGGCGTGCTACATACCCATTAAAGAGACTCTACTTGACATGGCACTGTGGACACCTAATTGACCATCAACCTAGGCTCTAATACCAAATTTGTCATAACCCAAACCTAGGCATAGCTGTGACGGGCATCTCAAGTCCATCGCAGACCAGAGACTACCCCTTTGCCAAGCCAACTGGAACATAATATAATATAACAGTGAATTTCCAAACATAAAATAAGATAGATGAATATTAATTAGAGTCAAAGAAGTCTAAGAGTTCACCAACCAATTCTTATGTCCACAGTACTGTTCAACAAAGACTCTAAAAAAATTAAATATAGACTGGCCGGAATATTCCCCCGACCATAGCTAAAAACAAGTCCAAAGAAAGAGTCATAACATATGAGAACTCAAAGCAATAAATGGTGTCTTCCAAAGGATAAGAGATCACTACTTTAATGTGACTCACGAGATATCCCACGATCACCTAATCACTAGGCAAAAAGAGTAGAAGTATGGCCAATTCCTACATCGTGCGGGGATACAGTGTCTGAAGATGGTTAGCGGTTGGAGAGATAGCACGTAACTCAGGGATAAAGGATAAAGTAATACCATGAAACATAATACAGAACCCATTAAAACTAGTGCACAACATCATATGCAATACATACATACATACATATATATATCAAATGCTGGGAAAGAGAGCATGGCTTAGCGTGAATTATGAAGATCTTAATCAGGATTCTGTATCATAATCGTCATAATAAGGGAACCCATAGGCTACATGGGCCCAACTCTCTCATATATAGAAGGTCCACAGTGTGTATAGTTGCACGAACCAGAGGATAATCATACGTGCATATGCCTTACGGGGGACTCGAACCTCCCATCATATATCAAGGTGACTTAATCATCGAATCATGTGATATGTGGGACTCAAACCTCCCAATCATATAAAGAGGGGACTTAAACTACTCGTCATTTATACCCCCGCGGTGGAATCCATGATTTTCAGTATTGTCCCTCAGGACCTTCATTTTCATGGCCCAGTCATACAACCCTATTTTAAGCCTAATTAAAATTATTTAGCATATATTCCCATTAATTGAACCAATTAATTCATTAAAGCATCCCATTGGTATCGTCATACCACCCCACTTGTAAGTTCATTATCATGCCATAACTATTAACCATCTCACAGGAATTTGTGACCCCTTATGTTCAATTATTTAGTCATACGAGGAAAATATAATTCCCAAAGTTCAATAAATTTCATTAGACTTTAATGCCATGTAATAGTATTAAGTGCACAAGTTCAGTCATGTGATAAAACCACCATCTTCAATATCAATTTCACCATTTGGGATGAGGGAACACAATTTCCAAAACCATATGTTAAACCAAATCATTAACTTGGGGAAAACCATGACCCCTAGTTTATTCTCCATACCCATGTACACCATAAGTTGAAAAATCATAAGTAAAGCATGAGCGATCATATGTAAACCATGGGAAATATTGTTCAAAATCAAATATTCAAAATCCTCAACCCTTGTTCCAAAACACACATCAAAACCACATGAATAATAAATAGATATCATGCTATAAAGAAATTACAAATATAGGGAAAGAGGTACACACATTAGACACATAAGAATTGAAAAGAAATTTGGTGCTCGAGACCCAAAAGATGAATGTGCGTTGAAATCCTTAGGCTCCCTTGGGGTTTTAAGTTTTTAAGTGGAATTATGGATCTTAATGTCTTAAAATTGAAAGAAACACTCCATATCATGGTTAAGGGTCATACATAGGTGAAAAGACCCTAATACCCTTCATCCTAAATAAATAAAACAGCACGGCACAAAGTTTTACATAGGTCCGTGGAACGAACCTTATCACAGAGGGTAACCTCCATGCCATAGACGCTAACACAGAGATTATCCTCTATGTCACGGACCCTAATGTAGAGTCTAGCCTCTATGACACGGCAATTTCGTAGAGTCTTACTGCCTCTAGGGTCCAAAATCACCTCGAACCCCATCCAAAAATTCCAAAAATCTTCTGGGACACCCTTTTAACATACCTATACATAATTTGAATCAAAGATTGATGTTTCCAATATGAGAGGGCCAAAAATAAAAATCTCAAAATTTTGAGGGTGTTACAGTAAGGCTTTAACCAATCTATACCCAAAATAACATCAAAATCAACCATATCTAAGACAAGCAAATCTACCAAAGTTTTACGTCTAATAAAAGTCACAACACAAGATTGGTACACCTGATCCACCACTAAAGAATCTCCAATTGGGGTAGATACTAGAATAGGCATCGAAAGAGGCTCACAAAAAGAATCAATGTCCGAAGTAAAATATGCAAACACATAGGAAAGTCAATCCTAAATCTAATAACACAGATGCAGATATGAAAAAACTAGGAAGATACATGTGATAACAACATCGAAAGCCTCTGCCTCTAGTATGGAGGGTATAGCATGACACTGCCTAAGTAGCCTCATAACCATTACTGCGGGCACTACTACCTCCACCTCACGTATCTCTAGTATAACCTCTACCTCTCACAGCTAAAATAGGAGTAGCTCTGAACATATGATGGGGATAGTCCTTAGCCAAATGTCCAGTTTCATCACACACATAGGAAGCTCTATGGCCCAACTTAATAGGAGGAGGTATGGCTAGACCAAAATGTCCACCTCAAATTTCTAAACCAGAAGACCCACTACCTAAGCTCTGCAAGGCTGCCTATGCTGGTCCACCATGATATCTATAAAAACCTCTAAAATCCCTACCCCAAGAAGTGTGACCTCTAAACTCTCCTAAACAATGCACCTTCTTGGTACCTTCCTGAGATGCTTAAACAAATCCATCAGTCATCTTATTATGGTCCAATATACTCTGAAATGATGCTTTAAACACTACCATCTGAGATGTAGCTAATTGAAGAGAAACATTCAACCGCTTTATGAACTTTTGAATCTTCTCTGATTTGGTGGCAATGCTAGTATAGGAATACCTATACAAGGTATGAAAGTATTCTTCATACTCTATAATTTTCATGGATCCTTGCCCCAGGTGATCAAACTCATATCTCATCAGATCCCTTAGACTGTAAGGCACGAATATCTCTAAAAAGGCCTCAGCAAACTGATCCCAAAATATCTTAAGAGAATCAATAGGTCTGCACCCAACAAGTGACCTCCACTAATCTCTAGCGATATCCCTCATCTGATAAGTAGTATACACAATACCTTTTGACTCAATTGAACCCAAGTTGTGCAAGTTCTTAGGAAAGTCAATCAAAAATTCATAGGAATCATCGGCCATGACACCACTGAACCTAGAAGAACCTAAATAAGTGAATATCTTAAACCTCTTCTGATCCTTATAAGACATAACTGTACTTGCAATAAGAAGAGGCATGGTGAAGCTAGCAAGCTGAGCTTCCACCTAGGGAGGTAACATAGAAAAAGCTAAAATCTTGATCTTAGAATACCATACTCAAATATAGGTGCTAAAGGAGGAATAATACTTGGAGTCTGTGGAGTATAAAAAGCAAAAAAAAGTACCATTGGAGGATCCGTTCTCAGGGCTAGAGGAGCACCATAAGTAGATTCTAGGATAGATAGAGGTGCAATACTCAGAGTTGGATAAACACCAAATGAACTTAAAGGAGTTCCCTATAAATGGGTCAACAAGCAAATCAATAACCCCTCCAAGACTGGTAGAAGAACTTGGTGGAACCAAAGTAGGACCCACATCTCAAATATGCTCAACAAGAGACTCAAGAGATAGTACCCTATCACTACTCTTATACGGAGCATATCCACGTTCCTATCCATTACCTCAAGCCCATCTATGACTTGTAACTCGCCCTCTAGACTGGGCTCTTTTCTCGAATGAAGTCTTCGCATATCTAAACTTATGAGATCTAAGTATCACCATCGGTGCAAAAAAGTGTAAAATATGACTTCAAACACAAGGTATGAAGGAAATTTGCATATAAGGAAAAAATAAGGGAAATTTCCTAAAGATATCTTATATCCTCTCAAAGATAGATACAAACGTCTATGCACCAATCCGCGAGACTCTATTAGACACCTCATTTTTACACTGTTGATACTAATGAACCTGGTGGTCTGATAAAAATTTATCACAAAACAAAAATTAAGGGTTATGATGGCACTCATCGCGGAAAGCCTTGACAAGTAAAACTATCACATAAACCGCTACAAAAGGGAAAACAATAGTAATTACCCAAACTAAAGCTTCTAGAGTGAAACCAAACCACACAATATAATAGAAGCAGAAGAACTTAACCAAATGATAATATGCCATAATCACAAAACTTGGTATCACAATTTAAGAAATGACTAGTAAAACTCAAGAACAAAATATGTAGATATCAAAAATAGGAACAACTCTGGCTCTGAATGCAAAATAAAGGAATATTCTAAATAAAGAAAGGCTGTATTAGACTCTAGGAGCAAGAATCCAACCGCTAGCTCGAATAGCTTCAAAGTATTGCTCGAAGTCAACCACCGTAAAGCATACTCAAACTTGGATTTACACCGAAAGGGTGCAGTAGGGGTGCGTATAGTCCACTTGTACTCAGTAGCTATCACAGGCTAACTGAGCAAAGTAGAAAATAAAGTATACAAAATACACACTAAGGGAATGTTAGCTACAATCAAAAAATGTCCCAAACAGTTGCCCACAGTATCTTCACTAATAGTTCTATAATATTCACACACACCATAGTAATACGAGAGAGAAATACAAGTATACATATATCACACATACAAATACGAAGGAAGAAATACACAAAGATAGGTATCACATCAAGGAAAGATAATACATCATAGAAAAATACAAAGTAAATACAAATGCAATAGAGATGATGATGATAATGATGATGATGTTTGACTTTGTCACACAACCTGCATATACACCTAGAGAGATAAAGATTCCTAACGTCAGACCCATGAAGGGTTCGTCTACCATTATACAATCAATATCAAATACCAATAACTCCTTTCTGGCATATCCATCGTAGAGAGTTTCAAAGATGTTACATTTTTTATCAGGAAAAACCAGTATTTCCAGTATTTCTATAGTGATACAAATGTTTTATGAATGTGTATGATATGAGGATGTTATATTCAAAACTAACCAAAATGAGTATGGAAATATTCAACCAATATACCAATCAAGTGAACCAATAATCCACTCAACATTTTCAACCTTCCAAGAATGTTAGCATAACCATATACCAAGAGAGTATAGTACATCAAATACACCATTGACACTAAATTAGGATTTTTCATTATATAAGACACAATTAATTTCACATATACAAGGGCAACAACATCACATAAGAGCCCATATGGTCACACATAACAAGTAATTACCCAACAACCACCAAGTACATCAGTATGTAGGCCCCCACAAGAGCACAACACAATAGTTATAGCCATTTTCATGATTAGTTCCCACACCCTTACATGGTTTTGTATCACCATTCACTACCCAGCCCAGTCCGAAGAAAGTTAAGCCATAACCTACCTCAAATGCCAAAAGTTGACTTGCAATCCTTCACTCAAAAACTTACTCCTCACAAATAAACTCGAAATCTACTAAAACATAGAAATATTGAATCTATGAATCAAAGGAAAGGTAATGATACCCATATTACCTAATTTCAAGTCGGGGTCAAAACGAACCGCGAAAATGGATTTTCAAAAAAGACGGAAAAAATTATAATTTTATCTTTAAAATATATTTTCATATTTTTAGGAGTCTACATCTAAAAACCCAACCAAAAGTAAGTTCCAAATTGATGAAAAACCATGTTTAAGCCCTATCGACAAAATCCCCAAAAATTCTTTTTGAAATCAAGAATCTAAAGTTATTTTGAAGATGAAATTGCAAAAAAGTTGATATTATAAGATAGAAACTTACCCAAGTAAAAATGAGTTTAAAACAGGATTTGAATCGAATAAATACAAGTCTTAGGACTTCCGATCGAAAATTTCTAGTTTTCCACTTTAATCCACGTTAAAACAAGAATTAGATGATAAATTGGAGTAAAGTAGTTGAAATAGTTGTTTAGAAGCTTACCCTCGCTTAGAAATGGAATAAATTGCTCTAAAGTCTAAAACCCTAAGCTTTAAGTCTCAAAATAGGGGAAAATGCAAAACATGAGTATATATAGGGTCCAAGTCTCTGCGGACCCCTCGGGATTCATCCAGAATCCAGTGAACGTAAATAAAATATGCTACCCTATCAAATTCGATGCTTCAAACTCAATGGCAATATTAGATTTTTGAAAAATCATTGTTTTTAGAAATTGACCCCCAAAACTCAATTTCACAACTTTCATAACTATGGGTCAAAATGAGATTTAAAATCCATAAAACCACATCAACCATGCTACCAACCTAAAATCGATGTTAAAAATCTACTGGCACAGTCTCTTTTGCCATCCGACACATAGATTAATAAATGTTGATTGGAGTCAACTATAAGACTCTCAAAGCCACCAAAAACCATAATTTCACATAAATCACTTCAAAATGCATCGAAAACCATGCCAATCATTTCCATACTCCAAAAATAATACAAAGCAACCACAAAGAGGGATAAAATAGTAAAATCACACAGAAATAAATATTTCACAAAAATTATCAAAAAATCAGGTTATTACAAAATGAGTGATTTGTTGGAACAAATCAAAACAATCTTGACAGTCATATATTGGAATAACTATTATGATTTCATCCAACAGATGACCCATCTGTTGCAATAAATGAGTTATTTGTTGGAATAATTGTTATGTCTTTTCCAACAAATGAGTCATTTATTGAAAAAATCAAATCAATAGTAAAATTTATCAATATTAACAATTATTTTCAGGTTTCACTATTTTTACAATAATTTTCGAGAACAAAAACTACAACAACAACAAAAAAATCCCATTTCGCTCAGAAAATATACCCTATTTACATCTAGAACCATATTAAAAGAAGAAATACCATAAATTAGAGTTTTTTTGAGTTTTTATTTAATTTTTAAGCATCATGTACTAAAATTGTTAACACATACTAAAAGGAAGGTAACTCGAGTTCTCTTTTCTTCATAACTAAAAAGCCCTAAGTTTTTTGAAAACCCAAATAAAGAGAAGCCTTCACTAGTGAAGAGAGAGAAATTAACAATTAAAAGTCAAAAAGAAATGATGAAGAACTCAAAACTATTATTGCCTAAGGTTAAAATTCACCGGAGATTAAAGGTTGCATTGATTTGTTGTCGATGATTTGCAGTAGATATTGGGTGGTTTTTTTGAGAGAAAGAGAGAGAGAGAGAATCGAGATATTTAAGTAGAGAGAGGGGTGTTATGATTTTTGAAAAACTTATTTTATTAAAAATATAGTTGTGGGTTGATTTGTATTTTTAAAAAGATTGATAAGTTTTAAAACTTTTAATTGATTCCCTCATTAACTTAATTATTTTTAAGTGGCTTTGACCCTTAAGATTGGTCAAGCGTCACCAATATTTAAAACCAAACTTTGATGACACTTTTTTTTTAATTTTTTGTAGCAACATAATGGAGGTTTTCACTCCATATAGATTGATTCAAATGTAATAGTAGTACTTATGTCACAACCCAAAAACAAGGGTCATGATGGCCCTTATCATGCCTACGCCTTGAAAAGTAAGTCAATCACCTAAACTAATACGAAAGAGAAAATAACACCAAAATCCCTAGGTAGGACTTCTCGAATAAAGTCAATCCATACTTATGATAACACCCAAACTATGCCTCCTTAGAAAGATAAAGCGATCGCTATCAAACTATAATAACCTAACTAGGTTTGGGTAAATCCCATAGGGAATACATTAGATATCTTGCTTGAATTTATTGAAATCACTAGGCAGTGTAGAAAAGTAAAAAGGGGGGATTTGTAGTAACTAGCAATAAGTAATAAGAATTGGACGCTTTTAGTTGTAAACAATCTAAGAAGAACACTAGGCTTGTGTTCCCCTTGGCTTTTAACTCCGTAGAATTATCGTGCATTGTTGAACTATTTCAATACCTTGCATGCAAAATCTGATAAATTATGTTCCATTAACTATCTTTGGGACTCATTGATTGATTTCACCCTTTATATTTTAAGTCTTTGGGTGTCCATTCACTAACCCTTATCATATATCTCAATTAACTATCATCTTTTGAGTGTCAGGTTATTAGGTGAAAGATAATCTTGTTACGTAGATGAGGCTAATTAGCCTAGATCGATAATTAGTCTACAAATTATTATTGTGATCTTATTTTCCCACTCTCGAACTCTTTTTTGAAATAAGTGGTAAATATAGTCGGGATCTTAATGCTGTCCACTGCTAAGAAATCAATACAAATTAAGAAAACCTAATACATTCAAGAATCTTTATTTAGAAAAATTTAGTACTTCCTCTACTTTACTGATCTACCAAGGTTCCCACAATCCTCGATAAGGGAATTAGTTGCTCTACTATATCTTGTTTGATAATGATCAGCTAACAACAAGGAACAGGTGCCTGGGTCTTCATGAATTCAGTACAACTATCATATGTTTGCGCAGTTTTCTCAGTTAGTGTAACAAACTACACAGCTGAGTTGTTTACTTATCAAGACACCTAGCCCAATCAATATATAACCCTAATCATTATCCTACTATAAATAAAAAAGAATGCTTCTCAATTTAATAGTTTTTGCAATTTGAGTATTTAAAGAAGAAATAGGTGAAAGCTCAATATTTGTCAAGTTTCATGTTTCTATGTGTTGAAAGAGTAATTATTCTTGAGTCAAGTCTTGGTCTTTAATTGAATTACTTATCTTATAAGAGTAATGATTTTCTTGTGTCTTTTACGTGCTTAGGTAGAGTTACCTGAGTTGATATTGGTTAGAGTTAATCAATACTGAGAGGAGGTCTTGGAAGAGTTATCAAGGTGAGTTTATAATAGAGTTACTACAAATTAGTGGATCTTAGAGATAAGCTCTAATGGGGTCGGTAATCATGAGCTTGATTATAGTGAATTATTGAGTGCTAGTGAAGGCAAGTCATGGTTTTTACTCTCTTGATCAAGGAGGTTTCCATGTTAACCCATTCTGTTCTTACTTTCCTGCAAAGTTTTATTTCCTTACAATTTTACTACTTTATTGCTTGTGTCTGATTATAAGGGACCTTGTCCCTTATAAGTTGGTGCAACTCCCCACTCCCCACATGATTTATTAATTGGTATTAAAGAAAGGACATTCTAAAAGGTTCATACCTAGAGTGAGCTATTGATCATAGTTTCTCCACCTAATCTAGAAGAAGGGCAATCTACCACTAGACCACCCCCATTTAATGGGAAGTGCTATGGGTGGTAAAAAATCAGGATGTATGACTTTATTATGTCTTAGGATAGTGAGCTGATAGATGTAATGCTTGATGGTCCTCATGTGCCTTTTAGAGATGTCAAAGAAGGAGACATAACAAGAATGGTTGTCAAAACCAGGAGAAAATTTAATGATGAAGGTCGCAAGAAAGTTGAAAAAAATTACAAGGCTAAGAAATTGCTTATGTGTGGTATAGGATCAGATAATATAATAGGATATAATCTTGTGAAAATGCTAAGGAAATATGGAATTACCTGAAGATAGCTTATGAAGGAACAACTAATGTAAAGGATAAAAGTTGATATGTTGACTACTCAGTATGAAACTTGTTTCTATAAGGAAGGAGAGACAATTCAAGAGATGCAAATAGGATTCACTTCTATCACAAATGAGCTACACTACATAGTAAAAATGATACCTTTGTATAAGCAAGTGAGAAAAATTCTAGGTGTTCTTTCTAAGTCTTGGTAAAGCAAAGTGGATGCAAGAAACCTGAAGAATCTCACTATGGATGAACTTATTGGTAATCTGAGGACTCATGAACTTAAGAAGCAGTAAGGGCAAGAAATGAAGGAAGCAAAAAGAGAAAATTATTTGGCATTGAAGGCTTGAAAGTCTGATTCATGTGAGGAAGACACTGATGTTGCCTATTTGGCAAAAAGGATCATTAGAGCAATGGAGAAAAGTGGCTAGTTTCAAAGAAGAGGAAGTAGCAGCAAAAAGGGAGGTACTACTGAAGTCTATCACAATTATGAAAGTCCTAAGCATTTCATTAAGGATTGTCCACTACACAAAATAGACTATAAGGAATACCTAAAGTCTAGAGATAACAAAGGAAAGACATGGACCAGGTCTCTGAGAAGTCAAGAAGAAAAGTTGTATCTGATTATAAAGTGAAACAAGCTTTGGCTGTTTGGGGAGATTCCTACAGTGAATTTGATAAAGCTGAAAAGCCTGAAGATTAGTCAATACTGGCTGTGGAGGAGTGTGAATTTAATAATGATGCCTTATTTTCTCTTATGGAAAATGCTGGAGATGAAGAAAAAAATGAGGTAACTCTTTCTGATATTAAGGAAAACTTAGATGACTACTCTGCTAGAAAGATAAAGAAACTTGTAAATGTATTGATTGATTCTGTGTATGAACTGACTGCTGAGAAAAATTCTCTAAAAGAGAGTAGAAAATAAAGAGCTTGAACTAATTTCCTTAACTCTTTAGATATCTGAAATAGAAGAACTATTCATAAATTTGAAATCTAAAATTTGAGTTTAATGAATCAACTGGAGAAAGTAAAAAATTCAGATGGTAAAGGGAAGAAACAAGCCTCAAGGCTTTAATTTGAGGTTAAAGAAAACTGAGGAACCTCAAAAACAACTCATGAATGCACCCCATAAGAATAAAGAATTACAAATGGACCTGGTCAGTATAAGAGAAAACTTAACAAATCACTAAAATAGACCACATCCTCACAAATCTTTTCTAATTTAACTGGTTAGGGTGTTAATAGTGGAAAAGGCCTTGGATATCAGTATAAAACCCAATCACTTTGGTCTTAAGGGAAAGCTATTCATGGTGTTAGAAAAAAGGTCCACGAACCTCTATGTACTCATTGTGAAAGAGATGGGCTTATGAAGGAAAACTATCAAAGTTGTCTTATAGCTAGAATGAATAGTTCTACATATATCCAGTAGGAGAATTCATATCCTAAGAGTTCCAAATATTTGAAAAATATAAAGAACTTACTATCTATATGGGCCAAGAAAGATTTGATCACACCCTTATCTTCCTTCTAGGAACTCAGACTCAAGTGGGTTCCCCAATCTAACAAATGACTATGTTTGTAGGTGGGAGAAGGGATTGGAGTTAGAAATGGTTCACGGATAGTAGATTCTCAAAGCATATGACTAGAAGGACTAACTATTTTCTCTCTCTCTAGATACTTTAGGGTGGAGGAGTCTCATTTGGAAATAGTAAAAAAAGGTTATATCCATGGTGTGGGAAATATTGGAAAATCACCTGATTTAGCAATAGAAGATATGTACTATGTGAATGGCCTCAAGTAAAGTCTTCTAAGTGTTTATCAATCTGTTATAAAGGTAATAAAGTGAAATTTTCATCTGAGTAATACACAATGTCAAGCTTGAAGTCTGGGAGAGTTATTCTCAAATCCAAAAGGATCAAGAATATGTATATGGCTAATTTAGAGTCTTTAGATGATGGAAAATTAACTTGATTACGTGTTCAAAGTGAAGATGTTGATCTATGGAACAGAAGGTTGAGATGTGTAAGATCTTCTTTGCTGAACAAGTTGATTTCAAAGGACCTGGTCTGTGGCATGCCAAAGCAAAAATTTCTAGACAAAAAAGTTTATGATGCTTGTTTTAAGGGCAAACAAACCATGTCTTCCTTTAAGCTGAAGAAGCAGGTCTGTACTTATAGACCTATTGAGATGCTGCACATAAACCTATGTGGACCTATTAAAGTCCAAACTAGAGAAGGAAAGAAGTATGTATTTTCAATTATTGATGACTACTCCAGATTCACCTGGACAATGTTCTTGAGAACCAAAGATAAAACCTATGAGGTTTTAGTAAATTTTGACAAGAAAATTCAAGTGTAAGATGAATTATAAGATTGCCAAATTTAGATCTGATCATGGAACTAAATTTGAGAACTCCCAACTCATCCCGTAGGTCTGACATTCATATCCCGATGTACAGACTCCAATCTAGCCTCAGTTGTCTCTAGTGTAGTCTAGACCCATGGACAAATCTGCCCATATAAATTCTCCACCTCAGCCATATATTTTGAAGTCGAGTATTAGTGACTCTCTGACAGTCCACCAAGATCTACAATAACTCATGTGATACTTACATCATACCTAAAGAAGCAACTAAAATGGATAGGTGAAGGGGAACTAAAGATGCACCCACTGGCTCTGAAGTAAAAATTGAGGTTGATATGGATATAGATAGGGCCCCTTCACTCTATGTACATAATTTGGGGGCTTCTCTATGCTCTCCCATCTTAAACTCCATACTAACTACCACATCACCTCCCTGTGTATCGCTCATCTCCATAGGAACTTAAGTGCCCTCATTCTGGGTCAGAGGCATTGTAGTGGGTACATGGGTTATCCTAGGAAGGACCAGATGTGTTGGATCCTTCATTATCTTAGTTTGTGCCACGGTTATCGCCTCTACTCTCTTATCAACAAATGGTACCTCTGGCACACTAACTGTGAGCAAAAGTCAATCTCGCCTTCTTAATCACACCATGCCCCTAATCCAAGGGGTATCATCATCAAGAGGTGAAATATAGCTAGCTATCCACCTCACCATCTCAACTCTCTTATACTTGTGTGCAATATACACATAATATGATTATCTTTTTCAACTCTTAATCTATAATCACACTTTGTTTGGATGCTGAAGTAGCATAATCTAGCTTAAAGAGAACTCGACAGATAGACACCACGAAAATGTCAACCATAGCCTCTTTCACAAGTGTCTACTCTCGTTGGGGATGCTCAGCATACCTTAGAAGACTCCTACCTCTTAGAGATACTGTGTCATGTTATGTGGCATAGAATTCCCGTACCAATGTTGGGATGTATGAAACTAGTGATTGAGTCATCCAAACCAACTGATACCTGTCAAATACAACTGCAACAATGATACTCAAGCCAACCCAAACAAGTTGATCCATCTCTCCTTATAAATATCCCTCTTAGGTCAGTCGGTCTTGATAATAAAATTATCCCTCTCATAAGCAGATGAAGCCCCTCTACACACCATATTAGGTTTATCTCATCAAGAGGTTCCTTCGAGACATGTGTGGGGTCGAAAGTTTGATCATGCTGAGCTGGTGCCTCTAAATCATGAGCTGGCACTTGGTGTGATGACTGGTATGTACCCTCCTCCGACTAGGGTGCAACTGATGGCTGCTCCTGAACTGTGATACCCTTCTCAAACTGGGGTACTACTAATGACTCCTCCTTAACTGCGGATGTAGACTTATTCTCTTATTATGACCCTTCTCAAACTGGGGGTCCTATATTGCTGCCTCCTTATCATCATCAACATCCTCATCGTCATCATTAATATCCTAGTTATTCTCACTTGAATATGAATCGAATAACCTAAGTATGGTCCTAGGGAGAGTGAAAGAAGGCTATCTACCCCACTGTAATTTCTCTACAAGTGGTACACTTAATTTTGCCATAATAATAACCTCAGCTGCAATATGCTTTTAGCCTTTATTCATTGGTCGTGTCACTCTAGTCGGGGTTGCTCTATTCTGGGCAATTGGGTATGGCTCCTTCAATCCACTTCTCTCGTAAGAGTTATCCCATCACTTAGAAGGTCCAACTTTTTTCTTTGGTTCTATGTGTACCTTAAAAACCAAGTGTTAGTGTCTGAAAGATAGTGAGGGATTGCAAAATTTGAAGAAAGACTACAAATTTTTCCTTAATTCTTGCATCCCTATTACTTATGCTCAGTCCCAACAAGTCCAATATGCACACATTCAACTAGAATCAACTTTTCAATACAAACTAGCATTCAAAGCTTTTGGTATTCCTCTACCTTTCAAATTCAGATTTTATTTAGGGTAAGTTCTTAGGGTTTAATTCGATAACAATGGCCCACTTTAAGATTTTTGGATAATTCAAGGCACCTATATACAATCAAGATGGTTTCTACATATTTTACATGAGAATAGACTTACCAACTTACTTATTTCAAGTTTAACAGAAGATAATACTATTAGGAGCCAAGAAAGTTACCTTTTATTTGAAGAACCAAAAGTGAACTATGAGAAAGTGAAGTAAAAATCAAGCTTGAATGCCTACTTAGTGCTTTCGGACAAGTTGGTACCAAGAAAAAGTAACCTTTTATCTTTTTCTCAAGTGTGGGGAAGTGGGGTAGTTTGAAATTTAAGAAGAAAGAGGAAATTTTGAGGATTTGTATGTTTAAAGTCGTTTAAAGGGGATTAAATACCCATGGGGGTCGGTTTAGGTTTAATACAAGTTGGACGGACCTAGATTTGTAAACAAAATATGGGCCCAAAAGATGGCCACTTACGGTAACCACCTACAGGTGGAATATTCAAAATTAATGATGTTTTACCGCATTCCAGGTTATTGCGCATGCCATTAAACCTACAAAAAAGAAAACAAATATAAACACTAAAATAGTGGATTGTCTCTTAGTGCTTGATTTAATAATGACATGATGTGGCTATGTTGCTTACTCAGACTTCACCAACAAGCCCATGGGTTTCCTCCCAAGCAGTGCTTGATTTAATGTCGCGGCATGACATGGGTACCTTTATTACTCAGAATTCATTGAGGTACCCAAAAGAATACCATCCTGGGTCATCAATACAATGAAAATCCGACACCACCCGTATGTCAGTTGGCTGCTTTATAGTTTGTCGGACATTGAATGTGACTTCTTCATTATTAACTCTAAACTTGAGCTCCCCTTATCAATATCAAGTATCACTCTAATCATGGACATAAATGGTCTTCCCAATATGATGGGCATCTCGAAGTCAAACTCACAATCCAAAATGACAAAATTAGCTAAAAAATAAGGTTGTCAACTTTCACCAACACATCTAAAGATATTTCCACGGGTTTCTTTATTGTGTGGTCTACCATCAACAACTGTATAGTAGTCAGCTCTGGAGGGCTCAAGCCCAACTACTTGAATACAACTAGTGGCATTAAATTAATGTTGGCACCTAAGTCACATAACACTTCTGCAATAGATGTCCCAATAGTATATGGGATCGTGAATATTTTGGGATCACCTTTTTTCTAGGACAAAGATTTAGAAGTGACTATGCTACAATGGTGCAATATAACAATTTCCTAAAAACTAGCTGCTCTCTTTATCATTACCAATTCTTTCATAAACATGGCATACCCAGGCATCTGCTCCAAAACCTCAAGGAGAGAAATGTTCAAGCTCAGATCTTTCATTATCTCAATGAATCACTCGAACATCCCTTCCTCTTTTTTCTATTTTAGTATTTGAGGAAAAGGTGGAGGCGGTCATGGAATCTATCTCATTGTAGGATTATCGACTTTTACCTTACCTGTATTTTTATCAGCACAACCATAAACACCTATCACTTTGTCTAGAAACGAATCTAAGATTTGATAATGCCCAAACTACCCTTTCTTAGAAGGATAAAATGGTTGCTATCAAAATACAGTAACCCAACTAGATTGGGGTCGATCCTACAGGGAATGCATCAGATATATTGCTTGAACTTGTTAAAATCACGATGCAGTTTGAGAAAGTAAAAATGGGGGATTTTTAGTAACTAGCAAGAAGTAACAAGAATTGGATGTTTTTGGTTGTAAAAAATCTAAGATAAACACTAGGATTGTGTCCCCCTGGATTCTAACTCCGTAGACTTATCGTGTACTATCGAACTATTCTAATACCTCGTATGCAAAATCTGATAAGTTATGTACTATCAATTGTCTTGTGGACTCATTGACGAATTTCATCCTTTACCTTTTGAGTCTCAGGGTGTTTCTTCACTAACCCTTATCCTACATCCCAGTTAACTATCACCTTTTGAGTGTTAAGTTATTTGATGAAAGATAATTATATTATATAGATGATGCTGGTTAGGATAGATCGACAATTAATCTTCAAATTATTATTGTGATCTTATTTTCCTACTCTCTACCTCTTTTGTGAAGCAAGTTGTGAATATAGGTGGGATTTTAACGTTGGCCACCACTAAGAAATCAATAAGAATGAAGAAAGCCCAATACATGCAAGAATCATTATCTAGAATGACTTGGCACTTCCTCTATTTTGTTGATCCACCAGTGTTCCTACAACCCTAACTAAGGGAATTAGCCACTCATTGTTGTGAAACAAACAGAAGAATTCATAACTGAAGGCATTCACATAATATCATAATAACAATTGAATAAAACCCAAAGTTTGTAACTGAATTATCAACAAAAATCAAGAACAAAGTAAACCCAAGATCAAATTCGAATCTTGGAATCAAATATATGTTTGTAATTTTTAAGAGTGTGTAAACTAACTAAAAATTTAAAAATGGGTATTATAGGATTTAAAGAAACCATAAAAAGCAAAACCCGAACAAAAAAGGAAAATTGAAGTTGATGGCCACTTACTTACGTCCTATGCACCATAGGTGGTTCTTAGTAAGTGACAGAGCTCCTGGCACTCTTTGGACTTGGCCCTCTAGATCTTATTAAGGTCACCTATGGACCGTAGGTGGAACCTACAGATCGTAGGCCCCTTGGTAAGTGACAGGGTCTTCTTTTTCCAACAATTGAGCCTCTAGACTTCAATTTCTGACATGTGCTTTGGTCACCTACGCTTGGTATGTGGTACTTACGCCAAGAAATGCCTCGATAAGTAGACAAAAACTTCAATTTTCATTCTTTTCTTCAGTTTAGCATCCAAAACTTGACTTCCTGCAAAACATAATCAAAACACATCATATCTCACAAAATAACCTAAGAAACTTGCATTATTTCATTGTTTTAAGTGACAAAAGTGCTATAAATCTGTAGCATAACCACATACAAAATAATAGAAGAAGTCAGAATATCAAACAATACATAACCATCCTAAAACCTGGCATCACAATGTATGAACAATCTATATGCAACTCGAAGTCTAAAAATACAACTAAAGATCCAAAAAGGTATACAAGTCTATTTCTGAATACAAAACAAGGCATAAACTAGATAAGATGAGGTAGAAAGTCTACTTTGGGAAAAAAGAGCAGTCGCTACCTCAAAAGTATCCAATCACTGAGTAAAATTAGTTATTGTGCATTGTACTCTTACCTATTTCGATATCGAAAGGGCACAGTAGGGATGAGTACGATCCTCTTGTACTTAGTAGATACATAGGCCGACTGAGCAAAGTAGAAAATAAGGTATATAAAATACACACTATGGGAACATCATCTGCAATCAAAAAAGGTACCAAATGGTAGCCCATACCATCTCCACTAATAGTTCTAATTATAACACATATACCTAGTACAAGTACAAAAAAAAGCATAGAATAGATAGACATCAAATCAGTCACAAAAGTATAACATAAAAGATACATAATGTATGGAATATAGTGAGAATAATAATGATGATGATGTGACAAGTCCAGGGTTGTCAGACAACCTCCATATTTGCCTACTGAGCACTACTCCCGAGGTAGGGCCCATGGGGGATTTGCAACACATATACCATCCAATAACTAATACTAATGCCAATATCCATAAATCCTCTCTGGAATGTGATCTTTGATAGATGGTTCTTAAAGATGTCATATTTCTGTCAGAAAACTAGTATTTCAATAGTGGTGTCAATGCCTCGTGAAGGTGAGATAAAATTCACTCAATAAACCAACCATCCATGATTTAGTATAGTCCATGTACCATTAGAGTGAGATATGCAAGTAATATCTCATTGTTATCACATAAAACACAAGTTAGGCATTTTCACAAGAAAGAAAATATCCAAATAAGTATACACAAAGACAATAACATCATATAAGACTCCAATCCGGGTAACACATAGCAAAAATGTCTCAAAACATCAATAAAAACAACATAGGCCCCCACACAGACACACAAAAATAATAATACAATTTTAAATTAAATACCCATACCCCTAGCATGTTTTTATATCAATATTAACTACTTAATCCAGTCTGAAGAAAGTTAAATCACAACCTAGCTCGGACAAAAACCTCGGTCCAAAATCCTTCAATATGAAGTCTTCCCACTCTAACGGCCTCAAATCCAACTAAAACATACAAATATAGAATCAATGCGTGAAAAAATGCCAATGATATGCATATTGTCCACTACCCCTGAAATAGATTTTTAAAAGTAAGGGTAAAACCAAAATTTTAGTTCACAAACATATTCTCCATGATTAAAGAAAGACATAGGAAAAACTCAAGTAAAAATGGATTATAATAAGGTTTAAATTTGAAAAATTAGTTTTATGCCTTTCAGGCCAAAATTCCCAAATTTCACTTTTGAAATTTTATTTTAACAAGCTTTAGATAACAAGAATCAAAGAAAAATAATTGAAATAGGGGTTTGGAGCTTACCAAGCTTGAAAATGAAAAAAAATTACCCAAAAACTTTAAATTCGAAGCTCAAAGTGTAAAAACTGATGAAAAATTGAGGAAAATGAATTTACATACTATACCAGCGCTGAACGCTAAAGCGGTCAAGTATCACTTTAGCATTACCTGCATGTGTACCAGTTTACTAAAACGTACAAGGCTCCACTAAAGTGCCCTTGCCCAATTGGTTTGAATTTCTAAAGCGGCCAAAATGGCACTTTGGCAGCTGCACCAACTGAACTTGAAAATTTTCAAGTCTCCACCACCCCTTAGGATTCATCCAAAACCCCAAAAATGCAAACAAACTATGCTACCCTATCAAATTCAATGCTCTAGACTCAATGGAGACATCAAATTGTTGAAATGAGGTTGTCTTCACAGAATTGACCGTTAAGACCCAATTTCATAATTTCCCAAATTGACGGCCGAAATAAGATATAAAAGCCATATAATTGCACCAACTATGCTATAGCCCAAAATGACATTTTGGATTCATTGGCGCAGTTCGTTTTGCCATCTGAGGCATAAAATAATAAATGTTGATCAAAGTCAACTATAATGCCTTTTTAACCTCAAAATCTCACACAAAATACACTAAAATGCATTTGAAATGGTGCAAACATCCCCACACTTTTGAAGCATCACGTAGCAATCACGGAGAGGGGTAAAATAGTCAAATTACATAAAAATAAAAATTTCATGGAATTAAGCCCTTACAACTTATTAGTACATAAGAAATGTATTGAGGAATCTTAGTAAGTCAATTGTTTGGCTACCCAAATTCCCACCTTGTTGGTGAGTAGGGGTGTCAAAACAAACCCAAATTGAGTTGACTTACCCAACCTACCCAAATATTTAATGGGTTGGGCTTAAGATAATTTACTCTTGGGAAAACTCAACCAATTAAGTCCCAACCCATTTTTAAATTGGGTTCAAATGAGGCCAATTCAATATCCACTTCAACCCGTTTAGTATAAAAATGATTTCCTTAATGAATGTAAGGAAAACAAGTGACAATGTGTCCTCCCATTCTCAAAATTACCCACCTCACCTCACCCCAACCCCATCACATCGCCACCATGCCTCTGTTAAATAAATTACTTTTATTTATTAAAGAGCTTTTTATAAAAAAAAAAATTTCCCCACCCTACCTCATCCCTATCCCCCTTCACTACCCAACCCCTACCCCTACCCCCATCCTAATTTTTTTTTTTAAAAAAAAATAATAATTTTTTTTACTCTACGGTCAAAACCCTACCCCCTTCCCCACACCCCTACCCTTCTCAAGAAAATATTTTAAAAAAATAGTTTTTAAAAATAAATAAATAAATTCCTTTTTTTTTAAAAGTAAATCTTTCCCCAACCATCATCTCCCCCTACCCGCTACACCCCTCCCTATAACGACATACCCCTTCCCTAAAAAAAAAAATTTAATAAAAAACTCTTACATCAACCCCTAGCCCTTCCCTATCCCCTCTATCCCACAACCACACACCCACACCCCCACTGCTCCTAAATTTTCCTTTTTAAAAAAATTAAATTTTTAAACCACACGGCTCCCATATTATCTCAATCACCATCTTAAACTCCACCCCTCCTATCCTTGACCCCCTACCTGACACCCCTTCTAAAAATATTGAATTTTTATTTTTTTAAAAAATATTCTTACCCCACTCCCACCACTACCCCCACCCCTACCCATTCACCCAACTTCCCAACCCCATCCAAATTTATTTTTTTGAGTTGAATTTACAAAAGGATAAATATAAATATGTTGGTATTTTGGAAAAATATCATAAACATACACCTTAACTTACCATATTTACACAAATTCTCATCCTTACAAAGTAATTACCAAAATTTAAACTAATTATGTATCTTTGCTGGATGTATCGAGAGTTAATTATATATCTTGACATACCCGAAATCAATATATATGTATATATATATATATATATATATATATCGGGAGCTAATTATGTATCTTCACCAAGAAAAAAATGTATCTATTTTGGATTTAATATGTATCTTGACAGACCTAAAATAATAAAAAATGTATAAGGAGATAATTATGTATCTTTACAAAGAAAATAATGTATTTTCATTGGATGCATCAGAAGCTAATCATGTATTTCGACAGACCAAAAGTTGAAATTTTCAAAATGACAAGATTGTCTATAATTAAGATTCAAACTATTAGGATTTATGTTGTTTACACTAATATATTTTACACTAAGGGGGTCAAAACCCAACCCGACTTTTAGCCAATATCAACCCAACCCATTTCAACCCAAATAAATTTGGGTGGGTCATAACCCAACCTAATATCCAATTCAACTCATTTAATATCTTCATTCTCAACCTAACTCGCCCATTTGACACCTCTATTGGTAAGAGTTCAATTCCCAATTTGGTAATCCCCTTCCCCAACTATAATTAGAAAAAAAAGAAAAAAAGAACCAATTATGAGTAGATGTGGGAGAGAGGGTTTCCTATGTTGTTCTAGAAATGTACTATCTGTAATGGGCTCGGTCCTCTCTCATCTTGGGTTGCTTATCGGGTAGATCAATTGGATAATCATGCTTAATGGTTTGGCTTATTGGCTATCGATTTTTAAATATCCTAATTTGCGAGCCAACTTATAAGATAACGTTTTGTTTGATATAAGATTAGCAATCAACGAACAATTATTGAGTTTTCTTCATATAGTTTTTCAATAGGTTAAAACATAGAATCAAATGAGAATTTTCTTCTAGACCTAAAACGTATGTAGAAAGATTTTAATTACTGGATGGATAGAAAAATTGAAATATTAATATGATTTGAGTTTTTACTATTTTAGATCAAACTTTGGGAAAGACACATTCAGGTTGTTTCATTTTTGTTGCGGTCCTTCATTTTATCAAGAATAATTAAGTTTTGGTTTAAGAATCAATTTTAGGTTTCATGTACGTTTTAGGGAGACTGAATGTACTTTATGATTAGATGTTACAAGAAGTGACTTTTTATATTCTAAGCTAAGAAGTGAATAGAATAATAAGTGGCGTTTTAGTTTTGAATTTACAAATATTACTTCATATATCTAGGGGTAAAAATATTAATATGACAATTCTTAATGGGATAATGATTTATCTGATAAGAAAATTGAGTAATCTAACCCCGCACCAATAAAGCATTAATTATAATATTTTAATCGGTTAGTCAACTGTTAATTTGATAACTCGTTTCGAATATGTTAATAAACTAATTTTGCGATTGGGTTGTTGGTTTTTGTTTGATTTTGAGGAGCGCTCATCACCTTTTCCATTAAACCTTATTCTCAACAATTGCAATTAGGGGTGTGCATCGATTAATTTGGTTTAGTTTTATATATGATTGGTTTGGTTATCTATTTTGAATTTGTAAACAAGCTAAACGGATAACCAAACGAATAAGATATTCGTTATCGAATTTTGGTTAATCAATTTTTGATCCTTATCTATTCGATTTTTGGTTTAACCGATAAGAAAATACTCCCTAATTTTTTCTTACTTTGTTTTATTTTCATTTGTTCTACACTATATTCCTGAATAAAGTCTGCATAAATTATAACCACTAAGACAACAACTATAAAATGCAAAAACCAACAAGATATACAGTTAAATTTAAAGCAACTATTCTATAATTATGAATAAAAATATAATTTTAATATAATCTTATTAGATTATCTATTTAACCATTAACTAAACTCTTAAAAGCGGAAATTGAACCAATAGACAAATAGGAAAATTCAAAAAACTATTTAAAAATTGTTTATCTAATAACCAATCTATAAGCCAATAGCATTTTGATCAGTTTGATTTATTGATTGAACTGGCTTTTGCACACCCCTAATTGGTTTGACTTGTTCAAAATTTTCTATTATTTCTCCTAATTGCTTTGACTTGTTCAAAATATTCTATTATTTCTCAACCAAGCATACAATTGAAACCACCCGATTCAACTCCTATGAACCTATATAAGAGACCAATCCAACTTACCCTTTAAATAGTAACTCCAACTATAGTGTCAATGATAAAAACTCTATCCTAATGACAAGAATAGATTCTACCTTCCTAGAAAATGTTCTATTTTTATCAAGTTCTTTGGAAAGAGAAACCTTTGGAAGTTGTCGGAATAATTATTGTTAATCAATTTAGTATTTGACTATTCCATAATCAAATTTCTTAAGGAAGTAAAAGGGTGGTCTGGTGTACTAAAGATCTCACTATACGTAGGGTCCGGGGAGACAAACCACAAAGATCTATTGTACCCAACCTCACCTTGTATTTCTGCAAGGAACTATTTTCACGACTTGAACATGTGACCTTCTAGTATATAATGGCAACTTTACCAGTTACTCTAAGGCTCTCCTCAAATTTGTTAATGGTGAAAGTTTGTTGAAAGCCCTTCACAATGGTCCCTCATTTATCAATGGTTTCTTTCTGCCAATTAAGAAATGGCACGTTAATTTTTAGCTTCTGAGGTAAAAATTACCTACTTTGTGATTTGCGTTCGTCTACTAGAACTTTACACTTAGTTCTATGATACTTTTATTTGGAGTTGCTCTATTGTCTTTTCAAAATCAATACTTATACATCTGCAACTCTGAGGAGTTGCTATATGGAGTTTTGATGATGAGTAGCTAAACTGTGTGGGACTAGGTCCCTGGACATGCATAGTACTGACAGCTGGCATATGGTATCTACAAAGCTTTATCCTCTTGTGTAACAGATTTGCAGGTGCTATTTTGTACCAACTTGGATAGCTAGTCTAATGATATTCCATCCCTAATCATCATCCAGCTATAAAAAGAAAATAGACACCTCTTCAACAATAGTTTTTTTCACATTCTAAAGAGAGAAAAGAGAGGTAGCAAAACTCTATTTAATTACTCCTCAAGTTCTTTTATTTATTTGAGCTTATATTGAATTTGTTCTTGAGTGAGTACTGAATTGTAACTGAACCGCTCATGTTATAAGAGTAGTATTTTCTCTTTGAGAGAGCTGCTTAGGTAAAGTTACCTAAGCTTGTTGCTGATTAGAGTTAGACAGCAGTGGGAGTCCTTGGTAGAGTTACTAAAATGAGTTTGTAGTAGAGTTACTACAAGTGAAAGGAGCCTAGAGGTAGGCTGAAATCTTATTATAATTAGGATATTGATTATAGTGGATTTGGAGGTGCTTGTGAAGGCAAGTTGTCATTATTCCCATTTTGGGTTTCCACGTTAAAAACTTGTGTTTTTACTTTTCCTGCATTGCCTTTAATTTTTAGCACCTCATAGTTTCTCTACCGTTCTATCACCTGAGATTGACACTGAGGGAAATAGTCCCTCACTGTGTGGTACAACCCTCATTGGTTTAACAATTAGTATCAGAGCAGGTTCACTCTAAAAGGTTCATACCTAGAGTGATTTGGTTCTTATGGCAGCTATAATCAATCCAGGAATGAGAAGAAAGGAAGTGGAAAATAAAAGATTCCTAACCTTGAAGTCTTTAGAGTCCAATCTAGGTGATGAAAGGACTGATGTTACACTTTTGGAAGCAAAAATTGTTAAAGCTATAAGAAAGAGTACTCACCATAATAACCAAAATTCAAAAAATTTAAGGAGGTAAGTAGCAAGTGAGTATGCAGTAAAGAAAGCTCTGGTAGAATGGGAAAACTCTATCAACCATCTAGATGAAGATGGAAAGGAAATTGAGGTAACACACCTTGATATTAAGAAAAATCTAGATAACCATTCTGCTAAGAAAATAAAATAGCTTGCTAGTGTTTTGATAGACTCTATGTGTGAACTAACCACTGAAAGAAATATCCTAGAGGAGAAATTAGAGAATCAAGATCAGGAATTGATTGCTTTAACCCCTCAAATTTATGAAACTGAAAAGTTGTTCTAAAAAAAGATTTGAAAATCAAAGTTTGACGAGCAATCTGAAGAAAATAAATAAAGAAGACAAAAAAGGGAAGAAAAAAGCTTTAAGGATTCAAGTTGATCTTGAGAAAATATTGAGGGATTCCCAAAGACACATTATATCTATGCTTCATAAGAATAAATAATTAGAAAGGTACCTGGTCCATATAAGAGAAGAGCTTAACAAGTCCTTTGACTGGATAGTTTCTTCCCAAATTCTCTCTAGTTTAACTAGTCATGGTGTTAATGATGACAAAGTACTATTCTACCAAGGAAAATTCTTACCTGCTAGGGGGAAGAAAACACTATCAATAGTGCTATAAAAAAGGTTTTGAAATTTAAGGACAATAATTATGGAAAAGATGGTCACTCTAAAAGGATCTTTCAAAGTTGGGAAAGTGAAGGAATGATAAAATTTAGATATGCATGGGAAGAGAATACACAACCAAATAGATTCAAGTACTTGAATAAGATTAAAAAGTATTCTATGCCTAGATGGGCCAAGAAAGTTTTGGTCACACCATTGTCTTCTTACTGGGAACTCAAACTCAAGTGGGTTCCAAAATCAAACAAGTAATCATAGTTCCTGATTGGAGAAAGGGGACTGAAGTCAGAAATGTTCATTAAAAGTGAGTTCTCAAGGTTTAATCTTTGAAGATCTAACTATGTTCTCTCTCTAAAGGCACTCCAAGGTGGCACTGTCATATCTTAAAATTGTTAATTTCAAGGGACCTAATACTTAGAAGGATTTTCTTAAGAAAAAAAGTTTCAGCAAGAGGCCAGATCACAGATTGATTAATCTAACTTAACCTGACATATAAATAAATGTAACTCCAAGAATTGGCTATGATAAGGAGGCAGGTATCCTTGGTCGAATAATTTCCTGATAATCTAACATTTCTTCATACCCTTCCAGGTATATATTCATGAGAACATCTCAGAAGAAGAACAGCTGAAGCCATCACATGTACAAAATTCAGTTAAAAGGGGGAAGATACCAGGTCCCATTATTTAGGTTAGGATCTTTAAAAGAATCACAAAATAATCATAAAATCAAGCAGAACTTTTAATGACATTAGTCTGGTCTAAAAATTGGAACTCAGACCTTCTTGTCTTTTATTCTCAAAATTGTTAGAATCATCCTTCCAAATCCACTACTCTTCTTTGAACCCATCTGGTCCCTTACTCTCCTTCTCTCTACAAAATAAAAAATGGATGACAGTACTACTTCTTAAAACCCAACAAAAGACCTGAAGTAAATAGAACCTCAGAGAGTCAACCTGGACGTTCCCATGTTAAACATACTGATTCTTTTGAAAATAAAACTATAGAAAGCATCTCCTCTAGTTCCCAAAAGCAAATTGAGTCAGTTATTCTAACTGAATCTATCTTAGAATGTTCAGAACCTAAAATCAAGTTGATTTCCATTAAGCTCTCTTTGGCCCTGGAAGTCTATGCTCTACCAATCATGATAGATAATATAAATCAAGAATTTGGGTCACTAATATACCAAGAAAATTCTAAACCTAGGACTCTCTTTTCTCCAGGGAATTCAAAGCCATCTGAAACCTTCCAATTTTCTTGGTCATTTAAAAGAGATAATTTTTCTAAAACACTTCAATAACCTAGTTTTCTTACACCCTTAGATTAAAATCCTATCTTAGCCAAGTAATTTGGTGAAGAAATTCTAATAAAAAGGGTTGATCTTTCTTCAAATGAGAATTGGGTAGCTGAAAATCTACTTTTGCTTGCACATGACACCAAAGCAAGCTCAGTTGATGGAATGGAACAAGAAGTAGGTAATAATGATAAAGTAAATAGAGGATAAAACATATTTCCACCTATAAAAGAAGAAAATGAGGAAGATGAGGATGAAGTACCTCTGAGATGGACTATGAAAAAATTAAAGGGGTGTAGAGGAAAGGATAAAATGACAAGCTCTGAAGAGAAAGTAATCAAAACCTATTCTACAAAAGTTTTAGAAAGTAAAATGATGGAAGAATCCATGAAGGCCAACAAAGCTTACACCATAAAAATAAGATGATTGAAGAGATTTTTTGCAGTGGAGAAGGAAGAAAATATAGAAGTTGTGGAGCTTGAAAAAGATAAGGACATTAAGTTTGTGGCTACTACAAATATTGATGAAAGAAAATTGGAAGTTGAGGATGGTGAGAGGACCAAGTCCTCTAAGTCAAAAATTAGTAGCTCTACTAGATTAAGATAGAAACATATAACTGTTAAAAAAAAAATAGACTCTGAGGGACCTGGTCCGTAGAAGAGAAAGACTGGTGAAAAAGAAGAACTAAGTAGTGCACCCAAATGGAAGGAAAGAAGTGAGAAAAGGAAAGATATATTTAAATAAAAAAGGATTGGAAATTCAACAACACAGAAAGTTCTATCAAGAAGTGTATTTGATCCAAAAATTTATGAAAAAACATGGGATGGTAGAACTTGTAAAATATGTGAGGCATCAGTATTGGTTGCACCTGATGGAAGAACCAATTCCTATTGTCTTTGAAGGTGAGGAGAGAGAATTCTACTACTCCATGGAATTATCAGATAATGGATTAAGTTTGATTGATCGAGTGCAAGAAAAGGTTCTTAAGTTGGATAAAAAATTCTAGAAAGGATCTTGGATGTACCTGTTGTAGGGGTAAGAAATGTTGTAAATCAACGCAGAACCACTAAATTCATAATTGATGCATTAAAGGTAGGTGGGACCCCAACAACTGTAGTAAAAAAAAGTTCCTAAAAAGTGATTATCAGTTGGCATTTGAGTTCATCAACAAGGTCCTATTGCCAAGGTCTGAAAAAAATAATTGCCTCCAATGTTGACTTATTGTTGATTGATCCCAGAGCCAGTTTGAATCTATAAGCCTTCCAACTATAATGATAGAGCATATGCATAAGGTAATTCATAAAAAAGAAGGCAAACATGGAATGCCATATGGATATCTCTTGAACAAGGTATTTGAACATTATGGTGTATGTGGAACTAAGGGAATACCTGGGACAGCAAAATAGATTATCAGCCTAATAGAACTTGTGCAGAATGAATGGATAGAAGGAAAAACTAGAATTGTGTCTCAAGTGTGTGAGTTTCTAGTCGTTCAAGAAAGGTTGGGAAATGAAATAAAGTAATTAAGGATCAAACTGGCTGTAAAAAATACTGAAATAGTGCACCTGAAGTTGCAAAATTAGAAGTTGTCCTCTGAAGGACCAGGTCCCACAAATGAGCTTATAGCAAAAAATGCAACACTTCTGGAAAAGTAGCAGAACTGACTGGTAAAGTTCAAGAACTGAATGCTGAAGTAAAATCTCTCACCAAATAGTTCTTGGATGCTTACAATGCTGAAAATACAAGAATGGAGATGTTGCTTAAGTCTTTTTCCCAAAAACCCCCCTCTACTTAAGTCTCATTATTCCTGTCCCCAGACCTATTCAATATTATTTGTCTATTTTGCCCCTTGTGTTAGCTCTTAAACATAGTATGTTTTATGCATTATTATAAGTATGATTGTACTTGTACCCAAACTTTGTTTATGAATGAATTTCTGCCTGTGTGATTCATTTGTTTCCTTATTTTAAGTTGTTCTTCATGATAGTGTTGTCCAGTGGCCATGAGTAAATTAGCTTGCACTTATTTTTACTCTTGATTTACTGTTCATCCTTTTCAATGATGCCAAAAGGTGGAATACTGACTTCATATATAAGGATAGGGGAAAGAAATACAAATGCACAAATAGAAAGTGTATAATTAATGGGGGAAGTTTTTGTTGCAAATGAAAACAAGGGACCAGGTCCCTATGTTGCATGATAGAGGAAGCATGATGATAGGGGAAATATATATCCTTAGGTGGTAATCACTCTGATTAAATTTGATGAATGTGCACTGATGCTCAAATTGTATGGTTTGGTTTGTTATCATCAGAAAAAGAGAAAATTACTATATGGAGTTTTGATGATGAGCAGCTAAACTGCAAGGGACCAGGTCCCTGGACGTGCAAAGTACTGTATAGCTGGCACACGGTATCTGCACAGTTTTGTCCTCTTGTGTAACAAACTTGTAGGTGATATTTTGTATTAACTTAGACAGCTAGTCCAATGATATTCCATTCCTAATTATCACCCAGCTATAAAAGGAAAGAGATGCCTCTTCAACAATTGGTTTTTGCACATTCTAAAGAAATAAAAAAGAGGCAGCAAAACCCCATTTCATTACTCTTTAAGTCACCCTCTTTATGTGAGCTCAAATTGAATTTGTTCCTGAGTGAGTGCTGAATTGTAACCGAACTACTCATGTTATAAGAGTATTGTTTTCTTTTTGAGAGAGCTAATTAGGTAAAGTTACTTAAGCTTGTTGCTAATTAGAGCTAGTCAGCAGTGAGATTCCTTGGTAGAGTTACCAAGATGAGCTTGTAGTAGAGTTACTACTAGCGAAAGAATTCTAGAGGTAGGCTGGAATTTTATTGTAATCAGGAGGTTGATTATAGTGGACTTGGAGGTGCTTGTGAGGGCAAGCCGTGGTTTTTCAAATTTTGGGTTTCTACGTTAAAAACTTGTGTTTTTTCTTTTCCTGCATTGCCTTTAATTTTCAGCACCTCATAGTTGCTCTACTGTTCTATCACCTAAGATTAACACTGAAGGACCTGGTCCCTCACTGTGTGGTGCAACCCCAAGGTTTTAACAAGAGTAGATATGCTCATATCTATAATGAGGTCCAAACTAAAACTCATGTTAAAATCCACATCAATATCGAAAGACATACCAAAATCTTATTTATGAAGGAGCGGATATTTTATGCAAATTATGTGGAAGATTAGGGCATGTTCAACTCAATTGTGCCTATATAAGAGCTGCAACATCACCAACCTAGATTGAGCAGGAATACATGTTGGTTCTAAAACAATGATGGGGTCGGAAAAAGGGTTATAATGACTCTCAATGAATTTAAATAGCTTTCAATAAGCTTTTTAATAATTTTACTGAGCATCTGGGGGCTTTAAATAGTCACTTTACAGTACAAAAATCAACTTTATTTTAAATTAAAGATACATATAATGTCTCAAAAACTCAAACAATATGACTTCAATTCTAAATTCAAATTTATCCTAAATTGGATAACTTATTTTTTTTAAACAACTGCAGTGGCTAAAAGTTAATTTCAACATTCCTCCTTTGCTTTAGTTACTCTAATTTAAAATTTGTTCCTCCTCAAAATTTTCTTTGGCTATTTGTGATAAATTTTTTATTCTTTTTCTTTGAACTTGTACTTTTTATTTTTTATATTGATCTTTCACTTCTTTCTTTTTCTTCTTTTGATTCTTTGCTGAAAAGCCACCATCAACAATCTTGTCTTGTTCGAAAGCACTTTTGAAGACTTTGAAAAATATTGTAAGGATTTTTCTTCCATCACAACATCACATAAATCATTTATAAAATATGATTTTATTTTCACTAAAAAAATCTGATAGTTTTTGTCGGTGAAATTTTTTGAGCATTAAAAGAGAGACCGCTGCTTGACATCGATATTTATTGAAACAAACTCTATGTTTGAAAATAAGAAAGGGTTGAAAAATGGACTTGATGGGTTAAAATTGTAGCCTTTACGGGTTAAAATGATAGCCTTTATGGTTAAAAATAGATATTAGTTCTTTTGAAGATCCCATAAGATCAATGAAGCTCTTGATACTGCTGTTGGTTTATTAGAAAATGATGGGCATCAAAAAGGGTTAAAATGATCCTCAATGGATTGAAATGACTTTCAATAAACTTTCAAGAATTTTATTGAGCATTGGGAGGCTTCAAATAGCCACCTTATAATAGAAAAAATCAGCATTACTTAAAATTCAAACTAACCTAAAATGTCTCAACAACTCAAACAATCTAACTTATATTAAAAATTCAAATTCATCCTAAATTAAATAACTTATTTTACTAAAATAATATTTTAGTAACTAAAAGCTAATTTCAACAATACAACATCCAAGCTCAGCGGAGCAGGGGATCCCAATCTCTACCAGTAGATCACCACAAAGATGATGCTTGGCAAACTATTGACTGTTGTTTGCCCAAGATGCAGAAACCTAAGCATCTACTGGGAAAATGTTACTCCTTGCATAAAAATGGTGAAGAAAAAGGTATAAATGTTAAACTATTTCATACCACCACCGGTAAGTATCTCGAATCACAAACTTTTACTTATAAAGAAGGAAATAATTGCAAATCAACTTTTAACTCTATATTGCACACTTAGCATAACTTAGCTACTAGTGACAATGACAAAGTTGACTAGATTAAATAGGTATCAGATAATATGAGGCAAGTGAATGATGGTGAAATTACTAATACTTACATGTTCTAGTTTGTGATGATAGTTATGTTCTAACTATTTTTGTAGTTAACTCTCCTTTTGATAATGCATCACAAAAACATATGGCCACTCCCTCACTAATTTTCAACCAAATTTTTTTGAAGCAAATGTGGAAAATCAAATTTTCAACCAAATAAACCTCGTTGATCTTTCTATACAAACTACACACAATTCTACCACATTAGTAAATTCAGTGATTTCTAATGATAAGGAGAATTCTTTTTTCCTATGAGTTTCAATTTTGAATTTAAACTTGGAAAATCTTCTAATGCTTGTAAGAGTAAAAAACCTTCGACAACTTGTCAGAACACTCTCATGAAGACCCCAACTAGATGACCAAAAGGTCAAAATTGAAAACTTTCAAAATCATTATGTACTACATGATGACTTTGGTTTTACTAACCTATCCCGAATCACCTACCGAGGGACAATCTTGGGGTATGGTGTAAGAAATTGAGAATTGTATTGTAAATTTTTCTGATTGGTTTCATTGTGTGAAATATCCTATATTTATACATGTCTATGAAAATAATAAAAGAAAAATAAATATAAATCCTAAATAATTTTTTGTAATTCTAATTTCCTAAATATATAACTAATTGTACATAAAAGATTCCTATCCTATTGTCATATCCAAAAACTTAGGCCTACTGTAAGCCAAAATAATAACCTGAAATGGTGAGTAACATGGTAACAGGGGGACTAGATAAGAAGGGTACAATAATAATATAAGGTGATTATAAGGAAATTGTACACGCGTGGCATAACAAAAAAGGGGGAAGGGACAAAATGCATAAAATGAATTCCCCCACGACCTGGTAAGGTCGATACAAGAGTCACTATAAACAAGAGTAATAATCAATTGCCAAAATATACAAAGTAGACTCTAGATATAAAACATAAAACTAGCACAAAAATAAAAGGAGATGGATCAACTCTGGATGCTGAATGCTCAACCAAATCTCCGATCAGCAGCTCCGCTCGAGGTCAGCATCAATGGAGTGACTTATACTAAGATCTGCATTGGGAAAAAAGATATAGAACTATAGTTTGATTATCGAAATATGGGGTACTCAGTACACATCATGGGACGACTGATCTCAATTAAAGTAGAAGCATAAAAAACGTGTAAATCTATACCAAAAGAGAAATAAAAGAGGAGTCGAGACAGAAATAACGAGCTATGATAAGAAGATATGTGAACGGAATGTAAATAACTCAAATGCATAAATAAATATCTAGCTATAACCTACTAAACCCCCATAATCCTAGAAGGTACACACAATAAAACAAAATCCAATCGATCCCCCATAAATCTGTTGACTGCAAACAAGGATTAATAACAACATGAACTATGTACACAATAACAAATAAGAAAATTAGCCCAAGTATGAAATAAGCATATCATATATTCTTCCTCTAACCACAACTAATAAACATACCTAATCCGAATAAAATTTCCAAATGAATGTCAAACTTTAACTAGAACTATCAAATTATAAGTGGTAAAACCAAGTGTCAAACTCAAACTAAAACTAACAAATAATAACATGTACAGACGAATGCTAGACTCAAATCGGAACTAATAGATAATATTAAGTAATACCTGATGTTAGACTCAATTCAAAACTAATAAATATGTAATACGTAGTAATAAGCCAAAGTTTTGATCTAACCCGAGTCTATTTAGTCCTTTTTCTAGTTTTTAGAAGGCTAAATTGATTAAAGGATTACAAGGTTCTATTTATCGAGTCAAAAGCTATGGTTTAAGGCCAAAAATTCTAAAATTCAAGGATACCAAGGCTAGCGAGAATAATATAGTGATTAAGCCAACCCAATCCTATTGACCAATCTCTTGAACAATCCTACAATTAGTTAGGTCAAAAAGGGGTGTTATCCAAAATCAACCTGCTATAAAAAAGGTGATAAGGTCAACTACAATCCCTGGATAATCCAACCTAAGGAAAAAACCTACCCTAACCTAAGTCAAGGCTTTAAAATTGGATCCCAAGGCCTTCAGTATGCTATGTCAAGTCCTAAAGAAGAAGTAACTACTAGATTATTGGAATTCAAGGTTGATATGTATCCTAAAGCCCCATATCAACTAAAATAATAAGAAATCAACTAAATGACTATCCAAACAATAATAATCTACCAACAATTAGCACAATACCTATTACGATAAAAAACTAAGGGCCATCATGGCACTTGTTCCGTTAAGCCTTGACAAGTAAGCCTATTTCCCAAACTGATATAAAATGAGAAAAAGACAACAAATCCCAAGGTAAGGCCTATAAAAAATCTAAACTAAACAATTACATTAATAGTAGAAAATACATAACAACAATACCATAAATCACCCAAAAATTCAGTGTCAGAATATAGAACCAATTAAGTACATCTCAAAGTCAAAATATAAAACTGATAGTCCAAAAGGAACATAATATGTCTTTGAATATGAAAACAAGACATAAAACTAAACAAAAGGAGGTAGCAGGTTAACTCTAAAAGCATAGACCAATCGCTACCTTGAAAATACTCCAAACACCACCCAAATTAGCTAGGTGTAGTGCACTCATACCTGGATCTGCACTAAAAGGGTGCTGCAGGGATGGGTACGATCCACTGGTTCTCAGAAGGTATCATAGGCCGATTGAGCAAAGTAGAAAATGACGTATATAATATACACATTATAGGCCAGTAAAAAAAATCCCAAATTTACTTGAATAAAGCATGGGAAATTCAAATTCATACCATGAGGAATTTAAAATCTTGCATGAAATCAAACATGGGTAGAATTGAATTAAAAATACCATGAAAACATAAAATTTAATCTTTCTTGAACATACAAAATACCATAGTAATGGAAAATTCATTCTTTAATTAAAAGAAAAAGATTTATGGTCTCTATGGGTGAAAGAGGACCCATAGAAAAACTCCCATATACCTTAAAACATTAATATTGATAGAGAAACACAATCATGAAAGAATTATTGAATTAGAAAACTTGAGTTTTTGCTTTTCTTGAAGAAAAATTGATGAAATTCTTGGTGTTCTTGAGGAGCCTAGGGTTTTTCTTTGAGAGAAAATGAATAATTGAGTGTATTTTGATTTTGGGGGATGAAATTAAGTGTTATAGGAGGATTTGAGTGAGGGGAAGTTACCAAAGTTCCCCTAGACCCTTTAAAAACTGAATTAGCATGTGAAACAGTTTCGTAACGTACAGACCAACGCATCGCGTTGCTATCGCATCGGCTTACTACCTCACATGGAAAATACCATAACTTTTTGCTCGGGTATCAGATTTTAGAGAAATTAGTATCATTGGAAAGATAATTCAATTATATATAATTTAGTTGGTCTTGATCTTTGAAATTCTATGTATATAAAAATTTATACACGTTTAAATTATAACCTTATATAATTGAACGCCAAACTTTGGACGAATCAAAGGCTCTAAGCTCAACTTTGTTCCAAGTGATTCTTATGAGAATTTTTCAACTCAAAAGAAAATAAAACATAAGGATAAATATCATTAAACTCATATTTGCATGGGAATCATTTAGATCATAGCTTATACACGTATGAACGACGGTTCAAAGACTAGCCTAAAAATATGAGGTATTATATGTATAAATTCCCTAATAAGCCAATTTTTAAATGGGAGGGAAGTTCCCTAGTGCCTAAGTAAAGGTTCATATCATATATTTTAGCCTAAAAGTTAATGTACAAAGTTTGTGTCTATCATTTGGTCTGAGTTAAAGATTCTAACTCGGAGGGTCTTTTACATTTTGTTCCTGTGGTAAATGAGTTTCTTGAAGTTTAACCTGATGACCTTCCTGATGTCCCTCTGAATAGGGAGATTGATTTTGGTAGTGACCTTGTTTTAGACACTCATCCTATTTTTATTCCCTTATATAGAATGGCTCTGGCTAAGTTAAAGGAGCTTAAGGAGAAATTAAAGGTTTATTTAGACAATCCTTCGTATTTGTATTATTTATTGGTAATTAAAAGAGGTGATGGTAAGAATAAATATCCTTTTTAATAATTAATGATCTGTTTAATCAGCTTCAGGGTGCCAAATTTTTCTCAAAGATCGATCTTTGGTTCGGGTATCATTAGTTAAAGATTAGGAAGGTAGATATTCCTAAGACACTTTTTCATATCTAGTATGGGAATTTTGAGTATTTGGTTATGTCATTTGTCTTAACCAATGCCCCTTAGCATTTAAGGATTTGATGAATAGGGTCTTTTGTTAGTTTCTAGATTTACTCATAATTGTCTTTATTGATGACATCTTAGTGTACTATAAGAGCGGGGAGGATCATTTTATTCACCTCTGCCTTGTGTTGTAGACCTTGAAAGATCAGCAATTTTATGCTAAGTTCTCCACATCTAAGTTTGGGTTGAATGTTGTAACTTATTTGGGTCATGTCGTATCTAGTGGGGGATTATGGTAGATCATCAAAAAGTTATTATGGTTTAAAAGTGGCTTACACCCATGACTCAAACTGATATTCAAAGCTTCTTAGGTTTAACTGGTTATTATAGAAGGTTTGTGGAAAAATCTTCTTCTGTTGATGCTCTATTGACCAAGTTGACTCAGAAAAAGGTAAAGTTCTTGTGGTTAATGCTTGCGAGGGTACCTTTAAGAATATAAAAGATAAGTTGACTTCAGCTCTGTTCTTGACTCTACCTAAGGGTACCAACGGTTTTGTCATCTATTGTGATGCATCTCAAGTTGGTTTGGGTTGTGTGTTGATGCAGCATGGCAAGGTGGTTTGTTATGCCTCTAGACAGTTGAAGGTTCATGAGAAGAATTATCTAACTCATGACTTAGAATTGTTAGTTGTGGTGTTCACATTAAAAATTTGGTGTTACTATCTATATGGGGTCTATATTGATATTTTTTTAATCATAAGAGCCTGCAGTACGTGTTCACTTATAAAGAGCTTAATCTTAGGAAAAGAAGGTAGCTTGAGTTACTGAAAAACTATGATATGAGTCTTCACTATCACCTAGGTAGGCTAATATAGTTGTTGATTCTCTTCACATGTTGTCCATTGGTAGCTTTTCGTATGTAGATAAGGATAAGCACTAATTGGTGAAAGATATTCACCGATTGGCTAACCTTGGAATTTATCTCTTAGACTCCTAGGATGGGGGTATGTTTGTGCAATGGTTGGTACAATTATCTCTTGGTTTGGAAATAAAGTAGAAACATGTAGTAGATTCGCTATTGATCAAGATCAAGAATGATGTAGGTAAGAAGAAGGTGATGGCATTCAAGATTGGTTGTGATGGTATCTTGAGGTATCAAGGGTGGCTGTATGTTCCCAACGTGGATGGATTACAAGGCAGAGTTTTAACTGAGGCCCATGAATTATAGTATACTATTCATCCCAGTTTAACAAAGATGTATCATGAACTTAAGGAGATGTATTGGTGGAATAACATGAAATGGGATGTAGCCAACTTTGTGGCTAAGTGTTTGGTATGTCAACAAGTGAATGTGGAGAACATAAGGCCCGATGGGCTACTTTAAGAAATTAAATTACTGGTGTTGGAATGGGAGGTAATTAATATAGATTCTATTATCGGCCTTCCACAGCTGAGAAATCAATGTGACTCCATTTGGGTCATCGTGGATAGGATGACTAAGTCCACTCACTTTTTTCTAATGAGGACTACTTATTCTATTGAGGACTATGCAAAGTTGTTCCTTTAAGAAGTTTTAAAGTTGCATGGTGCGCCTATCTTGATAATTTTGGATCATGGTACTCAATTCTTATCGTATTTTGAACGTTTTTTCAATATGGTTTGGGGACAAAAATGAGTCTTATTATGGCTTTTCACCCACAGCGAGATGGGCAAGCTGAGAGAACAATTCAAACTTTGTAAGATATGTTGCGAGCCTGTATGATTGACTTTAATGGAAGTTGGTTTGACCACTTACCTCATTGAATTTTCTTCTAATAATATTTACCATTCTTGCATTGGTATTGCTTCGTTAGAGGCATTGTATGGTAGGAGGTGTAGATATCCTATTGTGTGGTTCGAGGTTGGTGAAGCAGAGATGTTTAGCCCAATGTTGGCTCAGTAAGCTATGGAGAAGGTGAAAATAATTTAGAATAGGCTTAAGACTATCCAAAGTTTCCAAAAGTCCTAGCGGACGTGAGGTAAAGAGAGTTGAAGTTTGAGATTAGAGATTGGTGTTCTTAAAGGTGTGTCCTATGAAGAGACTAATGCAGTTTGGGAAGAAAGGGAAGCTTAATCCCTGATATGTTGGTCCATACGTAGTTTTAAAAAGGGTTGGTAGTGTTGCATCTATGTTTGAATTTCCCTATAGCATGAGTTCCATTCATATGATATTCTATTTATCCAAGTTATGGAAGTGCTTGGGTGATCTTTTATTGGTTTTTCCCTTAGATAAAATTGATATTTTGGATTCTTTGTCCTATGAAAAG
This sequence comes from Capsicum annuum, assembly GCF_002878395.1. Lineage (NCBI taxonomy): Eukaryota > Viridiplantae > Streptophyta > Magnoliopsida > Solanales > Solanaceae > Capsicum > Capsicum annuum. The sequence goes on from NC_061116.1 coordinate 149,340,463, forward strand.
GTCCCAGTAAGGATCTTGGATTGGCAAGTTAGTCGGTTGTGAAATAATATGTGACTATAGTAAAGGTTCTATGGCAGAACCAAAAGTTTGAGGAAGCTACTTGGGAGGCCAAAGAGGACATTAATTCCAAATATCTGTTTCTAATCACGATTAGAGAAATTCATTCTTGAGGTATATGTTGTTATTAATATCTTTGTTTTCTATTTTTGTTAAAGAAAAAAGGTAGTTAACTTGGCATCTTTGTTTTCTAACTTGGTTAAAGGTAAGAGTAGAGGCGTGTGGAGTCCAATCATGCCTGTTTTGCCTTATCCCATTATTCGAGGATGAATGATCCTAAGGGGGAGAGTGTAATGCCCTAAACTTTAGCCTTTGAAAATTTCTTGAGTTTTGAACTCTCTATTCATCATACGACTCACACTATAAGTCATATGGTATGGTGGCCGGTTTAGGTACCCTAGTCGTATGTTGGGCAGTGTGTTGTTGGAAAATTTATGTCCTCGCTAAGAGAGACTCCGTACGAGTCATATGGTCATGTGATGAAAGGGTTAGGGTCCAATCATATATTAATTAGTGTCTAGCCTTTGATGTTATGCCTTGGATATGACTAGATCTTACCGGTCATATGGTCTAGTGATGAGCTGGGCAAGGGAGTCAGAAGTTGGACAGAATATGGTTTCCAACCATCTGTTTATGTGATGACTTGATGATACCAGTTATATGTAGTGGTGACGAGTTAGAGGGTTAACTTGTACCCACATGTGGGTTTCTACAGCTTTTAAGCTAAGGATAATTTGGAAATTTCCACCCCAAGCCTTAAGACCCCATATCTTATAACACAAATTGGGAATTCATTCTAAACTTAACAAGATTAAATCTCTCTCATAACCCTCTCAAAAATTATCAAGAAAGATTGGGCTAGGGTTTATTCAAGGTGATCATCTAGAGGCTTAAAGATCAAATTCTCTATGTGAATCTTCGTAACTCAGGCATGTGACTCTTTCTTCATTGTTAGCTCACTGAAAGCATATATTTAGTGCTTTTTTCTTGAACCATTAATGGTATTTTTGAAAAACAAGGTTGAGGGTTTGGTTGTATATCATTGAACATTGACTTCTTATGATTTAAATTATGTTTATGCATGTTTTAATAATGGTTTTCTAGATGTGGGTGCTTGGAAAATTTCATTTAGGCTAATGGGTCATGGTTAACCCTATCTTGATGGTTTTGGCTTGAATAATGGATTGATAATGGTATACCCTCAACTTGTTTGTGAAATTTCCAATAAGAATGATTTTGTCACATGTTGAGTTGTGTTTTGAACTATGGCATTAGCCTAATAATATATATGGTTGGTATATGGTTTTATGAGAGACGGCCATAAATTGGTTTGAATTACTAAATGGGTTCGAGTCCCTAAATGTTGAATTGAATTGATGTCTTTGTTTAGATAATCAGATTGAGTCCCAAGTTGATTAATAATGGTTATGGCATTTTGTACGCTTTCAAGTGGGATTGGTATGATGATACCAATGGGATGCCTTTGGTAAGTAATTGTAATGATAGTTGTGCATGTGTATTGAATATCTTAATTGGGCTTAAAAACGGGATGTTTAGTCGAGCTGTGAAAGTAGAGTCTGAAGGACTAACAGTGAAAACTGCGCTAGACAGTGCGGGTTGTATATATTGGTTCTTAACGCACCTTGACTATGCCAAGAGGTTCGAGTCCCCCATAAAGGCATATATGAATAAAGATATCTTTGGTTCGTGCGGCTAAGGCACTGGGGCCCTTCCAGCTAGGGAATAGATGGGACCATATAGCCCGTAGGTATGTTGTTATATGACGGTTATATTACACATCCCAGGTTAATATTTATTTGAAAGTTTAGGCTAAGCGTTGATTCTTTTCATGAAACATTTATATATGTACAAACGTGATAGCATATGGTTATTTGATATGGTTTTGAATGATGGCATTATTTATTTCTCTATCCCTGAGTTAGATGCTAGCGCTCCAACTGCTAATCATCTCCAGATAATGTATCCCCACGCGATGCAGGCGCTGAAACTTTTTCTATTTTCTTTGCATGGTAATCAAGTGTTCGAGTTGGTTCGTGGGTTCATATCAAAGTGGTGAGGTTCCATACATCAGAAGACTTTATTTCACGATCTTTATTACTTATGTGTTAGACCTTGTTTTGACTTTTTCATCTATCATAGGGGGAATGTCCTGACATTTTACTAATTTCGGTTTTATAAAGGCTTTGTTGGATTACTGTAGACTTAGGTATGCCATTTTTATGGATTGATTCGGTGGCGGATGGTTGTCCGATTACTGGTGATTGGGTTAGACATTTCATCAATTAATATCTATCTTAGTTTACACTATCTTGTTATATATTCAAAATTCATCCAACACTTGAGGTTGTTGTGTTGACTAGATTAGGTGAAGGGGTGATTTCTAATCCATGCAAAAATTAAGATATTCATCACGGCCAAGGCCTGGTTTGGGCCATGGCAGTTTACTTAATTAGAAATATGTGATAAATATTTTAATAGGGATAAAAAGAAGGTTGTGTAGATAGGACATGAAAGTGGCAGTCCCGAGGGGCCAACACTGGAAACCACATTTGCTGGCGTAGAGGTGTAAATAGCTTGGGGATCGAGTCCCTTTGCTTATGATCGGGGAGGTTTGAGTCCATCTTATTATATGATTGGGAGGTTTGAGTCCCCCATATCACATTACATGATCGGGTGCTTAAGTCACCTTAGTATATGCTTGGGAGGTTTGACTCCCTCATCCATTTATATAAGATTATTCTCTGGTTTGGGCTCTAGTGCATCTAGCTTCATGAATTAGAGAATAATCTTATATATGTATATGGGGGCCTTGAACCTCCTAATTATATACTAAGATGACTTATACACATGATCATGTAATATGATATGGGGAACTCGAACCTCCCAATCTTATAACTAGGGGGACTAGAACCTCCCTAGTTATTAGCAAGGGGAAGTGATCCCCATGCCATTTAGAACCCCACACCGATAAATGTGGTTTTTAGTTTTAGTCCCTCGGGATTGCCACTTTCATGGCCTAGCTACACAACCCTCTACTAATCCCAATTAAAATATTTAACACCCAATCCTAGCTATGACTAAACTTAATCCAGTGGCCAAGGTTGCTTCAGGGGAAAATAATGTTCGTATTACCTCTTTATCAACTCCAGTACCTAGGGCTGCATAATCTAGTTCCGACACTGGTCGACACCATCTCTATGCTCTCACTACCCGCTAAGAGTCCGAGGCATCACCTGATGTCGTGACTAGTATGTTGAAACTCATTTCTCATGATGTGTACTGTTTACTTGATTCAGAGTCTACTTTCTCTTATGTGACTGCATTTGTGACTGTGCATTTTGGTTTTGGTCCTAAGTGTGTTTCAAACCTTTTTCTATTTCTACCCTAATGGGTTATTCTGTGGTGACTAATAGAGTCCATAGGGGTTTTATGGTAGCGGTGGGTGGTGAGAGACTCTGGTGGATCTGTTTGAATTAGATATGGTTGATTTTGATGTCATATTAGGGATGGATTAGTTGCACTCGTGTTGTATAGATTGTTGAATCCATAAGGTGTGTTTAAATTCCCTAATAAGCTAATTAATTAGTAGGAGGGTGGTTCCCTGGCTCCTTTAGGGATGTTCATTCTGTATCTTAGAGATCAGAGATTAATCTCCAAGGGGTATCTCTATAATCTGGTCTGGGTTAAAAATTTTAACTCGAAGGGCCTTTCTTTGCATTATTTCCTAGCGGTAAATGAATTTCCTAAGGCCTTCCTTGATGACTTTCCCGGTGTTCCTTCTAATAAGGAGATTAAGTTTAGTATTGATCTTGTTCCAGAGACTCGACCTATTTCTATTCCTATGTATACAATGGCTCTAGCTGAGTTGAAGGAGATTAAGGAGAAACTAAAGGATCTTTTAGACAAAGGTTTCATCCATCCTTGTGTGTCCCCATGGGGTACACTTATGTTATTTGTGCGCAAGAAGGATAATTCCCTTCGGATGTGTATTGATTACCGATAGTTGAATAAGGCCATAATAAAGAATAAGTACCCTCTTTCATTGATAATGATTTGTTTGATCAATTACAGGGTGCAAAGTGTTTCTCTAAGATTAATCTTCGATCCGAATATCATTAGTTAAATATTAGTGAGTAGGATATCCCTAAGACTACTTAGTGTACCTGGTATGTACATTTTGAGTTTCTGGTTATGTCTTTTGGGTTAACTAATGCCCCAATGAAATTCATGGATTTGATGAATAGGGTCTTTTGTTAGTTTCTGGATTTATTTGTCATTGTATATAGTGATGATATTCTGTTGTACTCTAAGAGTGAGGTGGATCATGATAATCACCTTTGAGTTAAATTATAGACTGTGAAGAAGCATTAGTTGTATGCTAAATTTTCAAAATGTGAATTCTAGTTAAATAATGTTACTTTCTGGGTCATATCATTTCTAGTGAAAGGATCATGATGGATCCCCAGAAAGTTAAAATGTGAAGAAATAGCCTAGACCTATGACTCTAACCGATATTCGAAGCTTCTTGGGTTTAGCTAGCTACTATAGAAGGTTTATGGAAATTTTTCCTTCTTTAGCTACCTCATTGACTAAGTTAACTCAGAAGAAGGTGAAGTTCTTATGGTGTCACTATTTGTATGGAGTGCATGTGGATATCTTTTTTTATCATACGATCCTGTAGTATGTGTTTACTTAGAAAGAGATCAACCTCAGGCAATGTAGTTGGCTTGAGCTTCTCAAGGATTATGACATGAGTCTTTACTACCACCCAAGTATAGAAAATGTTGTTGCTGATGCTTTTAGCAGGTTGTCCATGAGGAGTCTAGCTCATATGGATGAGAAGAAGAGGGAGTTGGTAAAAGATATTCACCACCTAGCTACCATTGGAGTTCGACTCTTGGACTTTGAGGATAGGGCTATGTTTGTGCAAGAGGTGGCACAGTAGTCTCTTGGTAATGAAATCAAGAAGAAGTAGGTATTAGATCCTATCTTGATGAGGATCAAAGGTAATGTATATGGGCAAAAGGTAATGGCCTTCAAGATTTGTAGTGATAGTACCTTGCAGTACAAAGGTAGGCTATGTGTTCTCGATGTTAATGGTTTGTGAAAGAGGATTTTGGCTAAGGCGCATGAGTCGAACTATATCAATCACCCTAGTTTAATAAAAATTCCTCATGAATATAAGGAGATGTATTGGTGGAATAATATGAAACGGGACGTGGCTAGTGTTGGGGCTAATTGCATGGCGTGCCAACAAGTCAAAGGTCAGAACACGAGGCCCGAAAGATTGTGTCAAAAGATTGAGTTGTCTGTGTGGAAGTGGGAAGTGATCAATGAAGATTTTGTTACCAGTCTTCCTCGGTCTCAAAATTAGTTTGGTTCATTTGGGTCATCATGGATAGGATGAAAAAGTTTGCTCACTTTTGGCTAGTGAGGACTAATTTCTCGGCTGAGGATTATGCAAGGTTGTATCTCCATGAGATTGTGAAGTTGCATGGGATTCCTGTTCTATCATCTCAGATCACGATACGCAATTTTCATCTTAGTTTCAATGATCGTTTCATAAAGGTTTAGGGACCAAGGTGAGTCTCAGTACTTCTTTTCACCCGCAGTTAGATGGACAAGAAGAAAGGACTATTCAGACATTGGGTGATATGCTTCGATCTTACGTGATTGACTATGGTGGTAGTTGGTTTGAGCATTTATCTCTTATAAAGTTTGCTTATCATAATAGCTACCACTCTAGCATTGGGATGGCTTTGTTTGAGGCATTTTATGGTAGGAGATGTAGGTCTCTGATTGGGTGGTTTGAGGTTGGTGAGGAGGATATGTTTGGCCCAAATTTGGTTCACCAAGCCATGGAGAAGATGAAGGTGATTCGGGATAGACGTAAGGCGGCCCAAAGTCATGAAAAGTTCTATATGGATGTAAGGCAAAAAGAGTTAGAGTATGAAGTTGGGGATATGGTGTTCTTGAAGGTGTCTCCTATGAAGGAAGTGATGCAATTTGGGAAGAAGAGGAAACTCAATCATCGGTATAGTGTACTTGGTTTTGAGAAGGGTTGGAAATATTGTGTATGAGTTGGAGTTGCCTTCTAGTTTGAGCTCCATTCACTCGGTGTTCCATGTTTCTATGTTGAGAAAGTGTATGGGTGACTGTCACAAATAATGCCTATGAAGGATATTGTTATTTTGGATTCCCTATCTTATGAGGAGATCCTAGTTGAGATCTTGAATTGGCAGGTTTGCCAGTTGTAGACCAAGGATGTAGCTTCAGTAAAGGTTCCATGGAGGAACCATAAGGTGGAAGAGGCTACATGGGAAGCTGAAAAGGACATGAAGTCCAAATATTGATTCCTATTTTCCACTCAAAAAATTCGTGCAATAGGAATGTGCTCTTCTTAACATCTTTATTTTATAACATAGTTAAAGATAAGAGTAGAGGTATGCGGAATCCAAATCATAATTGCACTACCTTGTTTCGTTATTCGAAGATGAATGATCTATGTGGGGGAGAATTAAAACACCCTGGGCTTTGGCCCTTGGAAATTTCTTGAGCTTTGAGCTAACTGTCCTTGTAACAACTTACCATACGAGTCATTTGATACGGGTACGGTCCAGGTAACCTAACTTATAAGGTGTCCAGTTAGTGATGGCTAGGTTTCTGTTATGTTTACGACTTAGTGGGTAGGGGTTGTAATGTTTGGTGATGGGTTATTAGGTAGATCTTTCTCCTAATCTAAAACTTAGTAATGTGACTTGGCTCTGAGTATCAATGGCTCACTAAGAGTCATAAGGATATGGTATGAGTGGTATAATCTAATCGTATGTTGTCCAGTGTCCAACCCTTTGTATTCTGTCTTGGGTCCGACTGGACCATACGAGCTGTATGGTCTGGTCACGGGTTGGGGTAATGGATTCATATGGTGGATAGTATATGGGTGTCCAACCTTCTATTCTAGTTACGAATAGATGGTACCATTTGTATCATATGGTGATGATTTAGAGGGTCAACTCGTACCCACCTGCGGGATTTTTACAGTTTAAGTTGGGGGTACTCTGGATATTTACCCTTATAACTCCTTTTGACACCACGACATAAAAAACCTTTAGGGACTTCATTATTCTCAATCAAACACTCTTAAAATCTTTCTCAAGCTCTTAGTTCAAGAAAATCCTAGGGTTTCTACAAGGCAATCAATTAGGGGCTTTCAAGGGTGAATCTCCCATCTTTCTTAGTGTCTAAGGAATTTTAATCCTCCCTCATTGTTAGTTCAACTAAATTCATGTTTTAATGAATGTTTTCATAGTATCATTCTGGTATTGTTTTGGTTTTGAAGTAAATGTTGGGGGGTTTTGGTTGTTTATGGTTGTATAATATTTTCCTATGTTTTACTTATGGTTTTTCATATTATAGTTAAGGTTTGAACATGTGGTTGCATGGGAATGGTCAATTGATACTTGGTTTTGGAAACTATATACCCTCAACATGTTAGTTAAAATGCCAAATAAAAATAATTTTGTCACATAGTTTGACTATACTTGAAACCTTTGCATCTCATAATATGGTAATGGAACTTAAATTTGTTTGGTTGGTTTTAAATGGAATGGAAAGGCCTTGGTGGCCATGGTATTGGTTCAACTAGAAACTTTGGAGTCAAATTGATTTAATGGCTTTGGTATGGCATAAATAGATAGCTTGCAAGCTCTAATTATGGTGTGACAATACCAATGGTTAATTCCTAATTAAAAAGACTCCTTGGTAAATGGTTGGTTATGTGTGAATGATTTTAATATGGTCTTAATAGAGTCGTGTTAGAAAATTTGTGGAAGGTGGAGGTACCAGGGCAATTAAAACTGGAATCTCATGTTTGCCAATGTGAGGTTTGGTCTTGGGGATCGTGTGAATGATGTCACACATATATTCTTGGAGATGTACTTGTCATCTCAAGTTTTTCTCCAGCTCATGTGGTTAACATGCACTGGGCCCTTTCAGCAGGGGCAGCTGAACCCATAGAGCCCATGGTTGGACTTAGGACGGCGAAGCTATACCACCCAGTTTAAAGGTTTTAAATGCATGCTAAACCTGGATCCCTTTCCCGGCATGGTATGAATATATATATATATATATATATGTGCATGTATATATATATATATGTATATGTACATATATATATATGTATATGTATATATATGTGTATATATGTATGTAGATATATATGATTAGATATATATGTCTATGTATATATATATATGTATATATATGTATATATATATGTATGTATGTGATTGCATGTAGTTATTTACTTTGTTTTTGAATAATGGAATTTTTTATTCTTTTTCATGAGTACATACTAGCGTTCATTCCACTAACCATCTTCGGGTATTGGGATTCCAAAAAGCCATGTCGAGTAGAGTTTATTTTAAGGGTGTGTATCACGCCACACTCATAAGGGAGATGCTACAAGGCATTTAGGAATGTTTCACTTTTTTGTGCTCTATTTTCAAGATGTAGAGTCTAAGGTCCTAAAATCTTCTCTAATTCCTGTTTGTTTGCTTTTCATAGCATGTATCCTCAAAGATCTGAAGCTCACGAAAATTCCTCTATCTTACTTGAGGACAACGTTGATAGGGCCCATTTTACTTATGGGGTCCAGACCCAGTCTATGGGTGGAATTCCTGGTTTCCCTCCTAGAGTTCCATCGGTTCCCTCCAGTCCTTCTTGAGCTCCTCAAGATGATGTGACAAATAGTCAGTTTCATCAGTCAATTCACATGTTGACTTATTTGGTAGCTTCTTAAGCTGAGCATAGTGATTTTGTTACTCCATCTTCTGAGGCTACAAGGGTTGGCCAATTCATGAAGTTGAACCCTCCTGTGTTCACTGGTGTTAAGGTAGAGGAGGATCCTTAAAAAATATCTTCCATGTTATGCATGACATGAATATAGAGGACGTGGAGTTTGTTGCCTACTGGCTGAAAGATGTTGCGTACTAGTGGTACGAAGAATGGGATCAGTGAAGGTGTAACGATACTGAGTCAGCTCTATGGGAGGATTTCTCTAATGCTTTCCTAGAATACTTCTTTTTTCAAGAGCTTAGGGAAGCAGAGACGGAAGAGTTCGTTAATCTGAGGCAAGGTAAGATGTCAGTCAAAGAGTATGCCTTGAAGTTTCACCAGTTATCTCGGTATGCTCTGGAGTTAGTTTCTAGCATAATGGCTAGAATGAGAAAGTTCACTTCTGGGTTGTCTTGAGACTTGATTCTAGAGAGTAAGGATGATTTGTTGAGCAATGACGTGGATATCTCCAGGTTGCTTATGTACATGCAATAGGTACAGGAAGAGAACAAGAAGAAGACTGAGATAGGGGAGAGGCAGAGCAAGAAGTTTAGATTTTTTTAGCAGAGGGGTGGCCAACAGCAGAGTGTCAAGAATGGTGGAAAGTGGCCCGAGAAAAACTGGGTCAATTTTGGGACTTACTCGATAACTAGTGCTCCCTACAAAAAGTTTTTGGGTGATAGGCATTTCCAAGGTAGAGAATACTTCAGGGAACACGGTGCCCAATCTCTAGTTGGTGTGGCCCAATTAGCTTTATCGTATCCTTCTTGTAGGTTTTGTGGAAGATTGTATTAGGGTTATTGTGAAGACGAAAGGGATAAGTGCTTTATCTCTAGTCAGTCAGGGCACATGATTAAGAACTATTGAGTGGACAAAGTTGCTTCAGGGGAAAACAAGGTTCCTGTTACCTCTTCATCAGCTCCGGTGCCAAGGGGTGCACCATATAGTTTTGGCACTAGTCGAAATTATCTCTATGCTCTCACTACCCGCCAGGAGTTCGAGGAATCACCTGATGTTATGACTAGTATGTTAAAACTTTTTTCCCATGATGTGTGCTATTTACTTGATCCATGGTCCACTCTCTTTTATGTTACCCTATTTGAGGCTGTGCATTTTGATTTCGGCCCCAGGTGTATTTTGGACCCTTTTTCTATTTCTACCCCAGTGGGTGATTCATTGGTGGCTAGCAGAGTCTATAGGGGTTGTGTGGTATCAGTGGGTGGTAGGGATACTCTGATGGATCTGTTTGAATTAGATATTGTTGATTTAGATGTCATATTAGGGATGAATTGGTTACACTCGTGCTATGCTTCTCTAGGTTATCGAACCCGTAAGGTTATCTTTAAATTCCCAAATGAGCCAATTATTAAGTGGAAGGGTGGTTCCCTAGATCCTAAGGGGAAGTTCATATCGTATCTTAGAGCTTGGAGATTAATCTCTTAAGGGTGTCTCTATAATTTGGTCAAGGTTAAAGATTCTAACTCGGAGGGTCCTTCTTTGTATTCCATTCTGGTGGTAAATGAATTTCTTGAGGTCTTCCCTGATGACCTTCCTGGTGTTCCTCCTGATAAGAAAATTGAGTTTGGGAGTGATCTTGTTCCAGACACTTGTTCTATTTCTATTCCTCCGTATAAAATGGCTCCAACTGAGTTGAAGAAGCTTGAGGAGCAATCACAGGATCTTTTATACAAGGGTTTAATCCATCCTAGTATGTCCCCATGGGTTGCACCTTTGTTATTCGTGCATAATAAGGATGGTTCCCTTCAATGTGTATTGATTGCCGACAGTTGAATAAAGTGACGGTAAAGAACAAGTACCCTCTTCTAAGGATAGATGATTTATTTGATCAATTGCTGGGTGCTAAGTTTTTCTCAACTTAGGTAGAAATCACGAAAAATAATATAAAAGTTCACATCATACACCGCTAAGAATCTAGTTCATCCTAGAACTAAAGCCAAGGAAATGCTTGAATCAGCAAAAAGTTTGGGATAACTACCACGCATATCAGACTCGACCTCCCAAGTAGCCTCATCTACAGGTCGATGTCTCCACTGTACCTTAACAACTGAAACATCTCTAGAATGCAACCGCCGAGCATCTTTGGATAGAATAGAGTCCGGCACATTAACAAAAGATAAACTCTTATCTAACTTGACTAAATCCCAACAAATGATATGAGACATACAAAATGTAACGTCGAAGCCTGGAAACATGAAAAACTTGATGAATAGCTGATAAATCTGGGGAAATTCCAAATTATAAGACATATCCCCAATAGTCTGAGGAATCTAAAAAGGTCAAATATACTTGGGGATAATTTTTCCTCTCTTCTCAAATCTCATCACGCCCTTCATGGGCGACACACGAAGGAAGACTCGATCACCAACACTAAATCTCAAGGCAAGAAGTCTATGATCCATGTAGAACTTTTGCAAACTTTGAGCCGCTCAAAGTCTAAGCTGAATGACCCAAACTCTATCTAAAGACTCATGAAGAAAGTTCAAACCTCGAGGTCTAATCTTAGAAATCTTAAACCAACCAATTGGAGAGCAACAACGCCTACCATACAAAGCCTCAAAAGGATCCATCTCAATGCTTGAATGTTAGCTATTATCATCCACAAACTCTGCCAAAGCTAGATATTGCTCCCACTAAGCTCCAAAGTCCAGGACACAAGCACACAATATATCATCAAACACCTAAAAAGTTGTACTATGATCAACCTGGGTACCCATCTCCTCCTAAAAATTCTTCCAAAAGTGACATATGAACACTGAACCTCTATTTGAGATGATGAACCATGGCACACCATAAGGATGAACTATTTTCCAAATATAGATACGGGCCAACCTTTAGCACTGAAAACAACCTAAACTAGAGTAGAATAGGCATATTTGGTCAATCGATCCACAATGACCTAATCACTATCAGAACCATAAGAAGTATAAGGAAATTAAGTCACAAAGACCATATCGATCCATTCCCATTTCCACTCGGGAATGGGTAAACTCTGAAGCAAACCACGAGGCCTCAAAGTGCTGAGCCTTCACTTGTTGGCAACATAGGCAATGAGCTATAAAATCCGCTATATCTTTCCTCATACCATCCCACCAGTAGTGTTGTCTCAAAACATGATACATCTTATGGAATACTTAAAACATTAAATCTCCTCCAAAATCAATCTAATCCATCACCCATTCTCGGTACAAAAACATGGCCTCCATTTCTCAAAATATCATTAGGATCAATTGAGGCTTCCTTAGACTCTCTACCCAATACCTTATCCTGAAGCACTCTCAACCCAATATCATCAAACTGATGTACTCAAATCTTCTCCATCAAGGATGACTTAGCTTCCACAAACAACAGAACATATCCAAGTGTCAAAATATCAAGCCTAACTATCTGGATAGCAAAAGACTTAACCTCTAAGTTCAAAGGCCAGTCCTGGGTCTAAAGATACTCCAAGCTATCCATGCTAGTCAATTTTTGGCCCATGGTATCCACAACCAAATTAGCCTTGTCCGAATGATAGAGAATAATAATATCATAATCCTTAAAAAACTCAAGCCAATGACTTTGCCTCATATTAAGATCTCGCTAAGTAAATAAATACTAAAGGCTACGATAATCTAAGAAAATGTTAAAATGGACTCCATACAAGTAGTGCCTCCACAACTTCAAAGAAAATACAATCGCGCACAACTTCAAATCATGGGTAAGGTAATTCCTATCATGGGACTTCAACTGATAAGAACCATACATAATCACCTTATCCTTCTGCATCAACACAGTACCTAACCCAACACTTGAAGTATCACAAAAGAAGGTAAAACCCTAGCCCTCCTTGGGGAAAATAGGAGATGAAGTCAATAAATCCTTGAGATTTTGAAAGCTCTCCTCACAAGCATTTGGCCACTAAAACCAAATCTTCTTCTGAGTCAACTTGGTCTACAGAGCTATAATAGATGAAAACCCTCAATAAAGCACCGATAGTAACCTGCCTACCCAATAAAAATCTGAATCTCAGTAGGAGAAGTAGGCCTATCCTAATCACAAAGTGCATCCTTAGTCACCACGTGAAACAATAAAGAGACAAACTCCAACCAAAACTTACACTTGTAGAACGTAGCATACAACATGTCCTTCCTCAATCTATGAAGCATATCCACAAAAGCTCCTCATGATCAGCTTTACTCTTGGAATAAACCAAGATATCATTTATAAATACAATAACAAAGGAGTTAAGATACGATCAAAATACCTAATTTATCAACTCCATGAATACGGCTGGGGTATTAGTAAACCCAAAGGACATGGCCAAGAACTCATAATAACCGTACCAATTCTAAAAACCTATCTTTAGAATATTCAAAGCTCTAATCCTCAATTAGTGATACCTGAATCTCAAATCAATCTTTAAAAACACTGAAGCACCCTAAAGTTGATTGAATAAATCATCAATATGTGGAAAAGGGTACTTATTCTTAATTGTCACCTTGTTCAAATATCTATAATTAATACATATACGCATAGACCCATTATTTTTCTTCACAAAAAAGAAAGGTGCACCCTAAGGTAATACACTAGGTTGGATAAATCCCTTATCCAACAACTCTTGCGATTGATTCTTTAATTTCTTAAATTTTGTTGGGGCCATCCTATAAGAAGAAATATAAATGGGCTTGGTGTCCAACTCAACATCAACAATAAAGTCAATATCATGATTCGAAGGCATGCTAAGCAAATTCGTATGAAAAATATCTATGAACTAATGGACAACGCGAAGAGAATCAATATAGGGAAGGGAAACAATGCTAGTACCACAAATATGGTCCAAATAAGATAAAAATCCCCTCTCAACCAAGCGATGAGCCTAAAGAAAAGATATAACCCTTTTAGGACCTGAATGAAGCACATCCTTTCAAGATATCCTTGGCACACTCGACAAAGCTAAGGTCATGATCATAGAATAACAGTCTAGAACAGCATGATAAGTAGGTAAACAATGCATACCCGAGATGACATAAGACTCTACCATATCAGGATAATCAGATCTACTCAAGTCTCACACCCATCAAAGGTCAGAACACAAGATCGATACACCTGATCCACGACTAAGGAGTCTCCTACGGGACTAGATATATGGATAGCATGGCAAGAAGCTTACTAGTAGAATCATAACTCAGAGAAATATGCATACGAAAATATTGACCCTTGATCAAATAATACATACAAAATATGCAGATACTCACCACTTTGGATTGTGTTTATGAAGAGAGTTTTTATAAAAGTGTCCCATTTTTTCTCAAAAATTTTGGTATTTATCAATGGTAACAACATCTCGTAAATGTATATATATGTAACGAGGATGTAATGTATAAGCCCAAAAATCAACTCAATACATCCAAAATTCATGATTATCAACTCTAATTAGGAAACATTGGAATAAATATACATGTAAGACACCACTAATAACACATACATATATATATATATATATATATAAGTGAGCCCAGAAATCAATGCAATACATAAAAAAATTCATGATTATCAATTCTAATTAGGCAACGCCAAAATAAATATGCATGTAAGACACTATTAATAACACATCAACCCCTAACACTTGTTTTTCTGTCATGATAAGGCAATAAATACGTAAATAAATCCTACATGAGCAAAGTAAGCCCCTGCACGCCAGAATGCATTTAAATGCACAGATAAGTCTAATAATATCAAATAAAGACCCTATATGATCATCATAGAGGATCACATATCACAAGTCAACAACAACAGAATACAAGCCCCCACATGGGCATAGAATAATAATAATAATCAAAAAATATAAACCCCATAGTTATTTTTTCCTAATCCATAACATGCTATACCTATTTATTAGTAATACCCCATACTAATATTATATTTATTCAAATCTTAGTTGCATGCTTAAGGGGCTTAAATCTTGAAGTTTTTACTAAGTGTTGGGGACTTAGCCATTTTCAAGACCCCTAAATATCAAGGATTTTCATTTTGGTCTGTCTAACATTGAGATGATAGTTTTTAAGTTAATTAATGTTCAGGGATAAAAGAGAATTTTTGGATTTTTTGGACAAGGTTTGGGCCATGTTGGGGTCACAGAACCAGTGGGTCACCGCGATAGTCCCGCGACGCGGCATTTGTCTTGATCGCATGCTGCTTGTATCGCGGTGAAGGTGTTGTGTCCAGTTCTTGATTTATAATTAAATACATATGTCATGTTATTTATCCTACTATGTGAAGTGCTTATGAGGTGAAAAATATTCATACGAATTATTTAGAACAAAGTTGAGCTAAGAGACTTTGATTCGGCCAAATTTTTGTATTCGATTCTACAAGGGTCAAATTTAAATATGCATAACTTTTTACATATATGGAATTTTTCATCTAAATACCCACCAAATTGTATATAATTTAATTAGCTTTCCAATAATACCAATTTCGCGTAATTTGATACCCGAGTGGAAAGTTACGATCATTTTTGTCCGAACTGGTAAGTTACTGCGATAAGACCGCATTGCGGTGTCATAGTTGTATCCAGTTTTGTTGATTTAAATAATTGAGGGGTAATTGGGTCTTTTCCCTCCTCAACACAATCATCCATAACACTATTTGGGGCATCTTTTATGTCATTATTGTCCCTTCTTCTCCAATTTTCCTCTTAAGAAAACCCCTCCTTTCCCCAACAACAAATTCAATTCCTGTTTCCCTAAGGAATCAAGAATTCAAGTTCCTGAGGTTTAAGAACCTTCAAGAAAGCATCAATATTGGTGTTTCTCTTTAAGGTTAATGGTTTAAGTTATGTGGGGTATTCATTCATGGGTCCCTTTCACCCATGGAGCCCCAAAACCATTTTATTTCAATTAAAAAGTGAATTCTCTATCACTATAATACTTTATATGTTCAAGAAAGATTGAATTTCATGTTTTCATGGTGATTTTAATTCAATTCAGCCCATTATTATCCCAAGCAAGAGTTTGAATTCCTCATGCTATGAATTTAAGTTTCCCATGCTTTGTTTAAGTGAATTCCATGATAGATCCTAAACTCATGATTTTTAGCAACATTCTCATGTTTTCCCCATGTTTGATGAAATGCCTATGTTTTGAGTTTACCCATGATTTAGTACAACATTTTGCATTTAAATGTCATATGTTAATGAACATTCAGTGTTGGTGGGTTATGAACACCCGATACCTTTGTGTTTTTGCGTGATTTCTATTTTCAGGTAATGAGTTAGTCAGACCATGATTTTTAACATCATATTCAGAACACCGTGATATTGTTGAGCAATATCAGTTTAAATATTAATAATTACCTCAAAATCCATATGCAATTTTATTTTAAGAATACCATGATTTGAGTTTATCAGTTATCATTATCAATGCATGCACCAATTAGTATTTTAGTGTCTTTTAGTTGGGGGTAGGATTTAGCATTGAGCGAACCCAGGGATGGGGGCTCACCTGCCAGTAGAGAGTGTAGTCTCCATATACTCAGTACATTCCAGCATATAGATCACATATATGCATTTGTGTCTAAACCCATAATAATATAGGTACCATATGTAGCTCTCATACTAAGGTCAAGAGTTACATCTTTCCGCCAGCAGGTGATGAGTTCTCCTATTTCGAGAACACCAGATAGTTATAGATCATGTACTTTGTTTTTTATTTTTCATATGTATTGATTAGTGGTAGTTAAAGTCATGTCTTATCTATCTATAGCCAGCATAATAGAGGCTTCATTGATATCAGTTAGAGTCATTCATGTAATTTTAGTTTCTTTAGTTTTATCATGGTGTAAATTGTATCAGCACTAACTTTATTTAGACTTTTCATGATTATGCTTCCACTAAGCAGATTAAGTTTTGTAATATATTCTAAATCAGTTGCTTAAGTATCATGCTAGTTCATGGATTAGCATTAGATCACTTGTTGTTTCAAGCACCGTTTTAGAAATAGGGGATAGTCTCGGGTCATGAAAAATTGGTATCAGAGCATAGAGTTCAAGTATCCTAGGGTGTTTATGATTTTGTGTCTAGTAAAGTCTTGCGGAACACTACAGAGACTTCTATACTTTTCTTCGAGAGGCTACAGGGCATTTATGAAATTTTTCCTTTCTTTTATGTCATAGATCATGAAGTTGAAATTTTATCTAAGGAACTTACACAGATTCTTACGTTAATCCATTAGTGTCATCTCTATGTTATTCTTAAGGTAACAAAAAAAGCCATCTTAAATCCTTATAGATAGATTTTTCTCAGAAAGTCCCCATAGATAAGTTATGGAATTGCATACAGGTTCAAAAATATCCCATCAGTGCCCTTATGTTCTAAACTTTGAAAGTGTTTATTTTTCTTCATGAAAAATCATGAATTGAGCCGAAGTCAGATGTGCTTTTAGATCTCTTCTCAGAATTCTATGATATTATGTAACCTAGAGTTAGAAGCATGAATCTAAAAATTTATCAGTATTAAAGCGGGATATTATTTATCTGGAGTTTGCATATTATGCATTTAGGGAGCTAGTTGTATGAAGGGTGAATAGTAGGCCTGAAATAGTGTATCCAAGAACTTAAGTTTGTTGATTCAAAATTATATGTTGTTGATGTTAGGTAAATTGGTGTAATGGTAATTCTCATGGCCCAGATGTGATGTTCATAGTCTATAAAGGAAGTTTGTATGGTTCATTGAAGGTTTGGGGATATCCATGTTAAGTTTTATAGTCTAAGTTTAATCTTTTAATATTGAGCTAATAGAAAGAATAGTTAAATCTCTCGATGGTGTGAACTCAGGGTAAGGTGATACCCATGAAGATTCTAAGTGATTAAGTGTCCAAGCTATTATATGATTACTATTGGGGGCATATCAAGTTAAGAGTTGTATCCCAAAAGGAAATACTAACAATAATTTTTATTCTTTCAGGTGTAGTCTTTCAGGTTGAATTTATTATTTATGTGTATTGTTATATCTCAGACTCTAGAGTAAAGTGATTATATTTTAGTCTATAGATTTTAAAGGGGTCCACAGACTTAGAATAATGGCTTAAAACTAAAGGGGGAATGATAGAACAAGTAACCAAGTCAGGCTCCCAAATACTAGTAGTGATGTCAGTATGTTGTAGAACATCAGTAGGGGAGGAAGATGCCCCACCCATTCTTATATATGTGTAAATTTTTGTACATCAGTCACCACAATATATAATCATGCCTTACATTTTAATTCCATGATCATAACTCATATTTATGCACTTTTCATGGAATCATGTACGTTTCCAATTCCTAGTATGAGGAATTCCAATTAACTCAGTAGTACAAATCATGTTCTAAGAATTTATGAACTCCAAACTTAGGTCATGCATCTCATAACTCATGTACTCATTCTTTACAGTATGCTCAGTTTTCATAACTCATGGTGCACTCTTAATGACTAGTGAAATTTAAATTATGTCATGTGTGTCCTCAGTTTTGACCTGTTTAATGAATTCATGCTTTTAAGGGGGTTTGTTTAGAAGTTCATATATGGTTATGAAGATAGGCTTGAATGTCATGTTGGTGTATAAGTGGATGAATTCATTACATGTTAGTGAATTCTTAGTAAGAGGTTGAATGTAGTTGTTCAAGTGGTGCTAAGAATTATTCATGAGATGAAAGTTGTGAAAACTCATAGGGTATTGAATTCATGGTTTAAACTAGTGTTATGGTGTGATGTGTTATACCTTGTGATTTAGAGTTAGGCTTGATCGTGGTGAGAAAATTTAGTTTAGGTCAGACTTAAGTAATGGAGTTATCAATGCTCATGTAAGAATTATAAGTGGAATCAAATGAGCCTAGTATTTAAGAAAAAAGTATAGTTGAGGAAGTTCTTGAGAAGTGTGGCTAAGCTTAAAAGTTAGCTGTTGCATTGACTAAGTCCTAGTGATTCTATCCTTTCTTATGTTTTAAAGGCCTGTGTTCTATCTTATAAAGTGATAGCCATATTATGATTTCGTACTCAAATAACCAAGTCAGATCATGCCTAAGATCCTTTTCTTCCTAACGTTATTAGAACTTCTTAGAAAGAGTGTTGAAGTAATTCTCCAGATGAGTGTAAGATTTCAGTATGATTCAGTCTGTATAACCAGTAATTTAGTTTAGCAGTTTGATAGACAAGTTCCTATGATTTTCCATTTTTCTATCTAATCTTACTATCTGTAGTTTCATGAATATGGTTATTCCATGAGTTAAAATATTCACATCCATGCAAATTATGAATTCATCTCAGTTCATGCATCATGCATCAGTTTTATATTCCTGATATTCAGTTATGACTCAGTTCGTAATTGTCTAGTGCATCATCTAAGTCTTTCCTTAATATTTCATCTTAGTTAGTATCATTCGGGGGACGAATGATCCGAAGGGGGAGATATTATAATACCCTAATTTTTTATGTCCTAAACCTCTTAACTTTTCTTCACGAAACCATATCCATCCTGAGGTAATGGTTACACATAAGTTGATTCTCTCGTTTCTATCTTAGTCTTACAACTATCCTCATGTCATTGCATGTATTAATAAAATCAGTTTAGTTCATGTATCATGCTTAGTCTCAATTTTGCACTCATGTTCCAATTCATATATGTTTAGTACATAGTCTCAGTTACCTTAGTCTAACCAATCTCATTCGAGGTTGAATGTTCCCAAAACGGAGATATTGTAATACCCCATACTAACTATAGCTTGATTCAACTCTTAGTTGCATGCTTAATGTTCTTAAGGCTTGAAATTTTAACAAAGTGTTGGGGACTTAGCCATTTTCAAGACCCCTTAACTTCTAGGATTTTTATTTTGGTCTTCCCGACCTTGAGATGTTAGTTTTTGAGTTAACTTATGTTCAGGGATGTAAAAAGTGTGTCTCGGAGGAGTATTGGATTTTTCATACAAGATTGGGGCATGTTTGGGTCACGGAACCAGTTGGTCAGCACGATAGGCCTGTGACGCGACATTAGTCCCAATCACATGTTACCACATCGTGGTAAAGGAGTTGTGTCCAATTCTTGATCTATAATTGAATACATATGTCATAGTCCTTATCCTAGTGTTTGACGTGCTTATGAGGTAAAAAATATTCGTAGAAATCACTTAGAACAAAGTTGAACTAAGAGCCTTTGATTCGGCAAAATTTTGGTAATCGATTCTACAAAGGTCAACTTTTAGCGTGTATAACTTTTTACATATATTTAATTCTTCATCTCAAGACCCATCAAATTGTATATAATTGAATTATTTGTCCAACAATACCAATTTCACCTTAATCTAATACCTGAGCAGAAAGTTATGATTATTTTTGTCTGAACCAGTGACCTACTATGATAAGATAACCGTGTTATGGTGACGTAGTTACATCTAGTTTTGTTGATTTAAATAATTTAGGGGAAATTAGGTATTTTCCTCCTCAACCCAATCGTTCATAACATGAGTTGGGTCATTTTTTAGGTCATTATTGGCCCTTCTTTTCCAATTTTCCTCTCAAGAAAAACCTCTCCTTACCCCAAGAACAAATTCAATTCCTTTTCCCCAAGGAATCAAGAATTCAAGTTCCCCAAGTTTAAGAACCTTCAAGAAAGCATCAAGATTGGTGTTTCTCTTTCAAGTTAAAGGTTTAAGGTATATAGGGTATTCATTCATGCATCCCTTCACCCATGGAGCCCAAAACCCTTTTCATTCAATTAAAGAGTGAATTTTTTATCATTATGATATTTTATATGTTCAAGAAAGATTGAATTTCATGTTTTTATGGTGATTTTAATTCAATTCAGATTTCATGTTTTTATGGTGATTTTAATTCAATTCAGACCATGTATGATCCCATGCAAGATTTTGAATTCCTCATGCTATAAATTTAAGTTTCCCATGCTTTATTCAAGTGAATTCCATGATAGATCCTAAACTCATGATTTTTATCAACATTCTCGTATTTTAACTTCATGTTTTCCCCATTTTTGATGAAATACCTATGTCTTAAGTTGAACCATGATTCAATACTACAGTTTGAGTTTAAATGTTAGATTTTAAAGATCATTCAGTGCTGGTGGTTATGAACACTTGGTACCTGTGTGTTTTTACATGATTTTTATTTCCAAGTAATGAGTTAGCCAGACCATGATATTTGATATCATATTCAGAATACCATGATCATGTTGAGTAGTATCAGTTTAAATATTAATAATTACCTCAGAACCCATATACAATTTTATTTTCAGAATACCATGACCTGAGCTTGTCAGTTATCATTTATCAGTGCATGCACCAGTTAGTATTTTTATGTCATTTAGTTGGGGGTAGGATTTAGCACCGAGTGAACCCAGGAATAGAGGCTCACCTACCAGTAGAGAGTATGGCCTTTAGTAGCAGTCCCTGAGTTCTAGAACTACATAGCAACCATAGGTTTGAGATGTCTTTCTTCCAGTTGAGGGTTGACATATATCTCATGAGAGCACCTTCAAGTAGAGGGTGACACTTTAGTCTTTCAGGAAATCAGTTTAGAGATCACTATAGTTTGGGTTCTATTCTGATGGCAAAGATAGAACAACCCTCCTCAACTTGGGTCAGACGTTAGACTCCATGATAGCTCACTTGTTTTGTGTTGGTTACATGATAGCTCCCACAGTCTCAGTACAATATTTAGTGTATTTTTAGTTCAGGTTTGCTTGACCATGTGTACAGAGTCTCAGTTATTTAGTTAGCAGGTTTCAGTCTTTTAGTTCACAGATTATTTAAAAATACGCTTATGCTTGGTCTTACATTCTCAGATATTATAGTTTTCATGCATTCATGCTCAGTTATCTAATGTTGTTCAGTTAGTCCTTATTTCATGTGCACAGTACCCCACAGTTTTAGTCCAGTTATTCAGACTAAGTACAGTTTAATTTTACATGATCAGTATTCATATATCCGCTACTCAGCATACCAATGTTTATTATCCCTTACTAAAATTTTAGTTGTTTGGTCACACAGACATCAGTCATTTAATTAATCAAATCTGCTTAGTACATGTTATGTTGGTTTTGAATGTTTATTCATTCATGCTTTGTATATTTGTATATTCAGATCCTTTAGTTAAGTCAGGTTCTACTACATAGTTTCAGACCTAGTATTCATACGTTAGCCTTAGTACAACTTTTACAGCATATTTAGCCTTACAAGAGAATTTCTTATAGTATTTATGTTTCTACTGCCTCCTAGCTTACAGAATTATTTTTTCATCTCATGATTTATATATTTTCTATGATTTACAGTTTTCATGTATAGTCATGTTTCAAATGTATATTTCAGAGAATAACTTATATCCTTAGTTTTACAGCGTGTTTGAAATACTTCCATGATTTAGTGCATGTCTCCATATACTCAGTACATTCCAATGCATTTGTGGCTAGATCCTTTATAATGTATATACCATATGTAGCTCTCACACCAGGGTCAAATAGTTGCAGCTTTCAACCAGCAGGTGATGAGTTTTTTTATTTTAAGAACTCCAGATAGTTTTGCATCATGTACTTTGTTTTTTATTTTTCATATGTATTGATTAGTGGTAGTTGGAGGTATGTCCTAACTATCTATAGTCAGTACAGTAGAGGCTTCATATATGCTAGCCAGAGTCATTCATGTAATTTGAGTTTCTTTCTTAATTTTTATCATGATGTAAATTCTATTAGCATTAACTTTATTCAGACTTTTCATGATTATGATTTCACTCAGCAAATTAAGTTTTGTAATATATTCTAAAGCAGTTTCTCAAGTATCATGCTAGTTTATGGATTAGCTTGAGATCACTTGTGGTTTAAATCACCCTGTTATGACTAGGGGGTAGTCTCAGGTCATGAAAAACTTGGCATCGGAGCACAGAGTTCAAGTGTCCTAGGGTGTCTATAAAGTCATGTCAAGTAGGTCTTACGAAATAGTACGGAGATGTCAATACTTTTCTTAGACAGGCTATAGGGCACTTAAGAAATATTTCCCTTCTTTCATGTATCAGATCGTGTAGTAGAAGTTTTCTCTAAGGAAATTATACAAATTCTTATGGTAATCCATTTGTACCATCTCTGCTTTATTCTGAAGGCTACAGAAATAGCCAGCTTAAATCCTTACAAATAGATTTTCTCAAACAGTCCCCACAGATAAGTTATAGGATTTCATATAGGCTCAAAAGTATCCCATCTATGCCCTTATGCTCTAAACTTTGTAAATGTTCATTTTTTTATGAAAAATCATACATTGAGCCAAAGTCAAATATGCTTTTAGATCCCTTCTTAAAATCCTATGATAACATGTGACGTAGAGTTAGAAGCATGAACCCAGAAGTTTAGCAGCAGTAAAATGGGTTATTATTTATTTGGATTTAGCAGATTATGTATTCATGGAGCTAGTTGTATGAAGGTTAAATCGGTAGGCTTGAAATAGAGTATACAAGAATTTAAGTTTGTTGATTTAAAATTATATATTGTTGATGCTGGGTATGTTGGTCTAATGGTAATTCCCATGGTTTATATGTGATTTTATTAGGCTATAAAAGGAGTTAGAATGGTTCATTGAAGGTTTAGGGATATCCATGTTAAGTGTTAGAATCTAAGTTTGAATCTTTGAAGATTGATCTAATAGAAAGAAGAGTTGAAGTTATAGATGGTGTGAACTCAAGGTATGGTGATACTCATGAAAATTCTAAGTTAGTAAGTTTCTAATCTATTATATGATGACTATTGGGGGCATAGAAAGTTAAGAGTTGTATCCCAGAATGACATACTAGCAATGGGTTTTACACTTTTAGGTGGTCTTTCAGGTTGAGTTTATTATTTTTGTGTATTGGTATATCTCGAACTCTAGAGTAAAGTAATTGCAGTTCAGTATAGGGGTTTTAAAGGGGTTCATAGACTGAGAATAATGGCTTAAAACTAAGGGGGAGATGACAGAACAAGTAACCAAGTCAGGCTCTCAGATTCTAGTAGTGATCCCAGTATGTTGTATAACATTAACAAGGGAAGAAGATGCCCGACCCATTCATATCTCATTGCAAATATTTTGTACTTCAGTCCTCATGATATAAACTTATGTTTTACATGTAAGATCCATGATCATAACTCATATTCATGCACTTTCCATGGAATCATGTACATTTCTAGTTCCTAGTATGACAGGTTCCAGTTCACTCAGCAGTACGAATCATGTTCCAAGAATTTATGAACTCAAAACTCAAGTCATGTAGCTCACGACTCATGTACTCATGCTTTACAGTATGCTCAGTTCCCATAACTCATGCAGCACTTTTAATCACTAGTGAAATTTAGATTATGTCATGTGTGTCCTTAGTTTTTATCTCTATAATAATTTCATGCTAGTATAGGTGTATGTTTAGAAGTTCATATGTGGTTATAAGGATAGGCTTGAATTTCATATAGGTGTATAAGTGGATAAACTCATTTTGCACTAGTAAATTCCTAGTAAAAGGTTGATTGTAGTTGTAGAAGTGGTACTAAGAATCAATCATGAGATGAAAGTTGTGAAAACACATGGGGTATTGAGTTCATGGTTCAAGCTAGTGTTATGGCGTGATGTGTTATTCCTTGTAATTTTGAGTTAGGCTTGCTCATGGTGAGAAAATTTAGTTCAGTTCAGACTTAAGTAATGGAGTTATCAAAGCCCATGTAAGAATTATAAGGGGAATCAAATGATCCTAGTATTTGAGAGAAAAGCATAGTTCAAGGAGTGCTTGAAAAGTATGGCTAAGCTTAAAAATTAGCAGTTGCATTGACTAAGTCCTAGTGATTCTATCCTAGCTAATGTTTTATAAGCCTATGTTCCATGTTACAATGTGATAGCTGTATTATGATTCCTTACTCAAATATACTACTCAAATCATGGCATAGATGCGTTTCTCCCTAATGTTATAGAACTTCTAAGAAAGAGTGTTGAAGAAATACTCCAGTTCGGTGAATGAGTTCAGTATAGTTCATTCTGTATAACCAACAATTCAGTTTAGCTGTTAGATAGACAAGCTGCTATGATTTTCTATTTTCCATCTAGTCTTACTATCCGGAGTTTCATAAATATACTCATTACATGACGTAAAATATTCATGTCCATGCAAATTACGAATTCAGCTCATTTCATACATCATTCATTAGTTTTAGATTTCAGATATTCAATTATGACTCAGTTCATAAGTGTCTCGTGCATCATCTAAGTCTTTTCTTAATATTTCAGCCAAGTCAGTATCATTCAGGGGATGAATGATCCGAAGGGGGAGATATTATCATACCCCAAGTTTTTATGTCCTAAACCTCTTAACTTATCTTCACAAAACCATATCCACCCTGTGGTAATGGTTACTCATAAGTTGATTCTCTTATTTCTATCTTAGCCTTATAACCATTCTCTTGTCATTGCATGTATTAACAAAATTAGTTTAGTTCATGTATCATGCTCAGACTCAGTTTTGCACCCATATTCCAAGTCATCCATGTTCAATATATGGTCTGAGTTACCTTTCTATAGTACCCTCAGTCTAACCAATCTCATTCGAGGTTGAATGTTCCTAAGGAGGAGATATTATAATACCCCGTACTAACCTTAGCTTGATTCAGCTCTTAGTTGCATGCTTAAGGGGCGTAAGGCTTGAAATTTTCACAAATTGTTGGGGGCTTACCATTAAGACCCCTAAACTTTGAGGATTTTCATTTTGGTCTTATTGACCCCAAGATGTTAGTTTTTGAGTTGATTCATGTTCAGGGATGTAAGAAGTGTATCTCGAAGGAGTTTCAGATTTTTTGGACAAGGTTTGGGGCATGTTTGGGTAATGGAATCAGTGGGTCTCCATAATAGGGCCACGATGCAGCATTTGTCCCTATCGTATGCTGAACGCATCGCGGTGAAGGTGTTGTATCCATTTCTTGATTTATAATTAAATACATGTGTCATGATCTTTATCCTTGTATGTAAAGTGCTTATAAGGTAAAAAAATGTTTATAGGAATCACTTAGAACAAAGTTGAGATAAAAGCCTTTGATTCGGCCAAATTTTGGTATTTGATTCTACAAGGGTCAACTTTGAACATGTATAACTGATTACATATATGGAATTCTTCAGTTCAAGACTCACAAATTTTATATAATTGGATTATATTTCTAGCAATACTAATTTTTCCTTAATTTGATACTCGAGCGGAAAGTTATGATCATTTTCGTCTGAACCATTAAGCTACAACGATAAGACCATTTCATGGTGACGTAGTTGTGTCTAGTTTTGTTGGTTTAAATAATTGAGGGGTAATTGGGTCTTTTCCCCCTTAACCCAATCGTTCATAAGATGATTTGGGGCATCTTTTAGGTCATTATTGGCCCTTCTTTATTTTTTCTCTCAAGAAAATCCTCTCCTATCCTTAAGAACAAATTAAATTCCTTTTTTCCTAAGGAATCGAGAATTCAAGTTACCCAAGTTCAAGAACCTTTAAGAAAGCATCAAGATTGGTGTTTCTCTTTCAATTTAAAGATTTAAGGTATGTGGAGTATTCATTCATGGTCCCTTTCACCCATGGAGCCTAAAAACCCTTTTATTTCAATTAAAGAGTGAATTTTCTATCATTACAATATTTTATATGTTCAAGAAAGATTGAATTTCATGTTTTCATGGTGATTTTAATTCAATTCAGCCCATGTATGGTCCCATGCAAGATTTTGAATTCATCATGCTATGAATTTAAGTTTCCCATGCTTTATTTCTTTAAATTCCATGATAGATCCTAAAATCAAGATTTTTAGCAACATTCTTATGTTTTAAATTCATGTTTTCCCCACGTTTGATGAAATGCCTATGTCTTGAGCTGAACTATGATTGAATACTACAGTTTGAGTTTAAATATCATGCTTTAATGATCATGCAGTGTTGGTGGCTTATGAACACCCAATACCTATGTGTTTTTACATGATTTTTGTTTTCAAGTAATGTGTTAGCCAAATCATGATTTTTAATATCATATTCAGAACACCATGATCATGTTGAACAATATTAGTT
Source organism: Capsicum annuum (assembly GCF_002878395.1). Lineage (NCBI taxonomy): Eukaryota > Viridiplantae > Streptophyta > Magnoliopsida > Solanales > Solanaceae > Capsicum > Capsicum annuum. The sequence continues at coordinate 149,367,454 of NC_061116.1, forward strand.
TATATGTTAATAATACCTCAGAATATGTATGCACTATTATTTTATATCAGTTATCAGTGCATGCACCAGTTAGTATTTTAGAGTCTTTCTATTGGGAGTAGGATTTAGTACCGAGCAAACCTAGGGATGGTGTCTCACCTGCCAGTATAGGGTGTAACCTTTACTAGCAGTCCCTAAGTTCCAGAACTACGTAGCCAGCGTAGGTTTGAGATGTCTTCCTGCCAGTTACGGGTTGACACATATCTCATGAGAGCACCTACCAGTAGAGGGTGACTTTTTAGTCTATCAGGACATCAGTTTAGTGATCACTACAGTTCAGGTTCTATTTCGATGGCATGGATAGAACAACCCTCCTCAACGTAGGTTGAATGTTAGACTTCATGATAGCTCATATGGTTTATGTCGATTACATGATAGTTCCCACACTCTCAGTACAATATTCAGTGTATTTTCTATTTAGGTTTGCCTGGTCAAGTGTACAGATTATCAGTTATTCAGTTATCATATTTTAGTATTTCAGTTTATAGATTATTTAAAAAATATGTTTATTCTTGGTCTTGCATTCTCATATATTACAGTTTTCATGCATTCATTCTCAGTTATCTTATGTTGTTCATTTAGTCCGTATGCCATATGTACAGTACCCCACAATTTCAGTCTAGTTATTCATACTAAATATAGTTTAGTTTTATATGATCAGTATTCATATATCCGCTACTCCACATACCGATGTTAGTTATCCCTTACTAAAATTTTAGTTGTTCAATCACATAGACATCAGTCATTCATTTAATCAGATCTACTTAGTACATATTATGTTGGTTTCGTATGTTTATTCGTTCATACTCAATTTAGTTATATATTCAGATTCTTGAGTTAAGCCAGCTTCCACCATATAGTTTAAGACCCAGTATTCATACATCATCCTTAATATATCTTTTACAACATATTCAACCTTACAAAAGAATTCCTTACAGTATTTATGTTTCTACCGCCTCCTAGCTTTCAGAATTGTTTTCATCTCATAATTTAAAATTTTTTTATGATTTAAAGTTTCACGTATTTTTATTTTTCAAATGTATATTTCAGCAAATAACTTATATCCTCAGTTTTCCAGCATGTTTGAAATATTTCATGATTTAGTGCATGTTTCCATATACTCAGTACATTCCAATGTATGTGTTTGTAGCTACATCCTTCATAATATAGGTACCATATGTAGCTCTCACACCAGGGTCAGACAGTTGCAGCTTTCAGCCAATAAGTGATGAGTTTGCCTATTTCGAGAACTCAACATAATTGTAGATCATGTACTTTGTTTTTAATTTTCCATAAGTATTGATTCGTGGTAGTTGGAGGCATCTCCCAGCTATCTATCGTCAGTATAGTAGAGGCTTCATAGATGTCAGTCATAGTCATTCATGTAATTTGAGTTTCTTTTTTCAGTTTTATCATGATGTAAATTGTATCAGCGTTAACTTTATTCAGACTTTTCATGATTATGATTATGCTCAGCAGATTGAGTTTTGTAATATATTCTAAATCAGTTGCTCAAGTATCATGCTAGTTCATGGGTTATCTTGGGATTACTAAGAGGTAGTCTCGGGTCATGACAAACTGGTATCAGAGCACAGAGTTCAAGTGTACTAGGGTGTTGATGAAGTCATTCTAGTAGAGTCTTATGAAATGGTACGGAGACACCTGTACTTTTCTTCGAGAGGCTATAGGGCATTTAAGAAATGTTTCCCTTCTTTCATTTCTCAGAGCATGCCGTAGAAGTTTTCTCTAAGGAACTTATACAGATTCTTATGTTAATCCATTTGTCCAATCTATGCCTTATTCTTAAGGCAAATGAAATAGCTAGCTTAAATCCTTACAAATAGATTTTTCTTTGATAGTCCCCACATATAAGTTATGGGATTTCATATAGGCTTAAAATATCCCATCTATGCCCTCATGTTCTAAACTTTGAAAGTGTTTATTTTTGTTCATGAAAAATCATGCATTGAGCCAAAGTCAGATATTCTTTTAGATCCCTTTTCAAAATCCTATGATAGCATGTGACCTAGAGTTAGAAGCATGAACCTTTAAGTTCATCCGTATTAAAGCGGGATATTATTTATCTGGATTTAGCAGATTATGTATTCTTGTAGGTAGTTGTACAAAAGGGGAATCAATAGGCTTGAAATAGTGTATGAAAGAATTTAAGTTTGTTGATTCAAAATTATATGTTGTTGGTGTGGCGTATGTTGTTGTAAAGGTAATTCTCATGGTTTAGATGTAATATTAGTAGGCTATGAAGGAAGTTAGTATGGTTCATTGAAGGTTTGGAGATATCCATGTTAAGAGTTAGAATCTAAGTTTGAATCTTTGAAGATAGAGCTAATAGAAAGAAGAATTAAAGCTCTAAATGCTGTGAACTCATGGTATGGTTATACTCTTAAAGATTCTAAGTTAGTAAGTGGCCAAGCTATTAAATAATGACTATTGGGGGCATTTCACGTTAAGAGTTGTATCCCAGAAGGAAATACTAGCAACAAGTTTTACACTTTCAGGTTGACTTTATTATTTATGTGTATTGTTATATCTCGAACTCCATAGAAAAGTGATTGCAATTCAGTTTAGAGATTTTAAAGTGGTCCACAGACTTAGAATGATGGCTTAAAACTAAGGGGGGATGATAGAACAAGTAATTAAGTCAGGCTCTCAAATTCTTATAGTGATGCCAGTATGTTGTAGAACATCAGCAGGGGAGAAATATGCCTGGCCCATTCTTATCTCTGTTTAAATTTTTGTACTTCATTCCTCACGATATATACTCATGCCTTACATGTCAGCTCCATGATCATAATTCATATTCATGTACTTTCCTAGAATCATGTATGCTTCCAGTTCCTAGTGGAACCGACATGCCCTTTCTCTAAACTGATTTGGGGTCTAACCTGCAATCCCAGTTGGAAGGGTGTTAGTACCGTGACATAGGTAAAGACAAGTGCTGAGTCACCCTTATCTAGCAGGTTCTCTAAACGAGAATGGTGGTACCCTCAACTGGCAGGTAGAATACCTCATCAACCCTTAATTGGAAGGTTGATGTCTCAACCTACGTAGTTTTGGAATGCAAGGAGTGCTTCTAAGGATCATATCCTCTACTGGCAGGTGAGTCCCCATTCTTGGGTTCACTAGGTGCTGAATCCTACTCCTAACTGAATAGACACTAAAATGATTTCAAAACTATTCTAGGCTAGACTGAACTGCTACTGATCATGTTAACTAACAAAACTGGACTGAGTTTATCGAGTACTGTAACTGATTACGTGTTCTGAGTTCTATTTGCCGACTAGATATACTGAGTTCTGTTCTGACTGAATAATACTGTATGTGACATCACTAAGACTATTTTGAAGCTACTATAATTCTAGGTAAATAGCTAGATTTTCGTGTATTAGATACCCCCAAGACTCGATAGCATGAAAAGTAAAGCATAGCATGATCTTGAAAAGCATTACAATGTTCATAACTCATTCATAGAGACATTTTATCAAACATTTGTAAGATATAAGCTTTCACATATGCTGGCATGTCATGATTTCCTCATTTAATACACATGAGTAATTTATCAAATACTTAGGGAACATAATTTATGCACATAACACTAATCAACATTTAGGAATCATGATTTCCAATCCTAACTCATAAAATCAAGGGGTTTAACATGAATTCACATAATACTACACACATGTCAAATAAATTTACATGAATCTTGTAATAAATCAAGAATTAGAAACTCAATTAACATCATAGTCATGAATACATTCAAGCCCAACATGGAATTCATGAATTCATAACTTTCAATTTTAAAGAGGGTTCTTGAACTCTAAGGGTAGAAGGAAACCCTTGGATGAACACCTAGCATACCTTGGTGCTTGAATTCCTGAAGATTGATAGTGAATTCCTTGAATCTTGATCTTGACTTTGATAGGTTAGGGTTTGTTCTTGAGAGAAAGTGAGTGCATTTTACTTATTGAGGGATGAATCTCGTGTTTTTAGGACTGATTAAGGGTGGGAAAATGATCCAAATACCACTATGGACGTGGGCTTTTAATGACTGAAAGCGTGCCCAGTGATGCACAGACCGACCCACCGCGTCGATGGCATCAACACGATGGCCAATGTCCCACCTCAAGTTTGCGTTGGCTCACTGGAATTGCACTGAAAGATGAGGAAAAATTATCTATCGACGTAATGGGAGACACGGCACATTAACCCACTATTTTGGTCACTTGAACATGGTTCAAACGAGGCCCAAAAAATCCAAAACTCACCCGAAGTGACCTACTGACATTTCTGATCATGAATCAACCTAAAAATAGATATTTTAAGGTGATAAGGGTCATGAAATAGGATCACCAATTACGAAAGCTAAAATACTTCTAAGTAAAAATACTTAGCTGAAATTTCTAAGTCTGGGACCTCTTTTCAGGCTTTAACAGACTTAGTTAAGCTTAGAATTTTGCAGGGTCTTACAATCTCTCCCCCTTGGGAATATTTGTCTTTAAATAAGACTAACTAAGCTGAGAATACTAATAGACTAAATTCATATATTGAACATGCACAACTGAAGCATGATTACCTGACTGAAATAATTGATATACTGAGATTTTATACTGAACATGTATAACTGAAATATGACTGAGTTCTGAAAACATGACACATGGTTGAGTTGTTTTATGTAGGTATGAATGATATAAAAATGCTATGCAACTAAATTGATACAGAGTTGTAAAGGTAATCTGAGCATGGAACTGAATAAATTTAAGAAAAACTATAACCTTGAGCTGAGTCTGAGTTTGCAGAGAAGAGGTAAGGATACTTGGTCCACGTATTTGTTTCTGTATCCTAAGTAGCTCCCTCAATGGACGAATTCCGCCAAAAAATTTTAACTAACGAAACTTCTTTGTTCCTCTGGGAACCTAATAATTGAGGATTTCTACTGGGATCTCTTTATAAGAGAGACTATTCTGATTATCTATACCCTCTATAGGGACTACAACTGCTGGGTCTCCTATGCACTTCTTTAGCAAGGAGACATGAAACACTGGATATACTGAAGCTAAGTCTGAAGGAAACTCAAGATCGTAAGCTACCTTTTTAAAAGGGTTGAGAATTCAGTGAGGATTGACATATTGGGGATTGAGCTTCCCCTTCTTGCCAAACCTCTTTACCCCTTTCATAGGAGAGATTTTCAAATACACATAGTTATCAATCACAAACTCGAGATCTTTTATTCGCACATCTGCATATGATTATTGTTGGCTCTAAGCTGTCTTAAGCCTTTCCTTAATCAACTGAACCTTTTCTAAGGTATCACATACCAAGTTAGGCCCTACCACTATGGCCTCAACAACTTTAAACTAACCAATGGGAGATCTACATCTCCTCCCATAAAGCGCCTTGAATGGAGCCATCTAAATTTTGGAATGATAGTTATTAGTATATGTGAACTCAATCAAAGGAAAGTGGTCATCCCAACTACCCTTAAAGTCAATGGCATATGCTCTTAATATATCTTCAAAAGTTTGAATGGTCCTCTCTGCTTGACCATCTGTCTAAGGGTAGAAGGTTGTACTAAGGTAAACTTGGGTACCAAGACCCTGTTGGAAGGATTTTCAAAAGTAAGAGCTGAACTTCGTACCTCTATCTAAGATGATGGACAATGAAACTCCATGAAATCTGACTAACTCTCTAACGAAGATCTTGGCATAATCCGTGGCTGAATAAGAGGTTTGAATTGGTAGGAAATGAGCTGATTTGATCATCCTATCTATAATGACTCAAATTGAATCATGCTAATGACGAGTACAGGGAAAACCTATCACAAAGACCATGTTCACTTTCTCTCACTTCCACGTGGGAATATTGAACTCTTGCATGGAACCACTAGGTTTCTGATGCTCAATCTTAGCCTGCTGATATGTAGAGGACTTAGCCACAAACTCTGCAATGACTCTTTTCACACCACTCCACCAATACACCTCCCACAAATCATAATACATCTTAGTGTCCCGTAGATGAATAGAGTAACACGTACCATGCACTTCTGCAAAAAATTGTTGCCTCAAGTCATCTATATCTAGCACACATAACCGACCTTGGCAAGGCAATACACTATCTCCCCCTTGGCAAAGAGTCTCTGCTTTCTGATCTCTAACTGACTCTTTCAACTTGACTAAACTAGGATCTTTTTTTTATTTTTCTTTCACTTCAGAAACCAAAGATAATTCTAAACTATTATGCACCCACACACTTCCCTCTGGTGAATCGACTAAGCGTACACCTAGTCGACCAAGCTGATGAACTTCCTAAACTAACTTCTTATTATTATCCTCCATCAGAGAAAAACTACCCATAGACATCCTACTGAGAGCATCAATCACTACATTGGCCTTGCCCGAGTGATACAGGACACTCATGTTATAGTCTTTTAACAATTCTAACCACCTCCTTTGACGTACTTTTAGATCATTTTAAGAAAACACATATTGCAGGCTCTTGCGGTCTGTGAACGCATCCATATGTACCCCATATAAATTATGCCTCCAAATCTTTAAGGCAAACACCACAGCTACTAACTTAAGATCATGACTAGGGTAATTCTTTTTATAAGGCTTAAGTTGTCTATAGGAATAGGTTATGACCTCACCTCTCTGCATAAAAAACACCGTAAACCAACTCTGGAAGCATCGCAATATACAACAAACCTATCTGAACTATTTGGTAGAGTCAAAACTGGGGCTATAGTGAATCAAGTCTTTAACTCCTGAAAACTCTTCTCACTAGAATATGACCACTGGAATTTGACTTTCTTCTAAGTTAATCTTGACATGGGGAATGCAATGGACGAAAATTCTTCAATAAATCATTGGTAATAGCAAGCTAAACCCAAGAAAATCCTGATATTTGATAGAGAGATAGTTCTGTGCCAGTTTCTCACTGCTTCGATCTTTTGAGGATCCAATCTAATATCATCACTGAAAACTATATGGCCAAGAAAAGCTACTGATCTTAGCCAGAATTCGCACTTACTAAATGTGGCAAACAACTGATGGGCTCTGAGGGTTTATAACACTATTCTTATATGGTCACTGCAGGAGTAGACAAGAATATCATTAATGAAGACTATGATGAACATGTCCAAATACTGCTTGAACACGCGGTTCCTCAAGTCTATGAAAGCTTCTAGAGCATTGTTAAGACCAAATGACATGACTAAGAATTCAAAATGGCCATATCAAGTTCTAAAAACTATTTTTGGAATATCACATTCTCTGACCCTGAGTTGATGATTGCCTGATCTGAGGTATATCTTAGAGAAGTAACTGACACCCTAAAGTTGGTCAAACAAGTCATCGATTCTGGGAAGTGGATACTTGTTCTTGACTGTGACTTTATTTAACTTATGGTAGTCTATACATACCCTGAGAGAACCATCTTTCTTACACACGAATAGAACTGGTGCATCCTACATAAAAATACTGGGTCTGATGATTCCTTTATTTAGGAGATCTTTTAACTATTTTTTTAACTCTTTGAGTTCTGCTGGAGCCATTATGTATGGCAGAATAGATATGCCTGTGTATTTGGAAGAAGGTCGATTCCAAAGTCAATTTTCCTTTTGGGAGAAACCCCGGGAAGATCTTCGAGAAACATATGAGGAAATTCACATGTTACTGATACTGACTCAAGATTAGGGGTCTCTAAACTAGATTCTTAAACTCGACCAAGATGATACACACATCCCTTAGATATCATTATTCTTGCCCTAAGGTAAGAAAAAAGTTGACCCCTGAGTGCTGAAGTACTACCCTTCTATTCAAGGACAAGTTCATTTGAAAACTGAAAATGGACAATTTGGTTTCAGCAGTCAACTAAAGCATAGCATGAATGAAGCCAATCCATGCTAAGAATGACATTAAAATCTGTCATCTATAATTCTACTAAGTCTGTTGAAGTGACTTTCTGAGATACCATAACCATATAGTTCCTGTATACTCGTTGGGCTATGAAAGATTTACCCACTGGGATAGAGACTGAGAAAGACTCTGTTAGGATTTTGGGATTGGCTCTGAAGTTAACAGCTATATAAGAAGTTACAAAGGACAAAGAAACTCCTGGGTCTAGCAAAGCATAAACATCCAAATGATAGACTTATAATGTACCCGTGACCACATTAGGAGAAATTTCCTGATCTTGTCAGGACTGAAGTGCATAAAGCCTATTTGGGCCCTACTCACTAGTGGCACTGGAAGCGGCACCCTGGTGATTTAGGTGACCAGACTGAGCTGAAAGATAATTATGTTGACTCTACGAACCCACCTGAGGACACTCTCTAACCTTGTGGCCTAGCTTGCCATATTCAAAACATATATCACTACTAGCCCTGCAGACACCCTGGTGGTTTCTGCCACACTTCTGGCAAAGGGGATTCATTTAGGCACTGCTAACACTACCCTGAGGTTTAGGGCCAGGTATCCCATCTTTATTGTCGTCTTTGAATTTTCGCACTGGAGTAATGGATGAAGATGGATCTGGAATGAAAGATTTCAGGTGAAACTGAGAACGATTTCCACCCTCTAACTTAGGCTGAGCGAAGTTGAAGTTACCTATTCTAGCTTTCTTATTCTTCCTCTCTTTCACTCTATTCTTAGCCTCTTCTTTCTGTTGAGAATGGACCATGAGCTTGGCTTTGTCCATCTTTTTACTCAGCATTGCAATCCTACACTCCTTGACCACACTGTTAGACATGCCAAACATGGACTTACTCATCTTAGATCTTCTATCTACTACCACTTAAGGAGCGTATCTAGCTGGCTGAGTAAACTTGAGAGAATACTATTTCACCATCATATTGCCCTACTTCAGATTAATAAACTCCAACACCTTCGGTTTCCTCAACTCCAGTGGGAAGAACATGTCCAGAAAAGCAGTGGAAAAATCTTTCCATTTTACGAGCCCTGCATCTATGACCCTCTCTCCTTCCATTACTTGAACCATGAGTGAGCCATATCCTGCAATTGATATGCAGCCAACTCAGCACTCTGACTAGCTATCTCCCGCATAATATCTCTAACTTTCTAAACTTGATCAAGAAATTCTTGTGGGTCCTCATCTGACAAAGACATAGTAAAAGCTGGAGGGTTCATTTGGGTGAAGTCCCAAATTCTAGATACAGCAGTATTGGCCACTAGGTCAGCCTAAATAGCAACTGTCCGTTCATTTTGAGCTGCAAAAAAATTAGCTAGGGTAGTGAAATCGGCTTTGAATTCAGTATGGGAGACATGCTCATCCAGGGGATCTGCCTGAATGGGCTGAGGTGCTGGCTGATTTCATGTTCTTCTTTTGTTTTTATTTTTAGGAGGAATGTTCTTTAAAGGAAAGTAAGAAAAGGATTAGACTGAGACTGTAACTTGAGCTCATGCACACTCATATGATATGAATACTGAAAGAAGGAAAACTCTTCCTAAAATGCCTTGTAGCCTTTTGTACATGAGTGTGGCGTGCTACACACCCATGCACTAGACTCTACTAGACGCAACTTTGAGACTTTCTAGGACTTTGTTGAACCTTAAGCTTTGGTGCCAAGTTTGTAATTCCCTGAGTCTGTAGCCCCAGATGCTACACAGTGCTTATAATCTTGAATGACCATAAGTTAACCCATGACTGGTACCTGCTATAATCACTAAAAAATTATATTCTATAATGGATAAATTAGGTAGAAATTGCCATAAATTTCAAAATTGAATCATATACTGATACATAAATACTGAATACTAAATATTTGTCAATCATATCTAAAAACTAAATAACTATCTAAAATAGTCTAGTCTTAAAAGCCTCTAACTGAAACATCTAAAAATGGAGTTGATGGGACAAGTCTCCAACTGACTCAGACTACTAATGATATACTAAAAATGCTGAAATAATAACTTTGTCCTCAAACTATGGGGACTCACCACTAAATTTGCTGCTGATAATCTAGCTTGCTAGGTACTGTCAGGATCCCGTGCGTCTGAACCAATAATATAAGACATCATAGCACAAAAAAGGTATACATCAGTACTTTAAATATACTGATATGTTAAGTGAGGTAGGCTGATATGCATGGGATTATATGCATGAATAATAACTGATCGAGTAGCATAAATATAACTGACTGAGAATAAATGTATGTCTGAAACTACTTTAAATACTGATTATGCAATGATATGCTCATAACTACGCATGCTGTAACTGAGATTCCTGTTAATACTGGGTACTAAATTTTGTTAACTGAAGGATTGATATATAAGTTTACTGATACTGAATTACTATATACTGAGTGACTATTTCTGATAGTCTTCTGTAGAATTAAACTAAGTTCTATGCTAAGTTGGGTGATTGTATCTGAAAGTCCTAATTCTAAAACTTAACTGAGGTTTATACTGAGTCTGAAATTGAAACTGTGGGAGATAATCATCTAACTGACATGCCCCTTCTCTAACTGATTTAGGGTCCAAATATAACCCCAATTGGAACGGCGTCAGTATCGTACCACTGATAAAGACTAGTGTTGAGTCACCTCATCTGGCAGGTGCTCTGAATAAGAATGGTGGTACCCTCAACTGGCAGGTAGAAAACCTCATTAATCCTTAATTGGAAGGTTGCTGTCTCAATCTACACTGTCTATTTAGTTCTGCAATGCAAAGACTGGTTCTGATGATCACACCCTCTATTAGTAGGTGAGTCCCCATCTTTGGGTTCACTCGATGCTGAATCCTACTCCCAACTGAATAGACACTGAACTAATTTTTAAACTGTTCTATGCTAGATTGAACTATTACTAGTCATGTTAACTGACTGAACTGGATTGATTTCACTGAGTACTGTAACTGATTGTGTGTTCTGAGTTCTATTTGCTTACTAGATATACTGAGTTATGTACTGATTGAATACCAATATATGTGACATCACTGAGACTATTCTGAAGCTACTGTGATTCTAGGTAAATTGCTAGATTGTCGGGTTATAGATACCCCCAGGACTCGATACCATGAAAAGTAAAGCATAGCATAATCTTGAAAAGTATTACAATGTTCATAACTCATTCATAAAGACATTTTATCAATTACTTGTAAGATATAAGCTTGCATATATGCTAGCATGTCATGATTTCCCCATTTAATCCACATGAGCAATTTATCAAACACTTAGGGAATATAATCTATGCACATAATACTAATCAACATATAGGCATCATGATTTCCAATCCCAACTCACAAATTCAACGGATTTAACATGAATTCACATAATACTACACACATGTCAAATGAATTAACATGAACTTGTAATAAATCATGAATTAGAAACCAAATTAACATCATAATCATGAATATATTCAATCTTAACATGGAATTTCATGAATTCAATAAACTAAAGGTTTTAAAAGGGGTTCTTGAACTCCAGGTGTGGAAGGAAACCCTTGGAGCTTGAATTCCTAAAGATTGATGGTGAATTCCTTGAATTTTGATCTTGACTTTAATAGGTTAGGGTTTGTTCTTGAGAGAATTTGAGAGAAAGTAAGTGTATTTTTCTTATTGAGGGCTGAATATTCTTTTTTTGGGCTGATTCAGGGTCGGAAAATGACCTAAATACCCCTCTGGACGCGGGCTTCTAATGACTGAAAGTGTGCCCAGTGATGCGCAGACCAATGTACTACGTCGATGGTATCAACGTGATGACCAACACGCCGCATCGAGTATATATTGGTTCACTGGAATTGCACTAAAAGTTGGGGGAAAATTATCTATTGATGCGATGGGCGACGCGACGCATTAAGATCACATTGACCCACTATTTTGGTCACCTGAACATGGTTCCAATGAGGCTTGAAAAATTCAAAACTCACCTGAAGTGACCTACTATCATTTCTGATTATGAATCAACCTAAAAATTATTTTTTAAGGTCATATGGCTCATGAAATAGGATCTCCAACTTACAAAGGCTAAAATACTTCTAAGTATAAGCACTTAGCTAAAATTTCTAAGTTTGGGACCTCTTTTCATGCTTTAACAGACTGATTAAGCTTAGAATTTTATGGGGTCTTACAATTGCACTCAATAAAAAAAATAGTACAGGTAGCATCAGTATGTCAACAAGTACTAATAAGCATCATAGGTCGAGTAACTCAATAATGTATAAGTAAGCAAGTCAAAAAAGTATAAAAGTTATCATAACTAAACTCATAACCAATGGCATAAATCAGAAAACTCATCATGGATCACCATATAATTAAAATTCACAAGTTCACTTTCACAAGCATTCATATTTAATTATTTTTATTAACCATTCATCATCACATATGTCCATTAAAATATCAATCAATGCATTGAATGGGTCTATGTATGAAAGTTGTGTGCATCATTTCTTATCCTTTTTATCCTCATTATCAACATTATAATGTATTCATCAAATCACAAGTCATACTAGACAACATTTAGAGATGTTTCAATCACATACAAGTACAAAGCCAAGAAAGTCTAAGTGCTAAAAAAATATCTTACCTTAACTCCTTTGCTCAAATACACCTTTATGCCACACTTTTGCCCTTTCATTCTCATTCAAGTCGTTCTTGATCTACACAACAATAATAATACACCACCATTTCAATAATTCATTCTCTTTTAATTTTAGAGATTAAAACCCATTGATTTTAGCCACTAATTTACCCTATTTCATTGCCTTAGAGTTTTCTTATCATTGAAACCTTATGAATATCACTTGAAGTAGCATAAACAACTATAATTCTAGTCTCATTAGTGTTTTATAAAACCCTAGGATCATTACATACAGAAATTATAACCAATTTTAATATTTTCCATCATTAATCTATTTTCTAGTGATTTTCTAAGGTTAAATAAAATGAATTCAAGGCTCAAACATAATTAATTACTTTCAAAGATGAACAACTCCAAAATACCTTTGAAAATCACCGTTCCGGAGCTCTATAGCATTTTTCAAAAAAATGGGAATGAAAATATTTTTTGGGTATTCACATTGAAAATTTTACTATGTGTTATCAATGAAGTGGATAATTCTGTTATAGTGGTTAGTGCCCTATTACATGAAGTTTATCACTCTGGTTCAGGGTAAAATTACAATAATTACTCTTTCCACCATAGTGGTTTCAGAGAGAAACTATAATACCCCATACTTTTTCCTAGCTTGGAATTGTCTCAAGAATGTTAGAAACTTGCTTTGAAATATGAATCCATTTTTGTACATGTGAAATCTTTAAGATTTTCACTTTTTATCATTGGAAAATTGAATTAGCTTTCCAATGATACCAATTTCGTCCAAATCCGGTATCGGAGTAAAAAGTAAAGGACGATTTACTCAAAGCTATCAGAATCACCCAGGTGCGACGGCTAGGCTGACGGACCGTCGCCTTGACCATCACAGCTAAGGCAGTGAGGCAACCTTCTGGATAAGGTGCGACAGACAGGTTGACAGAACGTCAAACTTGCGATGGACCATTATCCAAGTCGTCGCTACTTAGGCAATGAGTCCCTATCCTGGTCCACCTACGATGTTTGAAATAATGGACCATCGATCTAGCAATGGACCGTCACATGATCCATCGCAGGTTTTATTTAGAAAATTTTTAAGCCAGTTTAAAGGGGCTTTTTGGTCTTTTACCACCCACTTATTTACCTAGTAATATCCGACCAAGGCTCCAAAATTAATTATTCTTCCACAATATTAAAAACTAGGGTTTTATCCCTAAGAGTAATCCTTAAGCAACCAAATTCAAATCTTCTTCAAGAAACTAAGAGATTAAAATCCTTCAAGTTCAAGAACATCAAGAAACTCACTACCTAGGTATGCATAGTGTTTATTCATGGACTCCTTTCGTCTATGAAGTCCAAGAATCTAGTTTCAAAGTTCAAGTGTATGCATTTCTTTATGAATTTTATGTTGGGTTTGCTTTTGTTCATGGTGATAATGACCAATTGAATTCTAGTCTATGTTGGGTGATCAATTTTATGTGGAATTGATTAGTATAGGTGTAGATTCATGTGAACCTATGATTAAACCCATGGATTATGAAATTAGAGTTGAATCATGATGTTTATTTGTCGTATAATGTTGTCTACATCTACTATGATTACGATGTGTTAGATTAAATGCCTATGTAAAGGAAAAGTGCCAAACTAGTATGATATTATGCAATCATCATGTATGTATAAGTTTAAGCATATCACATGTTTGATGAAATGCCTTAATAAATGAATTATGGATTGTGATATTGGTCATGTATTCAAGAAAGTCATCCTTTGTTAGTTCTTTCCACCGAGTCTAGGGGGTACTTGTACCCGACAATTTAGTTATATGCCTAGAGCCTATTTCATGTTCTCAAGATACTCTCAGTCAAGCCATTTTCAATAGAATTCAGTCAGCCTCATGACTTATGAAAACTCAGTAACTTCAGTAAATCTCGGTCAGTTATTAGACCTCAGTAATATTTCGTCAGTCAACGGAACTCAGTTAACTCAGTCCTGTCAGTTCAGTTAATCATGTTTAGTGTCTATTCAGATGGGAGTACAAATTAGCACCGAGTGAAACCAAGGATAAGAACTCACCTGTTATATGAGGGTATGATTCTTAGAAGCAATCCTTGTATTCCAGAACTATGTAGCCAGCATAAGTTGAGACACATAGCCTACTATATAAGGGTAGATGAGGTGGCTTAACCTATTATATGAGAGTTCCCATCATTCTCACTAGAGTTAGCTATTATATGAGGGTTAGTCACAAATTGTCCTTACCGGTGGCGTGGTATTGACTCCCTTCCAATAAGGTTTATAGATTTGGCCCCAACTCAACCATAATAGCATATTAGGGGCATATCGATTAGATAAAAAATTAGGACTGTCAGTTATAGTCATTCAGTCTCAGTAATAGAACTCAGATAGCTCTATAAAATTTAGGTCTGTCAAATACAGTCAACTCAGAATAGTATAGAACTCAGTTAGTTCCATCAGATTTAGGACTGCTAGATGCAGTCACTCAAATTACTAGTTTTATCAGTCATTAGAACTTAGTTATTAGTTATGTTAGTTATCTGTAAATTCATGCTATCACGATCTTAGTTATAGTTACTATGAATTCATACATGCAGTCTCACATTTATATTAGCCAGTTAGTCAGTATTGTTCATGAATATGAACCCCATGCATTCAGCCTACCTCACATGCATACCAGTATATTCAAAGTACTGACGCATTTGCGCTATGGTGTCTTATACCATAGGTTCAAAGACACAAGCTCCAGAGCATCAGTAGATTCCAGTTTCAGCAGTCAAAGTTAGTAGTGAGTCCTCATCTTTCGAGGACATGATCATTACTTTATTACCTTATTTATTTATTTTTTAGTTGGAGTTAGTTGGGAACATGTCCCATCAACTCCTTATTCAGACAGTTCAATCATGATTTAGAGGCTTTTTAGACTACAGTATGTTTAGATAGTTTATTTCAATTGTTTTGGATATTTCATACCCCACCCAGATGTCATATTTTTATCATATATTATATTTCAGTGTTGAAACTTATGGATTTTTAGTTCATATGTATTATATAGTATATTATGCAGTATACAGGTACAAATATAAGTCATGGGTTAGCTTGTCGTCCTTCGGGGTCACGAGCACCATGTAGTATTCTGGGTACCAGATTTGGGTCATTAGAGCCTAAGGTTCAATAGTGTCCTAGGAAGTTTGAAATCCGCATCTAGTAGAGTTTTGTAAAAGGGTGTGTTGCACGCCACATTTATGTGCAGGAGGCTATAAGATATTTTAGGAACAGTTTCCCTTCTTTTAGTATTCATGTCATGCCAGTGAGCTTAATCTCAAGTCAATATCTCAGTCTAATCCATTTCTCCCTTTTCTTCTACAGAACATGCCTCTAAAATGAAGAAACGAGAATCAGTCAATCCCTCAGCCCAAAGTACCTTTGAGCAAAAATATCTCTCATGCAGAGTTCAGAGCTGTATTCACTACTTTTGCTCAGTCAGTTATTGCTCAGATAAATGACCAGCTGTTATTCCAGCTAACCCAGTGGCTAATTCAGCTGCAGCCAGGATTCGACACTTCACCCGAATGAATCCTCCATCTTTTCCCGGGTCTAAGTCAGATGAGGACCCTCAGGAATTCATCGATCATGTTCAGAAGGTTACTGACATTATGGGGGTGTCAACTTTTGAGAGTGTTGAGATAGCTGTATATCAGTTGTAGGATGTTTCTCCCACATGGTACAAGCAGTGGAAGTCAAAAAGGCCAGATAATGCAGGGCCTATTGAGTGGGAAGAGTTTGTCACCGCATTCTTAGAAATGTTATTTCCCCTAAAGCTAAGAAAACTTAAGTTGTTAGAATTCATCAACTTCAGGAAAGGCAACATGACGGTGAAAGAGTATTCTCTTAAGTTTACTCAATATCCAAATATGCTCCTCAAGTGGTTGCAGATAGCAGGGATAAGATAAGTAAGTTTGTTTCTAGGATGAATAATAGTGTGGTCAAAGAGAGTAGGTTGGCGATGTTGAATAATGACATAACTCTAGCCAGGCTTATGACTCATTCTCAACAGATAGAGTAGCAAAATATTAATTCAAGGGAGAAGCAGAATAAAAGAGCAAGGATAGGTAGTTTAAACTTTGCTCAGCCCAAATAAGAAGAAGGAAACCGTTCTCAATTTTATCCTAAGTCATCAGTTCCAGCTCCTTCTTTAGCTAGTTCTCCAGCTCTTTAGTTCAGGGATGGTAACAAAGATAGAGAGCCAGGCTCTAAGTCTCAGGGCAGTGTTAGCAGTGCCTGCAACTATCCTTTTTGCCATACTTGTGGCAAGAACCATCAGGGTATATGTAGAGCTAGTAGGGGTATTTGTTTTGGGTGTGGCAAGCTAGGCCACAAAGTTAGAGATTATCCTCAGCCAGCAGCTCATTCTGGTCGCCCAAATCAGCAGGGTGCCACTACCAGTGCTATTAGTGGGCAACACATAAATAGACTCTATGTTCTCCAGTCCCGGCAACATAAGGAAAATTCTATTGATGTGGTTAATGGTACGCAGTAGATCTTTCATGTGCTTGTTTACGCTTTTCTAGATCTAGGAGCTTCTTTGTCTTTTGTTACTCCATATATAGAAGGCAATTTCAAAATTAGTCCCAAAATTCTAGCAGAGCCCTTTTCCTTCTCTACCCCAGTGGGTAAAATCATCATAGCCCAACGGGTATACAGGAACTATCCGATTATGATATTTCAAAAAATTACTTTAGCAGACTTAGTAGAATTAGAGATGACTAATTTTGATATCATTCTTGACATGGATTGGCTTCATTCTTGCTATGCCATAGTCGACTGCAGAAATAGGATAGTCTAGTTCTAGTTTTTTGAATTAACCTTTACTAAAGTGGAGGGGTAGCACTTCAGCTTTTAGAGGTTAGCTTGTTTCCTACCTTTGGGCACGGAAAAAGATATCTAAAGGATGTGTCTATCATCTTGTTTGAGTTAAGGACACTAGTTCTAAAACTCCCAGTCTTGAATCAGTCCTAGTAGTTAATGAATATTTAGATGTCTTTACCGATAATCTTTCAGGAATTTCTCCCGAAAGAAAAATAGACTTCGTCATTGATCTTCTTCCAGATACTCAGCCTATATTTATTACGACATATAGAATGGCACCAGCAGAACTCAAAGAATTAAAAGAGCAGTTGATGGATATCTTAGATAAGGGATTCATCAGGCCCAGCGTGTCCCCGTGGGGTGCACCAATTTTATTTGTGTGCAAGAAAGACTGTTCTATCAGAATATGTATTGATTACCATCAGCTTAATAAAGTCATGGTCAAGAACAAGTATTCTCTTCCCAAAATTGATGACTTGTTTGACCACCTTCAGGGTGCCAGTTATTTTTCTAAGATAGACCTCAGATCTGGCTATTATCAGCTCAGAGTTAGAGAATGTGACATTCCAAAAATAGCTTTTCATACTCGGTATGGTTACTTCGAGTTCCTAGTCATGTCCTTTGGTCTTACCAATGCCCCATCATCTTTGATGGACCTGATGAACCGCGTGTTCAAGAAGTACTCGGATATGTTAGTCATAGTCTTCATAGATGATATTCTGGTCTATTCTCGCAGTGAGCATGATTATGCTGACCATCTCAGAATCGTACTTCAGACTCTCAGAGATTATCAGTTGTTCACCAAATTCAGTAATTGCAAATTTTGGTTAATATCCGTAGAATTCCTTGGCCATATTATTTCAATTGATGGTATTAGAGTAGATCCTCAAAAGACCAAAGTAGTAAGAAACACGCCCAGACCTGTCTCTCTATCAGATATCAGGAGTTTCTTGGGTTTAGCTAGCTATTACAGGTAGTTTGTTGAGGGATTTTCTTCTATTGCATCCTCTATGTCCTGAATAAGTCAAAAAAAAGTCAGGTTTCAGTGGTCAAATTCTTACGAGAAGAGTTTTCAGGAGTTGAAGACTTGACTCACCTCAGATATAGTCCTTGCTCTTCCATATGGTTTAGATGATTTCGTAGTGTATTGTGATGCATCCAGAGTAGGTTTGGATTGTTTCCTTATGCAGCATGGTAAGGTCAAAGCCTACACCTCTAGACAGCTTAAACCCTATGAGAAGAATTATTCTAGTCATGATCTTGAGTTAGCAGCCATAGTTTTTGCCTTAAATATTTAGAGACATTATCTATCCTGTCTTCATGTAGATGTGTTCACAGATCATAAGAGCCTTCAGTATGTATTTTCTTAGCAAAATCTCAATCTTTGTCAGAGAAGGTGGTTAGAGCTCTTGAAAGATTATGAAATGAGTGTCCTTTATCATCCGGGCAAGGCCAACGTAGTGGCCGATGCTCTCGGTAGACTGTGCATGGGTATTGTTGCTCATGTTGGGGATAGTTAACAAAAGATAGCTCAGGAAGTCCATCAGCTTACGAGACTAGGCGTTCACTTAGTCGATTCAAAAGAAGGTGATGTATGGGTTTAGAGTAGTTTAGAATTATCTCTAGTTTTCAAGGTGAAAGAGAAGAAAGATAGATAACCCAGCCTTGTCAAATTAAAAGAGTCAGTCAAGGATCAGAAGGTAGAGGTTTTTTCCCAAGGGGGAGATGGTGTTTTGCATTATCAGGGTCATCTATGTGTTCCACGTATAGACGACTTAAGGTAGTAAATTCTTGCAGTAGTACATGGTGCGCGCTACTCTATTCATCCAGGGGCCACAAAGATGTACTGCAATTTGCAGGAAATCTATTAGTGGAGTGGGATGAAGAGAGATATTGCAGAGTTTGTGGCTAAGTGCTCTACATGTCAATAGGTTAAGATAGAGCATTAGAAGCCTAGTGGGTTCATGAAGGAGTTTAGTATTCCTACTTAAAAGTGGGAAGTTGTGAACATAGACTTCGTGACGGGTTTGCCTCCTACCCGTCATCAGCATGATTTGGTTTGGGTCATTTCAGATAGGATGACCAAATTACCTTATTTCCTTCCAGTCCATACCTCTTATTCAGTTGAGGATTACGCCAAACTCTACATCAAAGAGTTGGTTAGATTGCATGGTGTTTCATTATCAATTATCTCAGACAGAGGTACCCAATTCACTTCTCATTTCTGGAAAGCATTCCAAAAGGGTCTTGGTACCTAAGCTCATCTCAATACGGCCTTTCATCCTCAGGTAGATGGTCAAGTAGAAAGGACCATTCAAACATTAGAAGATATTTTAAGGGCGTGTGCAATTAATTTCAAGGGTAGTTTGGATGATCAGTTGCCTTTGATTGAGTTTGTATACAACAACAACTATCATTCCAGTATTTAGATGGCTCTATTCGAAGATCTCTATGGTAGGAGATGCAGATCTCTAGTTGGTTCATTTGAAGTTAGTATTCGATGCCTTAGAAAAAGACCAGTTGATCAGAGAAAGACTTCGAGATGACCAGAGCCAACAGAAGTCTTATGCAGATATTCATAGAAAAGATGTCGAGTTCGATATTGGTGATTATGTCTATCTAAAGGCCTCTCCCATGAAGGGAGTGAAGAGATTCAGCAATAAGGGAAAGTTCAGTCCTCGATTTATCGGTCCCTTTAAAATTCTCAGTTGTTTAGGTAAGGTAGCTTATGAGCTCGAATTTCCTTCAGATCTAGCCTCATTTCATCTAGTCTTCCATGTATCTTTGCTAAGGAAGTGCATAGGTGACCCAGAAGTTGTAGTCCCTATTTAGAGCATAGATGTTATAAAGAGATTCCAGTCGAAATTCTTGACTATCGGACTCGTAAACTGAGGAACAAAGAGGTCCCTCTAGTCAAAGTTCTTTGGAAAAATCAGTCCATTGAGGGAGCTACTTGGGAAGCAGAAGCAGACATGCGTACTAAGTATCCTCACCTCTTCTCCGCCAACTCAGATCAAGCTCAAGTTAACAGTTCGCGTTAAGCTTTTCAGTTTCATGTCCAGATTTCAGTTATAAGCTTAGTATTAAGCTCATATTCAGAATTTTATAATAAACTTGGTATTAAATGCCATTGCATATTCAGTCATGCATTCATATGTCTGTTCAGTTATATAATCATGCATCAAATTTGCATTCTCATTGTAAGAACTATAGTTCATCAGAACACTTCATCATGCATTCATGAATCAGTTACACAAGCATCAGATATGCATGTTCAGTATAATATATTTAGTTAACAGTCATGTCAGTCATGATATCATGTTCCAATTATTTATGTTCAGTATATATGTCATTTTATATTCTCCCTTCTCTCTGATTCTCATTCGAGGATGAATGTTCTCAAGGGGGAGATATTGTAATACCCTGTACTTTTTCCTAGCTTGGAATTGTCTTAAGAATATTAGAAGCTTGCTTTGAAATATGAATCTATTTTTGTACATATGGAATTTTTAAGATTTTCACTTTTTATCATGTGGGAAATTGAATTATCTTTCCAACAATACCAATTCCATCCAAATCCAGTATCAGAGTAAAAAGCTATGGACGATTTACTCAAAGCTGTTAGTATCACCCAGGTGCGACGGCCAGATTGACGGACCGTCGACCTAGCGATGGACTATCGCCTTGACCATCGTAGCCAAGGCAGTGAGGAAACCTTCTGGATAAGGTGCGGCAAACAGGTTGACTGATCGTCGAACTTGCGATGGACCGTCGCCCAAGCTGCCACTACTTAAGAACAAGTCCCTATCCTGGTCCACCTATAATGGTCGAAATGATGGACCATCAATCCAGCGATGGACCATCGCACGAGCCATCACAGTTTTAGTTTAGCTAATTTTCAAGCCGTTTTAAAGGGGATTTTTGATATTTTTCCACCCGTTTATATACCTAGTAATATCCAACCAAGGCTCTAAAATTCATTATTCTTCCATAACATTAAAAACTAGGGTTTTCTCCCTAAGAGCAATCCTTAAGCGACAAAATCCAAATCTTTTTCAACGAACTAAGAGATTCAAATTCTACAAGTTTAAGAACTTCAAGAAACTCACTACCCAGGTATGCATAGTGTTCATTCATAGACTCTTTTCATTCATGTAGCCCAAGAATATCTTTTCAAAGTTCAAGTGTATGGATTTCTTTATGAATTTCATGTTGAGTTTTCTTTTGTTCATGTTGATAATGACCAATTGAATTCTAGTCCATGTTGGGTGATTAATTTTATGTGGAATTGATTAGTATAGGTGTAGATTCATGTGAGCCTATGGTTAAACCCTTGGATGATAAAATTAGAGTTCAATCATGATGTTTATTTGTTGTATAATGTTGTCTACATATACTATGATTACGATGTGTTTGATTAAATGCCTAAGTGAAGGAAAAGTGCACAACTAGTATGATATTATGCAATTCTTATGTATGTACAAGTTTATGCATATCACATGTTTGATGAAATGCCTTAATAAATGAATTATAGATTGTGATGTTGGTCATGTATTCAAGAAAGTCATCTTTGTCAGTTTCTTTCCACCGAGTCCTGCGGGTACTTGTACCCAATAATTTAGTTGTATGCCTAGAGTCTATGTCATGTTCTCAAGACACTCTCAGTCAA
Source organism: Capsicum annuum (assembly GCF_002878395.1). Classification (NCBI taxonomy): domain Eukaryota; kingdom Viridiplantae; phylum Streptophyta; class Magnoliopsida; order Solanales; family Solanaceae; genus Capsicum; species Capsicum annuum. The sequence continues at coordinate 149,389,610 of NC_061116.1, forward strand.
GCCATGTTCAGTAGAATTCAGTCAATTGTATGACTTAGGAAAACTCAGTAACTTCAGTAAATCTCAGTCAGTTATCAGACCTTAGTAATATTCCGTCAGTCAGAGGAACTCAGTTAACTCAATCCCGTTATTTCAGTTAATAATGTTCAGTGACTATTCTGATGGGAGTAAAAATTAGCACCGAGTGAGCCCAAGGATGGGAACTCACCTATTATATGAGGGTGTGATTCTTAGAAGCAATCCTTGTGTTCCAAAACTAGGTAGCCAGCATAGGTTGAGACATCATAGCCTTGTATATGAGGGTACATAAGGTGGCTTAACCTTTTATATGAGGTTTCCCACCGTTCTCACTAGAGTTACCTATTATATAAGAGTTACTCACAGATTGTCCTTACCAGTGGCACGACATTGACACCCTTCTAATTGGGGTAACAGATTGGACCCCAAATTAGCCATAATGGCGTATTAGGGGCATGTTGGTTAGATAACTACTTCCCATAGTTTCAGCTACAAAAATTAGGATTGTCAGCTACAGTCATTCAGTCTCAGTAATAGAACTCAGATAGTTCTACAGAATTTAAGACTGTCAGATATAGTCAACTCAGAACAGTATGGAACTCAACTAGTTCTATCAGATTAAGGACTACCAGATACAGTTACTTATGTTACCAGTTATATCAATCATTGGAACTCAGTTATCAGTCATGTTAGTTATCAGTAAATTTATGCTATCACGATCTTAGTTATAGTTACTATGAATTCATGCATGCATTCTCACGTTCATATTAGTCAGTTATACAGTATTGTTCATGCATATGAACCTTATGCATTCATCCTACCTCACATGCATACCAGAACATTGAAAGTACTGATGTATTTACTCTGTGGTGTCTTATACCATAGGTTTAGAGACACGAACTCCAGAGCATCGGTAGATTCCATTGTCAGCAGTCAAAGTTAACAGTGAGTCCTCATATTTCGAGGACATGATCATTACTTTATTACCTCATTAATTTATTTATTAGTTGAAGTTAGTTGGGAAGTTGTCCCATCAACTCCTTATTCAGACAGTTCAATCATGATTTAGAGGCTTTTCAGACTACAGTATGTTCAGACAGTTTATTTTAGTTGTTTTGGGTATTTATACCCCACCCAAATATTATATTTTTATCAAATATTATACTTTAGTAGTTAACCTTATGGCCTTTCAGTTCATGTTTCCGCATTATACAGTATATTATGCAGTATACAGGTATAAATATCATTCATGGGTTAGCTTGTGGTCCTTTGGGGTCATAAGTACCGTGTAGCATTCTGGGTACCAGATTTGGGGCGTTATAGAAACTTGGGACCCCTCTTCAATTTTTCTCTGTTTACAACACACACCATAAATTTCAACATAACAAACTAATCCCTCCATGATAAATGCTAGAACCAGGGTTCTATAACTCAATTTCAGGTGTTGGAAGTTGCTACAACATTTTATACTTATTAGTTATCTATTTTTCACATCCAATACCTCCACTAAAAGCCACATTAATATCAGATTTTGTCAATTTTTACACCCTTAAAACAAGTCAATCCTAGACTAGCCCAAAATTTCTCCAAGGGAAGTCTAGGTGAAATTTCCACTTTCTATTTCAGCGTAATGACATTTTGGATTGTTACATTAGATATCAATTTACCACTCATTCATCCCGAAATTACATCTAGGCTAAAATCATTATAACTAGAATAGAATTTACCTGAATCAATGAATAGGTTTGGATACCGCTCACCTATATCTACGTCTATCTCTCATGTAGCTTCCCCAATAGTGTGATTACATCACTAAACCTTTAGACAAGGAATAAATCGCATGCTCAACTTTTTTACATCTCTATCTATGATAGCAATCAGTTCTTATTCATAGGGAAATTCCTTATCAAATAGTTTTAGATCCCAATGAATAATAGAGCCATCATCTCCATGATACTTCTTTAACATTAACACTGGAATATGGGGTGAACCTTGAATATACCAAGCGATAATTCAAGCCTATAGGATACCAATCCCACTTCTTTTAATACCTCAAAGGATCCTATGTACCTTGGGATCAACTTGCCCTTTTGTATAATTGCATTACACCTTTCATGGGTGAATCCTTCAAGAGTGCCTTCTCCCCCTTCTCAAATTTCATATATCTTACCTCTTTGTCTATATATACTTTTTGTCAGTTTTGAGCCACTACGAGTTTCTCCTGTATGAATATCACCTTCTCCATAGAGTGCCTAAAGGCCTCACCTTAAATGCATCAAACCACCCTATTGGGGATCTACGTGGTCTACCATATAAGGCCTCAAAGTGAGCCATGTTAAAACTACAATAGTAGTTGTTATTATAGGAAAATTCATACAACGGTAAGTATTTGTCCTACTAACTCTCAAAATCCATAACACAATCCTGAAGCATGTCTTCAAAAACTTGGATAATCTATTCTAATTGGTCATTGATCTGTGGATAAATAGTCGTTCTGAAGTCATATCTAGAACCAACTTTGGTTGAAACCTTTCCCAAAAATTTAAAGTTAAGTGAGTACCTTGGTGTGGCACAATGTACATTGATACCCCATGTAACCTCATATTTTTTTCACATACATAATGGCCAACTTTTTCATGTTATAGTCCACTCTTACTGGAATAAAGTGAGCCGACTTAGTCAACCTATCAATAATAACCCAAATAGATTCACATTTCTCAAGGTTTTTGGAAGACCAACCACAAAATCCATTATTGTCCATTCCCACTTCTATTCTAGAGTAGGTATTCCTTGAAAGGTGCCACTAGGCTTCAGATGTTCGCACTTGACTTGCTGGCATTTTTGAAACTTAACCACAAAATCCATAATATCAAGCTTAATCCTTTGCCACCAATATTTTAGTCTCAAGTCTCTATACATCTCATTGTCACCCTAATGTATGGAGTACTTAGAATTTTGGGTCTTTGACTAAATTATTACAATCAATTTATCTACTTGAGGTACACACAATCGACCTCTAATTCTCAAGACCCCGCCATCTTACAGACTCCTCCTTCTCTATTTGTTACACTTTTTCTCTGAGGTTTTTTAGTTTCTATCATCAAATCGTCTACTTATAATCTAATCATATAATGTGGACTTAGACTCCACATTTTCCAACATATTTCCTTTGCTAAATTCCTACAATATCAAAAAATCGCTAGCCAAAGATTGTACCTCTCACGCCAATAGGTGCCTGGACACCTCCAAGGATGATAAGTTCCTCATACTCATTCATTTCTGTCTTAGTGCATCCGCCACCACATTAGTTTTACTTGGGTGATACAGGATTGAGATGTCATAGTCTTTAATCAATTCCATCCATCTCCTATGTCTCAAGTTCAATTCCTTTTAGGTGAACACGTATTGTAAGTTATAATTATATATGACCACCTCACACAAAACCCTATAAAGATAGTGCCTCTATATTTTAAAACTGAACACCACATCTGCCAATTTTAAGCTATGCTTGGGGTAGTTCATATCATAGGGCTTTAGTTGTCTTACAGAAAAATCAACATATTATGATCCTACATCAACACAAAGCCTAAACTCAAACAGGAGGCATCACAAAATACAATAAAATCCTCGCTCTCAACAGGCAGGGTTAGCACTAGAGACAAAGTCAACATAGTTTTGAGCTTTTCAAAGCTCTCCTAGAACCTGCCATCCCATTTAAATGGTATTTTCTTTTGATTCAAGCGGTCATGTACAAAGCAATGGCAATAAACCGCTTAATAAACAGGCAAAAGTAATTGGCCAATCCCACAAAACTACATATTTCTATCATGTTTATTGGTCTGGCCCAATTTTTTAATAGCCTCAACCTTTTGTTGTTCTACTATAACCCCTTTTTTAGAAATCATCTGCCCCTTCAATAATTTCAACATAGTACACATATGAGTTGATTCTCTTCCTCACTTTTAGAATAAACAAGTATATCATAGATAAGCACAATAATGAATGACTCCAAAAGGACTAAAATACTCCACTCATCAAGCTCATGAAAGCAGTTGGGGAATTTGTTAAGCCAAAAGACATAAATAGAAACTCATGGCACTTGAAAAAAGTTTAAAAATCACTATTCGGGATGCCCTCCACCTTGATTTTTAGATGATGAAGACCTAACCTCAAATAAATCTTAGAGAACACTACAGCTCATTGTAATTTTTCGATGAAATCATCTATTCAAGATAACAGATATTTGTTACAAATGGCTACATCATTCAACTAGCCGTAGTCTATTTGCATCCTCACATTAGCATTTTTTTTTTCACAAACAACGTTAGTGCACCCCAAGGAGAGACACTTAGGTAAATAAAGCCTTTTTCTAATAACTCTTGAAATTAGAATGTCAACTCTCTCAACTCTATAGGTGTCATATGATATGAAGGGATAGAAATGTGTCTAGTCCTCGACTTTAGATTTATACAAAAATCAACTTCCTGGTCTGGAAGCATACCTAAAATATTATTTGGAAACACTTCTAGGAATTCATATACCACTGCAACTAACATTATAGTAGGTTATATAAATTTATCTTCCTTGATATTCATAGTCTAAATCCCAACGCATAGCAAATTTCACAAATACATAAGAAAAGGTGGAACTGGGATCAAATAATATAGAAGTCATAAGATCACAGACAAGAATAATACCTTTTATCACCGCATCAGAATCTTCCATCTCTAGACGAGTCAAAACTTTATAAACTTGTGCCTTATCACCAGCCTAACCACCACCTTATGGACGACCCTTATTATTTTCTCCACTGCCTCAACTTATCAAAACTAGAGTAGTAGATACTAGTTACTGAGTCAATTTACCTACACACAAGAAGTTAGGGCAATTCCTTTTGATGTGTCCCAAACCCCCACACTCGAAGAATTTGGTTCCTAAAGTAGGCCTATGAATTAAAGAGGATAAAGGCATATAACTGTTAGACTTGGAAAGGCGGATAACTGAACCTTGATGCGCCCCCCACAGATACTGGTATCGATGAATGGTAGGGTTTATAACAACCATGCTCCTTTGAGAAACTATCATTGATTTGTTGAAGGTTCGAGCATTCTTCTCTTCTACCTTTACCTTTTCTTGTTTCTTAAGTACTTCAGTCTTCTTGGAAAATTTAACAAAATCTTAGAAAGACCTATAAGTCATTGCCACACATAAGGTAGCCAATTAAATCCCTGAATTTATGAAATACCTAATATTTTCCTTCTCTGAGGTAATTAACTGTAGTGTATAGCAGGAAAATGCATGAAACTTAGCCTCATAGGCTGCCGTAGACATATAGCTCTAACCTTAGAAACCCATCCTTTTTCTGGTCATGATAAGTGTAAGTAATATATTTCTCAAGAAATACACTCTAAAATTAAGCCTAGGTAAGTGGAGGAAAGGTAGCCCTATACTTTACAAATTACCTCCACCACTGCTGAGCTTTATTCTGTAGCTGAAAGAAATAAACTCTACCTTACACTTTTCAACAATACCTATTTTATATAGACGTTTATAATAATCTATTAAGAACTCAAAAGCATCCCCAGAATTTGCACCTATGAATAAAAAGGGATTCATCTTCATGAACTAATAAAATAGCCCATAGTCATCATTAGTCATTACTGGTCCAAGTACCTATTGGGGATATACCCCTATTTCAGAGACGGTATCCATCCTTGGTGCTATTGTAGCAACATGTTGTAATATTGGGTATGAAGCAGTCAGAATTACTGTAGTGTAGGCAGTGCCAGCCAAGCTACCCAAGATTTTTGGATCCACTCTGCAGACAAAGACATCTGAGCTGCACCATTTGGTACTGACACCATATCTCTGGAGCTAGTATCTCTTCTTTCTCAACTACCTTCTTTTTATCTTGAGCATATTCAGGAGCATCCTGTGGTACAAAAGGGTACTGTTGTCTCTATCTTTCTAGCCTTGAAACTTTTTTTGGTCATTTATTAATAGGCATTACTCTCTGCCCTTCCCTTCTTGCTTTGCCTCTAACTCAAAGCCTGCCTCATACAACGGTCCTAACAGCTGATGAGAGTGCTGTTGTAGATGTTATTGCTGCTGTACTTGTGGAATGAGTATTCACTATTTGTGAATAAGAGTGAAAGGATTAGATACCAATTTATATCATCAAATACTAATTGGAATAAAATAATAGCACGAAAGGGAAAAAGAAAAAGGGAATTCTTTTCCTAAATCCCTATAGCCACTCAAAGACAAGTACAAATGTCTCCATACCATTCTGTGGGACTCTAGTAGACCTATTCTTTTATAATAAAATCTACGAACTCAGTGCTCTAATACCATCTATTTCATGAACCAACCAATCATGATTGGCACCTGCCCTAACCTATGACAGGAGAACCATACTACACTCACCTTTACTTACTTAAGTGCCATATCCACATTCGTTATAGCATTAACTTATGTGTTTTCAATAGATTCTAAATTAAATGTCTTATTCAATAACTACTAATCATTAAAAATTTCATAATCTATAAAATAAAATAGAGTGCGGAAGCCTCTATCTAATACAATTCCTCGAGACCTGAAGTCACCGTACAAGAACATCTAAAATAAAAATAATCGAGTCTAAAAATATAAAAAAAAATACCAAAATATAACCAAATAGAAATCATCTTAGTCCAAAAAACAAGGGACATCAACATTATAAGAAGATCAAAAGGTTGTTTGGACATGGTGCTCACTTTCAAATAATGTCTGGATTACTATTTAGAGCCAAGGTTATGTGTCAACTGCTAGAAAATATTTTGCACTCAACAAAAATAAGAGTACAGGTATCATTACATCAACAAGTACTGGTAAGCATCATAGGTTGATTAAATCAACAATACAAAATTAAGAAAGTCAAACGAGTATAAAAGCGATCATAGAAAAACTCAAAACCTATGATATCAATTAGGCAACTCATCATGGATCACCATATAATTATATTTGATAAGTTCACTTGCACAGGCATTCATGTATAATTATTTTCATCAACCATTCATCATCATATTTCATTAAAATAGCACTCAATGCAAATGAATGAGTACATGTATGCAAGATGCACGTATTATATCTTACCCTTCTCATCCTTATCATCAATATAATAATATATTAGTGTGGTACCTAACTCATTATCACATTATATCATATTATATAGGCTTATTACTCCTCATTATATCAACACCTCATCACAATACAATAAAAATGAAATATAGTCATCAAATCACAAGTCGTTCTAGAAAACAATCGTAGATGTTTAAATCATAAATAATCACAAATCCAAGAAAGTCTAAGTGCTAAACAAAACCATAGCCTACCTCAATTCCTTTACTCAAAGTCACCTTTAAGCCACACTTTTACCCTTTCCTTCTAGTTCAATTCATTCTTGATCTATACAAAAACAAGAATACACCACCATTTTAAAAATTTATTCTTATTTAATCGTTAGATATCATAACCCATTAATTTTAGCCACTAATTTATCCTATTTTATCATCTTAGTTTTTTATTACCATTTAAACCTCATGAAATTTACTTGAAATAGTGCAAACAATCATAATTATTCTAATAGTATTTTCTAACACCCAGGAATCATCACATACTGAAATTATAATCAATCTCACCATTTTTCATCAATTTTCAAAAACTAAGGTTAAACCCTAAAACCCATCATTACTATATTTTCTAGTGATTTTATAAGGTTAAATAAAGTGAATTCAAGTCTAAAATGTAATTACTTACCTCCAAATATGAATAATTCCAAAAATTTACTAAAAATTGCCTTTTCGAGAACCTTATAGCATATTTTTGGAAAATAGACAATGAAAATAATTTTTAAATTTTAAAACTAATTTTTCTACTGTGCATTACTACTATAGCGGATAATTACCACTACAGCAGTACCGGTACCACTGTACGCTACAATGGTTAAAGTTCCATTGCAACGGTTTGCATCATTTCACACGGAGGTTGCCATTACGGTACCGGTACCATCGTAACGATATTACTGCAGTGATTACCTTTTTTGCTACAGAGGTCCAAGGTAGAAACTCAAGACCCCTCATCAATTTTTCTTACTTTACAACACACACCATGAATTTCGACATCGCAAACCAACTCCTCCATGATAAATGCTATAAATGGAGTTCTATAACTCTGTTTTAGGTGTTGAAAGTTTCTATGACTTTCTATACTCGTTAACTATCACATCCAATCTCATCAATACAACCCATATAAATACCATATTTTGTTCAATTATTACACCTTCAAAATTAAGCCAATCCTAGACTAGCCTTGAATTTCTCAAAATTTCTTTAAGGAAACTCTAGGTGAAATTTCCACTTATATTTCAATGTAATGATATTTTGGGTAATTAGATCATCATAGTTAAGATATATGCAAATTTCATAAACAATACATCATTAAAAAATACAAAATTTTCTATTTAAGGAGTTTTTTACTACCAATATATACCACATGAGTTTGTGATGTTCCTCTAACATGATTGGAAGAGATTTCATATACCCTTTGAGATATAGAACCTATCTATACTATAGATCCATACTTAGTCTCTTGGGTTAAAAGAGTAGTTGTCTGAACTTGCAGAGCGATCCTGCTCTATGTTGACATACGTAGGTTTTGGGTCATGTGTTATCTAAACTCATAACCTCTCTGTGCTAAAACTTCCTCCATAACCACATATATGCTCACACTATGCTGAAAACATGTTGGTGTGCTTTTGCTGAAAAATCATATGAAAACATTACTAGTGATCCATCTGCTCAAAATCATATGAAACTATTGTTGGTTAAGTTTGGCGCTCTAATTCTCTAAGAATCATGCTAATTGAGTTTTCAATGTAAGAAACATTCTTCTTATCAAAACGCATCAACACACAATATGAAATCCACAAATATTTTCAAAGTAACTTTCAAAATAACAACTAGTTTCATAAGTAAACATGAGATAATGCCTATAAAATATGAGAGACTTTAAATAAATTGTACTAGACTCCATGAACATGAATGAGATATTAAAAATAAGATATATGCTCAAACTCTGAGATATATACTAAATTTCATAGAGAACACAAGTATTATCATGAAGAGGCGGAGAAAACTAGATCCTAGAATTATAATTAAATCCTAACTTTAATTCAAGAGTTAAACTAAGATTGAACTATATTGGTGGGAAGGATAGGGTCACACACTGAAAGTTAGTCTTGAATACCTTGAACATTCTGAAACTAGAAAGAGAGTCTAAATTTTCCATCATGGGACTTAGGGAAAAGTTCTCTAAAAGAATCTTAATATTTTATTATCAGGAATCTTGTTAGAAATCCCAAATTTCAGGGAGAATTCACGAAAATAACTTAAAGGTTGATGAAGAAGGCTTACTCAACCTTAGAAGGGTGGGACAGAGTTTTGGGAACTGATATGGTGAAAGTGCAAAATTGAGAAAGAAATGTGTCATGTGTGTTTTAAAAGTCCTAAATTTCTCGACGTATGGTCCATTACATGGACCATGAACTTCTCTGTTGAATTAGGATAAAACTTATAAATATCAAGAACGTTTTTATGGTTTGTTACATGGGTCGTGAACAGGTTCATACACTGTGAACTTGGTCATCAAAACTTGGCAAGTGAAATTCTTTTGGTTAGTCTGCACGATTTGATTCATGAACCGTGCACTGGTTTTATGTTCCACACAAGCAACCACGAATCCCTTGGGCCTAGTCTGAGCTAATCTAAGCACCACATAAACACTTGTTTTAAATCCAAGGAATTACACGACCAACACTCTGCCTCATAAAACATAATTGGTCGAACTACTTTATAAAACTTACCTTTACGAAGTGAGCCTCCACTTCATCCACCCGTTCTAATATAATGTGTAACTTCATATTTATTTTTTATAATTATTAAGTACAAGCACGCATTAGGTCGTATGTGCTATTTTGAGTTGACACTATATTGTATGTCTTCAAGACATAATCTTGGTATTGTTGATGGTTGTAAATATTTATATTAGTTGAATTTTTTCTTGGTTGGTTAGAAGGATTATTCGAATGCTCTTAGTATAGAAAAATCTATCAATTTTATTTTATATTTAGTACTTGACTAAGATTAATAACGGTTCACTAGACATGAATAGTTGATATATAAGGGTTAATCATGACCCCTGAATTTGAGTCGTGACACTAGGAGGCCTTTTTGGCCCCTTTGAACTATTGGACAATAGTTAAATTGCTAAAATAGCTTTTCAATACTTGACAAAATCAAAAGCCAAAAATAAATAAAAGGAAGAAAACAACATCTCTTAGTATGGGAATAAAAAAAGGAGAAAAAACTTACCAAGAAACTAAAGTCTTGAATAGAGTAAAAAATAAACTTAAACTAGAGAGTTAAATTTGTCGACCAGAGAAGGCTACTTATAGCTATGGACTCTAATCCTCTCTTTGGAAATGCCGTCTCTACTTTTTTTCTTATAAGATTAGAAACCCTAAAGAAGAAAATGCCACTCACAAAGTTCATTTACTTATTTGCCTCTTTTTCTCCACCGTAATCAACAATTTCATTTCTCTCTTTTCTCATTTGCCCAAATCTCGATTTGATAACTTTGTTTTCTAGGTTTAATTTTTGTCTTGAATAGTTTTCTAAGGTTTTAATAATGGTATGCAGCCAAAAGAAACTCCGTCAAACAATCTATGGGTGGGTAATCTAGCCCCCGATGTTACTGTTGTCAATCTAATTACTCTGTTAAAGAAGTATGGTTCGATTGACAGTGTAACCTCATATTCCTCTGGATTTAGATATTTATATTTTAGAAACATCAACGAATCAATGGATTCTAAATAAGCCCTTCAAGGAACCTTCTTTAATGGATTGCCTCTTATGATCGAATTTAAAAATTCAATTTATGTTTTTATTTTTCTATTTCTTTGTTATTTGATTCAGATGGTTTTTTTTCTTCATTAATTATTTGTTGAGTTTTTTTAGTAAAATTATCAACACTGTTCTTACCAATCATCTAGAAGAAGACCTTACCTTTCTCGGACAAAATAAAAAAAAAAATCAATCAACTGAGACCGACGGTAAAATAAGTAGATGTGTAGAAAATAATAAATTGATATAGATGAAATAAGAAGAAAAGAATCACATTTTTTCAGCTTTTACTTAGTTAAAAACGAAAGAATAATTGATACAGAAATGTGTCAGCTCGGATCGAATGTGATCTCACAAGAGAAGCAATGTATCAAAAATAGTTATTGTTTTCATAATTTTGAAAAGAGAAAATGCATCATTTCACCCCTGAACTTGTCCTCATAATTTACTTTAAACTCTTAACTTCACGGACAATTATATACCCCCTTAACAACTTTAAATTAAATTAAATTTCACCTTAAGATTGTAATACCAATCTCACTACAGAAGGCGTATCACACACGTTGCCACATCAGCGCCACATCATTGTTATGTTAAAAATTATTTAAATTTTGATTTTTTTCCTTTACCTCTCTCTTTTCCATAAGGGTACCCTCCATCTTCATTAATGTTTCCTCAATTGATTAACTTAATTTTTTATTAATTAAAGAAATAAAATTCAACATTAAAAAATTCTAATCTTCATAAAATACAACCCCTTTTATTTTCATTGTTGAGTTTGATTTCTTTAATTTATTTGGAGAAAAAGAAACAATTAAAAAAATTCAAAAATAAAACTAGAAGGAGACGGAATAGAGGGTGTTTGAAGAAGAAGAAGAAGAAGACGACAGTGGAGGTGGGGGTTTCGTGAGGTGTGGGTTGTATTTGAAGGAAAAGTAATGAAATTTAATAGAAAAAGATGGGTTGGTGGATGGATTTGATGGAGAAGATTGAGGTTTTTAAAGATGAAGAAGAAGGTGGGGGTGGGTGGTTTGAAGAATATGAAAGAGGGTGGGGTAGGGGGTAATTTCTATTTTTTTTATAATCATATAATAATTTTATTAATGGTAGAATTAATTTTTAAAAAAAATTACGCGCTTTCAGTTTAAAAAAAAAAAAAGAAAATTATTCCATGTCAGCTTTAGGAGTGAAATTTATTCATTCGAAAGTTGTAAGATATAAAATTGCCCATGAAATTAAGGATCTGAAGTAAGTTATGCGTACAAATTTAGAGGTGAAATGGTGTATTTTTTATTTTGAAAATGATTCCTTTACAATATTTGTGCGCCTGGTATTCAGCTCCTTCCTAAGCATTGGCTTGTCTATTTGTTGAATAAGAAACATAATCAAATACCAAGTGTGATTGATATATTAAACTTTTTAATTGAACAAAATCAGCTCATAGACAAGTCAAATTAGTTTTTCGAGATTGTAGATAAGTGGTCGCACAAATTAACTTGTGTAGCTACTTTTATGTTCTATTAGATTTTACTGGAGATCGTCATTTACATATAAGGCATTTGGAATTTGAAAATAACAGAGGAAATATATCTCAAAATGGTCATTTTCTTAAAATATTAAATGGATAGCAGTAAGGTTTGTGGTGTCTTTTGTGGTGTCTTTTTACCCTTTTCTAGCATCACTTGTGGAATTTTACTGGATATGTTGTTGTATTAAATGGTCATATGGGACCGCATCATACACGCAAAAATACCATGAGCATGATATGAAAGAATATAGGCACACTTGGATGCCTTAGTGGTTGTTTGGCCTTATAACTTTTGAGTTATAAGTCAAAGTCATAACTCATAAGTTAAAAGAATTTTAACTTATGACTTTTGACTTATTTTTGTCTGTTTAACTTAAAATAAGTGCTTAAAAGATTTTTTTATTTTACCCAAACACTTTAAAAATATTTAAAAGACTATTTTGTCGTAGAAGCACTTAAAATAAATCAATCTAAATAGGCCCTTAATACATCTTTTTGAAGAAATAAACGTGAATGCTATTAACCAGATGCCTCTTTTGATTCCATCGTATGCTAAAAAGATAATTTTATTGAGTTGAGGGTCTATCGATAATATTTTCTCTATCAACTAGGGTAGGCATAAGGTATACATACATCTTACTCTCCTCGGAATCCACTTTTTTTCTGTTTTATATGTATTCTTAGTAGGCCTTTGGCCATATGACTTGAAACTCCGATTTCAAGTATTGATTTTAATGTTTGTTTGTGAAATATGCACAAAATTTCTGTTTCAATCTCAAACTCTCCAAAACGTAGGTTTAAAATTCCAAAATTATGATTTCAAGTCTTTTTAAAAATAAAATTTGACCCATAAGTTATATTTTGCAAAAAGATCCATAATTTTAAATTTATAATTTAAAGAGAAAAAAAAAAAGACATGCTCGGCATGAAGAGAGTTGTATAAGAATTGTATTAAAGAATAGCTTGTAACTACTATTGTTGACTTATGATGGAACTTTATAAAATTATGTGTATTTAAAAATTTGTAATAATATGTAATAGCACTATTTATTTATAAAGGGACATAAAGATATATGATTCATTAATTCAGTGTCATAGGATATTCAATATCTTGTTGTTCATTTGTTAGGATTGTATAATAGTTGAAAGCGTTCGATAGCTTTTACAAATTGTCTATTTTCATGTTTATGAGAAAAATATTTATTAAAGAATTCAAATAGCGTGTCCAAATAATATTTTAACTTCAAATCAACCCAATTTCATGTATGGAGTGAATGTTTTAGGCCTTATATGTATTTTATTTAAAAGAGAGAGACCGACAGAGACAGAGAGAGAGTTGCAGAAAAATGAATTGCTCCGAAGCTTGAATTTTCCTCCTTATATTGACCTAATGTATTAGAACTGGTTAATTACATGCAATCATGTTAACTGTCTAATTACCCCAGATTGATTGTCTATTAGTTCTTTTGTTTGAAAAAAAGATGTAAAAGACTCTTATAGCAGGAATCAAATAGTTTGGGTTGTAGTGTAGTTGATTGATTGATTCTTGTTAGCATAAATTTTGGGTTGACCCTATGAACTTCTCATTGATTTGTGAATATTTATGTTATCTTAAATATTTTTGGAGCAAGGACCAGAGTTTAAGGAAATTAAGGGTGGACAATATCACAATAGGAGTATTGGTCGTCCTAGCCCTCGACCTAAGCCTCAAGATTTTGCCAGGAACAAATCTAATCCTATGAATGCTTGATACCAAGTGGTATCTGCAAGAGCACAAACAGTCCACACGTACAAGATATCAAATGATAACAATAAATACACAAACGTGAAAGATCAAGAGATAGATAACTTAACACAAAGAGAACTTGTAATGTAGCAACTAAAGAGTGTATCAAATTCTAAAACCTCTACAAAATAAGTTAACAAGTACCATGTTCTTACTCAAACACAAGAGGAACTCGGTTCACTCAAGCACTCATGTTTCTAGCCGATACGCACAACACAATAAGAAACCATTTCTTGTGATGTCAAAGTGGTGGTCTACTCTCTCTTGAGAGGATGGTGTTTCAACGTTACAATATTGATTTTCAAGATAAGATAACTAAGAAAATAAGACTAAGGGGTTCCTACTTATAGTCTATTATAAAAGAGATGAGAAATGACACATTTACCCTTAATGACGGGGGTGGGTTTGGAGTGTATAAATGGGGCTGCCTTGTAGTGCTTTTAAGACACTTAAGGCATGTCTTCACACTTTAATACATACACTCTTTTGTACAAACTTAAGACATGCTCAAACACATCCATCTTCCTGAATGTGCCTTGAATACATTGTAGTTCCCGAGCTTAGCTCCTAGGGAATGGTCTTGAGCTCTTGATATCCGTTTACCACTCTTTTGCAAAGGCCTTCACGCTCTTCCCTCTTATTGGATATGGTTAGAGTATGGCTTCTTTTTCTTGTACACTCTTTGCACTTGTATCACTTGTAATCCTTGTACTCTTTACGCTTGTATCATTCTCTCCATCTTGAAAGGAATTTTTCCTCAAATTTACACCTTGCAAAACCAAAGAGAGGGAAAACAAGCACACAATCCTCATGGTATGAGGGTTAGCATTAATGTCACAAATTATATAATCACACCAAGGGGGTACACATTTGGAATACATCCAACAATCCTTTGTTATGATCATGAAATACTTACTACAAGAATCACAAAGGACTTGGCTAAGATAGACATCAAGGGAAGGGAAGTGCAACCCGAGACCATCACATATATCAATAAGCCAAGGTTGTTCAAATTTGAAATACAACCACGAGTACTTTATGTGTGACATGAAAAGTTTACCATAAATGGCACAAAGGAAGTGGTTTTGGCAAATACCAAGAGATAAGGAAACTACAATGGGCTTGATGGCCTTACTATACCTAAAAGGTAAAACTACCTTTGTCTTAGGAACTATAAAAGACATTTGTTTCATTACCTCTACAAAGGACCTCATCAAATATGGTGCCACTATTTATTCTAAGGTCCACCTTAACCACATATCATTATAATTCAAACAAAGAAACCAAACACCAAACTTACTACCACTACACAGTACAAATTCAAAATTAACATGGTTATCATCACAGGTAAAGAGGTAGTATAGAAAGGAATCAAGTATGAAGGCATCTTGCTAAGGGGGTACACTTTTAAAATATAAACAGAAATCCTTTGTTTTTTCCATGAAACATGTAGTTTGAACTTTACAAAGGATAGGGATAACATAATCATCAAGGAAAGATAAGCATAAGTCGAAGCAACCCCTTTTCCAACCCACTAGTGTTCCGGGATCAAAGGGATGGTGTAATGAAGGGTATAATCCGAGATTAATCCTTTTCCTAGGAAATCATACAAGACTAAAGAGTTGTGACCTAGAAGTCTTCTATTAAGACAAAGCACACCTTTATTCATAAGTTTTCCAAGCATATGATTACCTTGATAAAACTAGTAGCACGGTTTGCATCACACATGCTCAAAGGGATATGTCTAATATCATGGTCAATATTACAAGAATGAACACTAACTTGAGGCTTTTGAATCACATCACTCACATGATCAAGTGGTGAACTATCCTTAAGAGCAAATTGACCAACATATGCAACAAAAAAACTACCAAGGAAAGATTCATGCTTTTCTACACAATGTAAACCTGAAGCTACTTCACATTGGCTAATACTAGCCTTATCTCAAGATTTCAAGCCTAAGTAAGTGTAGAGTGTAGCAATGATACCTCGGTGTATGCCACGACAGCCCACTTGTTGGGAGCTCTTAGCCAAGGGTGTCACCATCTACTTTCCCATGTTATTGTATTGAACCCTTTTTTGATCCTTATTTGATAGAATATGAAATTGAACTTGTACATAAGAAGGATCAATTCTAGGAAAAGTTCTAGTATATAGGTTAGTGAGTATCAAAGATCCTTTGTGGGAAAATCCCACAAGCACATTTTTCTTTCCCTTTCCTACGTCACTACCCGCGGTTTCCCTTTCCCTTGCCCTCTTTTCTTCACATTCTTATTGTATCTCACCACTAAGTTTCTCTCCATCTTGAGTCTTGGCCTCATTCTCCTTTGATCCTAGTTTTCCATTTTTTTTCTACTTGGATGGGGTATTTTTGGGTTAGTGTAGCTTGGGAAGGAGATATTGGATTTAGTAGAGTGTAGGGTCTTTGAATGGGAGGATATTCTAGGGATGGATTTTGGGTTCCAAGTCCTCCTTGTGGAACTTGGTGGAGTGAGGAACGACTAGGTCCATCTTGCTCTCATCTTTGAGAGTAAAGATTGACTTGGTTTGTCGAATTTGGTAGATACAATCTTTGGTGCAAGGTCTCGAGGGTAATAGTAGGTGAGGCACTTTGAGGGGTATGAGGTCGATAACTCCTTTGGCTTTCTACCCTCTCCAACCTCACATGCATTGAGGCCACATCTGAACCCAACTTCTAAACATTTGCCTTCATCCTAGCCACGCCTCGAGAGAAAGTTTCAAGACTAGCTAAGAGGACATTCATAACACTATTGTCCATGGTTGGAGCATTGGAATTTTTGGGTTCCATTTGCAATTGTACCTACAAAACAAGCAAACGTTTGTTCAAAATATGCTCACACATTCTTCATACTTTACTTCCTCACTTAGTTCTTCAAGTTTTATAAGCTGGCTATCAAATTATGAGAACTTGAGAATGAGTCTACTCTTGAGTTGGAGTGGATTTTGATTTTAAGACTCAAAGAAGTTTTGTACGCATTTGAGCTAAAAACAACTATAAATTATAAACGAGCAAAGCACCACAAGTAACGCTTAACTCAAAAGAAGTACTCAAAAACTAGTTCACAACTTAGTAGGTTGTTACTAGTTGTCAACAAGTATAGGAGTCAATAAAAATAAAACTAATAGAGACAAGGAAAGAAACTAGGAATGACCTATGACTTGAGTTTAGTTGTTGGTGTGGCCCACATTTCTTTTAATTTTTGGCTGTTTGAATTTCTTTTTCTTTTTGGCCATTTGAATTTATTGTTGAACTGGCGTATGATGTTTTTTTTCAAGACTTAAAGGGTTCAATATTGTTTGTTGGTGAAGATTTTCGATTTTGAAATGAGGAAAGCAAGACTTTGGATTCTCTTTCCAAATGTCAAAAATTGTACATCATCTTTCACCAACTTGCACTAAAATGCAAGATACCTTTTTGCCTTGTCTTTGTCCCTTTCCCCTTTTTGCCTTTCTGGACAGATGTTTTGACTCTCTTTTGGTAAGCAAGATTTCTGGTGAGCCTTTGTTTATTTTCCACTTTAGTGTTGTCTTGAAAGTAGTCCTAAGACAAACAAAAGACTTTGCCTCTCTCTTCTCTTTTTCAAATCAAACAAGCCTTTTGTTGAACATTCATCTTAAGAACACTATGAACAACAACAGGAACAATCATGAACAACAACAATATCTAATCCGCCCAAGCCTTCAACAACAATAAAAAAAATCTCAAATATTGGACCTTAGACTAAAGTGTGCTAGGGGAACCAAAAGGTAACACACGAAACTACTAAAACAAGCAAAATAACACCTAAAACTAGGCACAAATTCGGCCAAACAATAACAAAACTTTGGCCAAGACACCAAACCCGTAGAATAACTTCTTTTTGTGAGATGTTAGACCTTGAAAACCTCTTCTAATGTTAGGAAACAAAGATCTAACACTAGAACACACAAAAATTACAAGAAAACTAGGCTTCAAATTTTGGCCTAAACACAAAAACGTGGACAAATTACTATTTTTTTTTTCAATTTTTCAACACTTTTTTTTTATTTTTGAGTGAACAAACCCAAGATTGATTTCGTAGGAATGAAATCAACAATGGATCTGATACCAAATAATACCAAGCGGTATCTACAAGAGCACAAAATAGTCCACAAACTCACAAAAACAATCCACATGTATAAGACATCAAACAAGAACAACAAACACACAAACTTGAAAGATAAGGTGATAGATAACTTGACACAAAGATAACTTGTAATGTAGCAACTAAAGAGTGTATAAAAATTTTAAAACTCTACAAAATACGTTAACAAGAACCAAGTTCTTACGCAAACACAATAGGAACTCGGTTCACTCAAGCACTCACGTTTCTAGCCAATACACACAACAAAAGAAGAAACCATTTCTTGTGATGTCAAAGTGGTGGTCTAATCTCTCATAAGAAGATAGTGTTTCAGTGTTACAATATTGATTTTCAAAATAAGCTAACTAAGCAAATAAGACTAGGGAGTTCCTACTTATAGTATATTACAAAAGAGATAGGAAATGACACCTTTACCCTTAATGAAAGAGGTGGGTTTGGAGTGTATAAATGGGTCTGCCTTGTAGTGCTTTTAAGACACTCAAGGCATTTCTTCACACTTTAATACATACTCCCTTGGACGAACTTAAGACATGCTCAAACACATCCATCTTCTTGAATATGCCTTGAAGATGCTGTAGTTCCCAAGCTTGGTTCCTAGGTAATAGTCATGAGCTCTTGATATCCGTTTGCCACTCTTTTGTAAAGGTTTCACACTCTTCCCTCTTGTTGGATATGGTTCGAGTATGGCTTCTTTCTCTTGTACCCTCTTTGCACTCGTATCACTTGTAATTCTTGTGCTCTTTACACTTGTATCACATATAGTCAAGGGGATCAACTTGATCCAACACATTCATTTACAAAGTATATATATAGAAATAGATTTTCATGAAAAAAAATTTAGAATATATTTTTGAATTCATCAAATTTAAATCTTGTATCCAACAGCTAATGTATAACCACTATATGCCAAGTAAACGTGTAGAAGCAAAAATAATTAATTAAACTAATGTTAAAAATATCTCAATATAAATATAATAAATATTACTTGTCATTCTATACATAGTTATTCTTGATATTTTCCTCTTTTTTCTAAAATAATAATAATATCCTTGTGCACACATTTATTTGCAAATAACTATTTAATACACTATTAGAAATAAAGATAAAAATAGACAAAGAAAGTTAAAACATAAATCAAATAAAGAGGAGAAAAAGCAAAGAGAGAAGCAAAGAGAAACAAAAAGGGAAGGAAAGGAAAAGCGATAAAATAGAGATGCAAGTGGGAGGGTTCGATATCTTATCCACGAAAAGCAAAACCACTTTACACTTGGCCTACAACCTACAACACCCAACGCAACTTTGTGTCAGTGGGTGCTCACATTATTATTGACCACTTTTTTTTATCAATTTTCTATAATAATTCACAGGTTTTGTGACAAAAGTAATGGGTGCTCAAGCACCCACCAAGGACTACGTGGGTACGCCCCTGATCCTGATGATAGTGAAGCCTTGATCATACTTTGGAAAAGTAAGAGAAATCTGCTAAACTTCTTTTTAAGGAATGCTTTTACAAAAAAAAAACCTAAAAAATCACTGCATATTTGAAATTGAGTTGATTTGGATTTGAAAAAAATGGTTTGGACATGTAATCTTATGAATTTTTTTAATTTTAATTTTTCTCCTAAACATGAAAAATATCGGGATTACATGTAATACCTAAATATTCACTGCATATTTGAATTAGGCTTGATTTGAAGTCTTAAAAAATTATTTGGATGTGTAATTTGATGAATTTTTTAACTTATATTTTTCTTTTAAGCATGAAACCCCACAATTTGTATAAGCTATCAAAACATATATAACTCTTATACAATCTTAACAAATAAATAAAATATAATTAGTAAACAAGGTATCAGAATATCCTAAGACACCAAATTAATAAATCATATATCTTTGTGTTCCTTTATAAATAAATGGTTGCAATTATATGTTAATACAAAAGTTCAAATATGTAAAATTTTACAAAGATCCATTAGTTCAATAAATCAACAATATTAGTAACTAGCTATTCTTTAATACAATCCTCAAGCATGGTACATACAATCTCTACACGTTGAATATTTATGTTTTTATTTTTACAAAATTTTAAATTATGAATCTTTTTTGCAAAATATGAATTTATGTGTCCAATTTTATATTTAAAAAGATTTCAAATCAGATTTTGAAATAAACCTACTTTTTGGAGATTCTATTTTAAAATATTTTCATCCAACTCTATTAAGATCAAGTGGATGTCTTTTATTACTTTGTTTAAAAACTTCTTTTTGGAGAATTTGAGGTTTGAAATTGAAATTTTGTATAGATTTTACTAACAAACATTGAGTATTGGAGTTTCAAATACTATGGCCAAACACCAATTAAAAATATATACATATTGCAGAGAAAAGAGGAGTCTAAAGAGAGTGAGGTGTATGCAAGCCTTACCTTTATCTCCGTGGGATATTGAGGCTATTTTTGATAGATCCTAAACTCAAAAAATATTTTTTTAGCATACGATGGAAGAAAAAGTGGCATTTGATTAATAACATTCTAGTTTTTTTATTAAAAATATGTATTAAGGCATCCAACTGAGCTTATATTTTTGCAGATCATGCTCATGGTAACCTTGCTTGTTTAAAGCAATCTCGTGTGGCCACTCAATATTTTATGAAAATAACCTTTTTGATATATCTCATTTTTATTATTTTCAGATCTCAAATATCTTAGATGTAAAATAAGATCTTATGAAGAAACTAATATAGCACAAAACTAACTACACAATTCAGGAAAAAAGAAAAGAACACTATGTAGATATTATCACGAGGGTGAAAGATAAACTTCAAGCTTGAAAAGAAAACATATTGTCTTTTGTAGGTAAGGAGGTTTCAACATCTATGTCACGACCCGAGCCGAGACTCTGGCCGTGACGAGCATCCCGAATCATGAAGCTCGGAGTGCCCTTCACTTTCTGGACATCATACACATGTTCACATACTATAAAAGACAATGCGGAAATACATACCGATATGAAATCATGGTCAAATAATATAATTGAAAGGAACAATTCAAAATGGAATTCCATAACTTCTAACATCATCTACCAACAATCTGCGAAATCTTTAATACATAGGAACCAATATCTTGTCTAAAAATGGGACAAGGCTCCCAGTAGAAACTAAACAGAAGGAAACAACTAAATCTAAAACTCGGGCCTTTCAGAATAGCGAAGGCTTACCAACTGCAACTTCTGACGCACTCAAGCCTATTGCTGGATGGGACCCCGAGACTGTACCTCAGATCCTGAGATAAAGGGGGTCAATATATATGTACTGGTACGTATAGCAATCTAAATTAATTTACTTTTACATATAACATAAATGAGAGAATTTCATAAAATGTTACATATGAAATAATTTAAAATACAAGTGCAATTTCAATGATCTTAAAATAATTCTGTAGATACAATTTATTTCTTTTGTTTTACTTCTGAGCTAGGTGGTAGATGTAATACCCCGTACTTCTACCTAGCTTGAAATCATCCCAAGAATGTTAGAAAAGTTACCTTGAAAGATAAATCCATTTCTGTACATGTGGAATATTTAAGATTTTCACTTTTTATCATGTGAAAAATTAAATTAGCTTTCCAACGTTACCAATTTCATCCAAATTCGGTATCAGAGTAAAATGCTATGGACATTTTACTCAGACCTGTCAGAATCGCAAAGGTGTGACGGCCAGGTTGACAGACCGTCGATCTAGCGAAGGACCGTCGATCTAGCGATGGACCATCACCTAGACCGTCACAACCAAGGCAGTGAGTCAACCTTTTGGATAAGGTGCGACAGACAGGTTGATGAACCATAGACTTTGCGATAGACTATCACTCAAGTCATCACTATAAGAAAGTCAGTCATGTTTTGGTCCACATACGATGGTCAAAATGACAGACCATCGAGCCAGCGATGGACCGTCGCATGAGCCATCACAGGCCGCATTCAATGAATTTTAAGTCATTTTTAAAGGGTATTTTTCTTTTCCACCTGTTTTAATCACTAATTATATTAGACCAAGGCTCATAATTTCATTATTCATTCACAACATCAAATTAGGATTTCCTCTCAAAAATTAATCCCCAAGAACAAAAAACCCTAGGTGTTTAATTTCAAGTCAAGGATTCAAGTTTTTCTCCATTAATCTTCAAGAAATCACAACTCAAGTATTTCATGTGTTGATTCATGGGTCCCTTTCACCCATGAAGCTCAAGAATCTTTTTCAAAATCCAAGATAAATGTTCATGATTTAAATTGGATTGAAATTTATGTTCATAATGTTGTTGGGTTTTGATTCATGTTTGAAATTATAAATTCCAATGATTGACCCTAGGAGATAATGATTTACATAATAATCATGATGAACCCTTAAATTTACACGTTGATGGATGTATCCATGATTATTAGATGTGTTGACGATTATATAACTAAAGCCTGCTTCACCTGTATTTGATTAAATTCCTATGTTAAGGAAAGGGGCCATTCTAGTATGATAATATGAAATTTCCATTCATGTAAAAGTTCATTCATGTTAAGTATTTGATGAAATGTCTTATTCAATGAATTATGGATATATGTGTAACCCTTGTGGTGCTTTAGAACTTCTACCTCATGAAATCTCCAACTTATTGTATTATGGATTGTGATGTCGGTCATGTATTCAAGAAAGTCAGGCTTTGTCATTTTCCTTCTATCGAGACCTGGGGGTACTTGTACCCAAAAAATTAGCTCTGTGCCTAGAATCAGTGTCGTGTTTTCAAGATACTCTTTATCAAGCCATGTTTACAGAAATTCAGTCAGTCATGTGACTCAGGAAAACTTAATAATCTCAGAAACCTCAAAAATTCAGTAATCTCAGTAGTATTCCATTAGTCAACGGAACTCAGTTAACTCAGTCCAATCAATTCAGTTAATCATGTTCAGTGTCTATTTAGATGGGAGTAGAAATTAGCACCAAGTGAATCCAAAGATGGGAACCCACTTGTTATATGAGGGTGTGATTCTTAGAAGCAATTCTTGCATTCCAGAACTATGTAGCCAGCATAGGTTGAGACATCATAGCATGTTATATGAGAAAAGATGAGGTGGCTTAACCTGTTATACGAGGGTTCCCACCGTTTTTACTTGAGTTACATGTTATATGAGGGTTACTCACAGATTGTCCTTACCAATGGTGCGGTATTGACACCTTTCCAATTGGGGTTACAGATTGGACCTCAGCTCAGCCATAATGGCATATTAGGGGCATGTCAGTTAGATAAATACTTCCTATAATTTCATTTATAAAATTAGGACTATCAGATACAGTCATTCAGGCTCAGTAATAAAACTCAGATAGTTCTACAGAATTCAGGACTGTCAGACACATTCAACTCAGAACAATATAAAAATCAGCTAGTTCCATTAGATTCAAGACTTTCAGCTATAGTTACTCATGTTATCAGTTATATCATCCATCAAAACTCAGTTATAAGTTATGTTAGTTATCAGTAAATTCATGTTATCACTATCTCAGATATAGTTACTATGTATTCATGCATGTATTCTCACGTTCATATTAGTCAGTTAGCTAGTATTGTTCATGCATATTAACCCCATGCATTTAGCCTACCTTACATGTATACCAATATATTCAAAGTACTGACGCACTTGTGCTATGGTGTCTTATACCATAGGTTCAGAAGCACGTGCTCCAGAGCATCTGTAGCATTCCAGTCAGTCTTAGCAATGAGTCCTTATTTTTTTAGGACATGATTATTTCTTTATTGTCTCATTAATAAGTTTATTATTTAGAGTTAGTTAGGGACATGTCCTATCAACTCCTCATTCAGACAGTTCAGTCAATTAAAGGCTTTCCAGACTATAATGTTCAGACTATCATATTATTTCAGTTTTGTTTTGGGTATTTCATACCCCATTCAGATGTTATATCTTTATCAGATATGTTACATTCATGAACCTTATGGCCTTTTAGTTCATGTTTCCACAATCATACAGTATATTATGCAGTATACAGGTATAGATATCAATCATGGGTTATCTTGTGGTCCTTCAGGGTCATGAGCAGCGTGTAACATTTTGGGTACTAGATTTAGGGCGTTACTAACTTGGTATTAGAGCCTAAGGTTCAATAGTGTCCTAGGATATCTGAAAGCCACATCTAGTAGAGTCTTGTGCATGGGTGTGTTGTGTGCCATATTTATGTACAAGAGTCTATAAGATGTTTTAGGAATAGTTTTCATTCTTTCAATATTTATATCGTGCCAGTGATGACTCGATTTAGGAATTTCTTGATCAATTTCAAAAGGTTACAAATATCATGGGGGTTACTTCTAGTAAGAGTACAAAGCTAGCTGCATATAAGTTGCAGGATGTTGCTCACACTTGGTTTAAATAGTAGAAGTCAGAGAGGCATGTAGATACAGGGCCTATTGAGTGTGAGGAGTTTGCTACTGTATTCTTAGATAGATTCTTTTCCCAAGTGAGAGAAGCTAAAGTGTTAGAATTTATCAACCTCAGGCAAGGTAACATGACGGTGAAAGATTATTCTCTTAAGTTTACTCAATTAGCCATATATGCTACTCATGTAGTTGCAGATAGTAGGGATAAGATGAGTAAGTTTTTCTTTGGGGTAAATAATAGTATGGTCAATGAGTGCAGGTCCGCGATGTTGAATAGTGACATAAATATATCCAGGCTTATGACCCATGCTCAGCAGATAGAAGAGCAAAAGATTAAGATGAGGGAGAAGCAGAACAAGATAGAAAGGACAGGTAGTTTCAATATTTCTCCCTAAATTAGAAGGAAGAAACCATTCTCAGTTTCATCCTAAGTCAGCAGTTCCATCTCCTTCTTCAGCTAGTGCTCTAGCTCCTAAGTTCAGGGATGGTAATAGAGATAGAGCGTGGGGCTCTAAGTCTTAGGGCAGTGTTAGCAGTGCCCATACCTATCCTCTTTACCAGACTTGTGGCAAGCACTATCAGTCTATTTGTAGAGCTGGTAGTAGTATTTGTTTCAGATATGGCAAGCCAGGCCACAGAGTCAGAGACTGTCCTCAGCCAGGTCCTTAGAGTCAGCAGAACCATTCCCATCTCAGTTCGGTCATCCAAACTAGTAGGGTGCCACCTCCAACGCTACTAGTGGGCAACACATAAATTGAATTTATGCTCTCCAGTCTCGGTAAGATCAGGAAAATTCTCCTGATGTGGTTACTGGTACTATACAGATCTTTCATGTGTATATTTATGCTTTGGTATCTAGGATCTTCTTTGTATTTTGTTACTCCCTATTTAGCAATTGATTTTAGAATCAGTCTAAAAATTCTAGCAGAGCCCTTTTCAGTCTCTACCCAAGTGGGTAAAACCATCATTGCCCGATGGGTATACAGGAACTATCCGATTATGGTATCTTAGAAAGTCACTTCAGCAGACTTAGTCGAATTAAAGATGACTGATTTTGATGTCATTCTTGGCATGGAATAGCTTCATTCCTGCTATGCCATAGTCGACTGCAGAAAAAGAATAGTCCAGTTGCAGTTTCTAAATAAACTCATCCTAGAGTGAAAGGGTAGTGTATTTGCTTTCAGAGGTCACTTTGTTTCCTACCTTCTAGCATGGAAAATGATATCTAAAGTATGTGTCTATCATCTTGTTTAAGTTAAGGACACTAGTTCCAAAACTTCCAATCTTGAATCAGTCCCAATCATGAATGAATATTAAGATGTCTTTCCCGAAGATCATCCAGGAATTTCTCCTAAAAGGGAAATAGACTTCGGTATTGATCTTCCGTAAGATACTCAGCCCATATATATTTCACCATACAGAATAGCACCAGAAGAACTCAAAGAACTGAAAGAGCAGTTGAAGGATCTCTTAGATAAGGGACTCATCAGGCCTAGTATGTCCTTGTGGGGTGCACCAGTCTTATTCATGCGCAAGAAAGACGGTTCTATCAGAATGTGCATTGATTACCGTTAGCTCAATAAATTCATGGTTAAGAACAAGTATCCACTTTCCAGAATTGATGATTTGTTTGACCAACTTCAGGGTGCCAGCTATTTCTCTAATATAGACCTCAGATCAGGCTATCATCAGCTCAAAGTTAGAGAATGTGACATTCCAAAAACAACCTTCCATACTCAGTATGGTTACTTTGAATTCTTAGTTATGTCCTTTGGTCTTACCAATGCCCCAGCAGCTTTCATGGACTTGATGAACCGGGTGTTCATGTAGTACATAGACATGTTTATCATAGTCTTCATAGATAACATTCTGGTATATTCCCGCAGTGAGCCTGATCATGCAGACCATCTCAAAATCGTACTTTAGACTCTCAGAGATCATCAGATGTTCACCAAATTCATTAAGTATGAATTTTGACTAAGTTCATTAGCATTCCTAGGTCATATCATTTTCGGTGATGGCATTAGGGTTGATCCTTATAAGACTAAAATGATAAGAAACTGGTCCAGAACTGTCTCTCCATCAGATATCAGGAGTTTCTTGGGTTTGGATGGCTATTACAAATGGTTTTTTAAGGGATTTTTTTCTATCGCATCCTCTATATCCAGATTGACTCAGAAGAAAGTCAAGTTTCAGTGGTCAGATCCTTGCGAGAAGAGTTTTCAGGAATTAAAGACTCGACTCACCTAAGCTCGAGTCTTAGCTCTTTAAGATGGTCAGATAGGTTCGTAGTGTATTGTGATGCATCTAGAGTAAGTTTGGGTTGTGTCCTTATGCAACTTGGTAAGGTCATAGACTACGTCTCCAGATAGCTTAAACCCCATGAGAGGAATTATCCTACTTATGATCTTGAGTTAGCTGCCATAGTTTTTTCCTTGAAGATTTAGAGGCATTATCTATATGGAGTTCATGTAGATGTGTTCACAGATCATAAGAGGCTTCAGTATGTATTTTCTCAGAAAGATCTCACTTTTGTCAGAGAAGGTGGTTAGAGCTCTTGAAAGATTATGACATGAGTGTCCTTTATCATTCGGGCAAGGCCAACATCGTAGCGGACGCTCTCAGTAGACTGTCTATGGGTAGTGTTACTCATGTTGAGGACAGTAAGAAGAAGTTAGCTTAGAAATCCATCAGCTTGCTAGAATAGGCATTCATTTAGTTGATTCAGAGGAGGGTAACATATGGGTTCAAAGTTGCTCAAAATCATCTCTAGTTTTTCGAGGTGAAAGAAAAGCAAGATAAAGATCCCAGCCTTGTTTGGAAAAATCAATCCGTTGAGGGAGCTACTTGAGAAGCAGAAATAGACATGCGTACCAAGTATCCTCACCTCTTTTACGCCAACTCAAATCAAGCTCAAGGTAACAGTTCTCCTTAAGATTTTCAATTTCATGTTCAGATTTCAGTTACAAGCTTCGTATCTGGTTCAGGTTCAGAATTCCATTATAAACTTGGTATTAAGTACCATTGCATAGTCAGTCATGGGTTCATGTATCAGTTCAGTTATATAATCATTAATTAGACATGCATTTTCATTGTGAGAACCTTGGTTCATCATAACACTCAGTCATGCAGTCATGAATCAGTTGTACATGCATCAGATATGCATGATCAGTATGATATATTCAGTTATTAGTCATGTCGGTCATGAGATCTTGTTCCAATTGTTTAGGTTCAGTATGTATGTCAGCTTATATTTTCCCCTCTCACTTAGTCTCATTCGAGGATGAATGTTCTTAAGGGGGAGATATTGTAATACCCCATACTTTTACCTAGCTTGAAATCATCCCAAGAATGTTAGAAAACTTATAATGAAAGATAAATCCATTTGTTTACCCGTGGAAATTTTTAATTTTTTCACTTTATTGAATTAGCTTTCCAACGATACCAATTTCGTCCAAATTCAATATCGAAATAAAAAGTTATGGACGTTTTACTCAGAGCTATCAGAATCGCCTAGGTGCGACGACCAGGTTGATGGACTGTCAATCTAGCGATGGATCATCGCATCCAAGGTAGTAAGTCAACCTTCTGGATAAGGTGAGACGGACAGGTTAAAGGACTATCAAACTTGCGATGGACCTTCGCCCAAGCCGTTGCTATAAGGCAGTAAGTCTTTTTTTGGTCCAGGAACGATGATTGAAATGATGATCCATCGAGCCAGCAATGGACTATCGAGTAAGCCCTTGCAGGTCCTGTTCAGAGAATTTTTTTGTTGTTTTTAAAGGGTATTTGGGTCTTTTTCCATCCATTTTAACCCCTAATTATATCAGACCAACGCTCATAGGTTTATCATTCATTCACAAAATCAAATTAGGATTTCCTCTCAAAGATCAATCCCCAAGAATGAGAAACCCTAGGTGTTTAATTTCAAGTCAAGAATTCAAGTTTTCCTCCATCAATCTTTATAAAATCATAACTCAGGTATGTCATGTTGATGGATATATCTATGATTATTGGATGTGTTGATTATTGTATAACCAAAGCATGCTTCCCATGTGTTTGATTAAATTCCTATGTGAAGGAAAAGTGTCATTCTGGTATGATAATATGAAATCCCCATTCATGTACAAGTTCATACATGTTTAGTGTTTGATGAAATGTCTTAGTCAATTAATTATGAATATATGTGCAACCCTTATGGTGCTTTAGAACTTCTACTTCATGAAGTATCAAACTTATTGTATTATGGGTCGTAATGTTGGTCATGTATTCAAGAAAATCATGCTTTGTCAGTTTACTTCTATCGAGTCCTGGGGGTACTTGTACCCAAAAAATTTAGCTGTGTGCCTAGAATCAGTGTCGTATTTTCAAGATACTCTCATTCAAGCCATGTTCATTGAAATTCAGTCAGACATGTGACTCACAAAAACTCAGTAAAACTCAGTAATCTCAGAAACCTCAAAAATTCAGTAATCTCAGTAGTATTCTGTTAGTCAACGAAACTCAGTTAACTCAGTCCAGTCGGTTCAATTAATCATGTTCAGTGTCTATTCAGATGGGAGCAGAAATTAACAATGAGCGAACCCAAGGATACAAATCCACCTGTTATATGAGGGTGTGATTCTTAGAAGCAATCTTTGTGTTCTAGAACTATGTAGCCAGCATAAGTTGAGACATCATAGCCTATTATATGAGGGCAGATGAGGTGTCTTAACCTGTTATATGAGGGTTCCACCATTCTCACTCGAGTCACCTATTATATAAGGGTTACTCAAAGAATATCCTTGCCAGTGGCACGGTATTGACACCCTTTCAATTAGAATGACAAATTGGACCCCAACTCAGCCATAATGGCATATTAAGGGCATGTCGATTAGATATCTACTTCCCATAGTTTCAGTTACAGAATCAGGATTGTCAGATACAGTTATTCAGTCTCAGTAATAGAACTCAGATAGTTCTACAGAATTTAGGAATGTCAGATACAATCAACTCAGAACAGTATCAACCTTAGCTAGTTCTATCAGATTCAGGACTGCCAGATACAGTCACTCATGTTATCAGGTATAACAGCCATCAGAACTCAGTTATCAGTCATGTCAGTTATTAGTAAAATCATGTTATTACGATCTCAATTATAGTTCCTATGTATTCATGGATGTATTCTCACATTCATATTAGTCAGTTAGCTAGTATTAATCATGAATATTAACCTCATGCATTCAGCCTACCTCACATACATACCAGTACATTTAAAGTACTGACGTATTTGCTCTATGGTGTTTTATACCAAAGGTTCAAAAGCACGGGCTCCAGAACATCAGTAGCATTCCATTCTTTGGAGTCAGAGTTAGCAATGAGTCCTCATATTTCAAGGAAATAATTATTTCCTTATTATCTCATTAATTAGTTTATTAGTTCGAGTTAGTTGGGGACATGTCCCATCAACTTCTCATTCAGACAGTTCAGTCAGTTAGAGGCTTTTCACACTATCATGTTTAGACTATCATGTTATTTAAGTTTTTTTGGGTATTTTATACCCCATTCAGATGTTATATCTTTATCATTTATGTTACAGTCTTGAACCTTATGGCCTTTTAGTTTATGTTTCCACAATCATACAATATATGATACAGTATATAGGTACAAATATTAGTCATGAGTTAGCTTATGGTCTTTCGGAGTCATGAGCACCATGTAGCATTCCGGGTACTAGATTTGAGGCATTATATTAGACCCTAAAATTCTACAATCCCATGGGCTATATGGAATCCATCCTTGACTCGGCGGCCAAGCCTCGAACCCAAGTTTGCTGCAAGAGTTGGAGTTTCTAATTCTAATATGCCACAGGTCACTAGGCCATCATATAATCCTTCTTTGGGGACATCGTCACTCATACCGGCAAAAAACGATTTCGATCAATGAGTTTTATGGCTCATGCCTTCTTCGAGTAACCACCTAACTCTCTTTAAGCCCATTTTTTATTCTTTCTAAACATGCATCATTCTAAACTGCAAAATCTGAAAATCTAAAGGAAATTCCATATTCTATTTTGTTTTATTATCATGGCATAATTTGCTCTGGTATCGCTATACCAAGACTTGCAAGTCGTATGTCTAAGCCATCTAAAAATATGCATTAGTTTCTTCGATCCAATCAATTTAGTTGACCACCAAAATATGCCATCTTTCTTACGTACGAAAAGTACAGGTGCACCCCAAAGAGAAATACTAGGACGGATAAAGCCTTTATTTAGAAGATCTTTCAGCTATTCTTTTAATTCTTTCAATTCATAAGGAGCTATACTGTATGGCAGAATAGAAATAGGATGGTATCTAGAAACAAATCAATGCCAAAATCTTTATCTCTATCAGGGGTTAAACCTGGGAAATCATCGAGAAATACTTCTGAGAATTCATCAACTACAGGAACAGACTGGAGAGAAGGACTTTTAGTATTAGAATCTTTTACCTAAATTATATGATACAAACAACCCTTAGAAATAAGCCTATAGGATATGAGATAAGATATGAATTTCCCCTTAGGTGCTAAAGAATACCCCTCCCACTCTATCATTGGTTTATTTGTAAAAGAGAAAGCAATTTTTTGGGTTCTGCAGTCTAGGGTGGTGTAGCACGAGTGGAGCCAATCCATTTACAAAATAGCATCAAAGTCAATCATATCAAGCTCTATAAGGTCTGCCACAGTATCATGATTAAAAACAGACACCACACAATTTTTATATACCCTCCTAGCCATAATTGAGTCACCAACAGGGGTGGAAATAGAGAAAGGTTCTGAAATAACTTTAGGCTCAAATACAAAACTAGCTGCCATATATGGGGTCACATAAGACAAGGTAGACCCGGGATCAAGTAACACATACATATCATGGGGGGAATTTGTAACGTACTCACGACTACGTCTATTGAAGCCTCTACCTCCTAACGATTAGATAAAGCATACAACCGATTACGACAATCCTCAATAACTGAAGTAGTACCCTTGAGAAGTGGTGGTGGCACTTAAGAGTTATATTAGGACTTGGCATAACCTAAGTTACCTTTGATGGAAGGACAATCTCTTTGGAAATGGCCTGACTGACCACAAGTATAACACACCAACATCTCCAGCTGACACCTCACTAGTGATGTTTATCACAGTTCTCACATTATGTAAGAGGCCAATATGACTGAGCTACACTGCCTTAGGACTGAGTACCCCATATTTTTCAACTATTGTTAGATTGAGGGTTAAAGAACCGCTGATCAACTGGGGCTATGGGCGTTGGGGAACTGGCTGAAGTTTGAGCATGACTCCAAAACTTCTTCTTAGACCACATGTTACCCCAATTATAAGCACCTTGTTGTTGACTATCATTCTGGTCCGCAGATCTGGCCCTCTTAGCATGCCTACCTATCTTTCTCTCTTGCTTCAGCAACCTTCTTCTTCTTCTCCTCAACCTGTTGTATATGAATGGATAATCTGGAGAAATTCATATCTCTATTCACTATTTCCCCTTTGTATTCCAACACCAAATCATCTGGAAGACCGGATGCAAACTTTATCATGCGGGCTCTCATACAACCTAC
This sequence comes from Capsicum annuum, assembly GCF_002878395.1. Taxonomy (NCBI): domain Eukaryota; kingdom Viridiplantae; phylum Streptophyta; class Magnoliopsida; order Solanales; family Solanaceae; genus Capsicum; species Capsicum annuum. The sequence continues at coordinate 149,422,049 of NC_061116.1, forward strand.
CAATTCTGGGGTATAGCGAGATAGCTGATTGAACTTCAATGTGTACTCTTTGACACTCATTTTCCCTCATTTCAATTACATAAATTCTTCCGCCTTCGAATCTCTTAATTCCTAAGGAAAGAATCAATCCAGAAAGGCTTCCACAAAATCACCCCATACCAAAGGCACAACATCACTACCCTTTGAATCCTCTTACTTATTATACCATTAATTTGCCATATCCTTCAGCTGATAGGTTTCCAACTCCACACCTTCAACCTCATTCACATGTATAACTCTAAAAATCTTCCCTAATTCATCAATAAACCCGTAGGGGTCTTTCTTAACCTTCATGCCAGTGAACATAAGTGGGTTCAGTCTCATGACTTGACCAACCTGAGTAATCTTCGATGAACCTAACACAGAACCCACAACTTTAGACCGAAGGGTATGAGAGGCTACCAGTCGTGCAATTATATGGATGGACTATCTGAACTTAGTATTTGAAACCTTCCTCTGATGAGGCTAGGGATAGTTAACAGTAGTCCATGGAGCTCGAGGTGGGCTGGTTGGAACTGTAGAAACTCTCAGACTAAGAACAAACTTTAGGGTACGAGCTCTGTTACAGGTACGCTCCCCATGGGTAGGGCGGACCTCCTTAACTTAGGGATTTTGTTTGTTGGATTGACGGGGAGGCATGTTAACTTTCTAAAATACAAGAAATCACTTATTAGAAAACATACATACTCTATTGCATGAACTAAATCATGAAATAAGAGAGACATTCCTAAGTGCCTTGTAGCCTCCCATTTATAAGTATGGTACACTACATACCCATAAATAGGAATCTATCCGATGCGATTTCATAGATACCTTGGGACCAAGAATCGTGCTCTAATACCAAGTTTGTCATAACCCAAGCCGAGACCCTGGCCTCAATGAGCATCCTGATCCAATAAGGCCTAAATGCCCTTCACTTGTTGGACATCATACACATGTTCACATACTATAAAAGAAAATGTAGAAATAAATATCGATATGGAATCATGGTCAAATAATATAATTCAAAATGGAATTCCATAACTTCTAGCAACATCTAACAAAAGTCTGCAAAATATCTAATAGGAACCAATATCTTGTCTAAAACTGGGACAAGGCCCCCAGTAGACCATACACAGAAGAAAACAACAAAATCTAAAAATCAGGCCTTCCAGCAGAGAAAAGGCTCACTAACTGCAACTTCTGACACACTCAAGCCTATTTTTGGATGGAACCCTAGGACTGTGCCTCAGATCCTGAGATAAAAGGGGTCTATACATATATATTGGTATGTAGAGCAATCCAAACTAATGTACTTTTACATATAACATAAGTGAGAGCATTTCATAAAATGTTACACATGAAATAATTTAAAATGCATAGGAAATTTCAATGATCTTAAAATAATTCTATCGATGAAATTTATTTCTTTGTTTTACTTTTGAGTTAGGTGGTAGACCCTAAAATTCTATAATCCCACAGGCTATGTGAAATCGTCCCGTGACTCGATGGCCAAGTCCCCAACCCAAGTTTGTCGTAAAAGTTGGAGTTTCTAATTCAAATACGCCGTAGAGCACTAGGCCAACGTATAATCCCTCTTTGGGGACATCATAACCCATATCGATAAAACACAATTTCGAACAATGAGTTTTATAGCTCATTCCTTCTTCGGATAACCACCTAACTCTCTTTAATCTCCTTTTTAATTCTTTCTAAACTTGCATTATTCTAAACTACAAAATCTAAAAATCTAAAGGAAATTTCGTATTTTGTTCTGTTCTATTATCATGGGATTATCTTCTTTGGTATCGTCATACCAAGACTTGCAAGTCGTATGTCTAAGCCATCTAAAAATATGCATTAGTTTCTTCGATCCAATCAATTTAGTTGACCACCAAAAATATTTAAAAATCCAAGAGAGTTCTTATTTCAAAACATGTTTCAAACATTAAAGAGATTCTCTCTTTTCAATATTTCAACAAACATGTGGTGGTCAAGTATTTTGTAACAAACTATGCAATTCCTTCATTTCATATCTTCAACATTTATGAACATATAAAACCCCCTCTCTTTAATTCATAATCAAAATCAAGTCTTAATGATAGTAAAGACATTTGTACATGCTTCTTAATATGAAATTGAATAATTCATAACATATGAACACAAGGGGATTTATAACAAGAGAGGGATTATTAATATTTATGCTCTCAATTCAAGTTTCAAACATCAAACCATACAATATGCATATATATATATATATGAACAATAATTGATTTTAAGGGGGAGGCCTCAAGACCAAAATTTATTATCAAGAAAGATTCAAAATGCATAGTTGTAGAGGAAATTTCAATCCCCTTTTGTAAATTCATGATTTCTCAATATTTAAATGTTATTGAAACAATTTTATCATACCCATGTAGTTTAGAAAAATCCCACATACCTTGTATTACAAGGTTGAAATAGTAGAACTCGAATCTTGATTTGTTCCTTGGAAATCTTGGACTTAAGGAGTGATTTTCTTGATTTCTTGTTCTTGGAGAAAACCCTAGATTGATCTTATTTTGAGAGTGGAAAGAGGATTTTGATATTTTATAAATGATAATTATTGAATAATAACATTTATAATATGATTTGATTCGTGTGTGAAGTTTCTGGGGGGAAAAGTACCAAAATACCCTGTTCAAAATGCATTTTTGGGTGATTCGGCCTCAAATGATGGTTTGGTTGTCGTACCGTCCAGATGGTGATGGACCGTCACTCCAACCATCAGTTCTTGGAAATAAAATGATCTTACTTCTTAAGGCTTGATGTGAAACTTGACGGGCCGTCACTGGCTTAACGGTCCGTCAGTCTGGTCGTCGCACCTCGGCAGACTGACACCTCTAAAAAAAATGGACATAATATTTTATCCCGATATTGGATTAAGGAAAAAATGGTTGAGTTAGAAAGAGGACTCAAATGCCTTTTATTTTATTTATAATAGGACCCATAATTCATTATATGAAAAGATTTATGGTCTATGGAAGTTGACCCAAGTTTAGACGCTCAGTAAAACTCAATCAATAGGAAAGTTTTCAACTCGTCTTTTATTTAAGGGACCTATATGATCTCAATTCATGATCAACTATATTACCACACTAAATAATTGATTATCACACTAAATTTGCATAGGATTTTTGGCTTTTGGAACTATTACACGCAAGAATGACGGTTTACATTCTAATTCGAAATGCGGGTTGTTATAATCTAGTGTCTTACAAAGCATTCCTACTAATATTTTATTTAATATAGTTCCTCCAAAATGTGTCATGAGGAAACTTCATAGGATCTTTTCCATTTTTTTTTTAAAGTGGAAAAATCTCAAGTAAAAGCAAATATTGGACTACTTGGGATAAGGTTTGTCTTCTAAAATAGAAAGGTGGTTTGGGGCTTAGATCCATATTTAATGTGTCTCAAGATATGTTTGTCAAGCTTTAATAGGGTTTATAACTCAAATTTCTTTGTGCATAAATTTCACGTGGAACAAGTACTGCAATAAACAAATTCCAATCATGTTTTAATAGAGAGGTGGTTCTCAAGTTTAGAAGCATGTGCTAGACTACAGAGAAGTTATAAAACAACATTTGTGGTACTAAGGGAGTTTCTTTTAGTGTTTGATATGATAATTGGACCATGTTAGGTCCTTTATATCTTTATAAAATAGAGGTACATAGTTTCCATCCACTGGCAGTCATACATATTTCGCTGAAGGAAGAGCATTGGGATTATAATACCATAAAGGACTATTTTCCTAATAACACTATTAACCACATTAGATAGAATATGGATCATATTGGTAAATCTAGATAGGGGGATAATCCTTGGTGGATTAAATCTAGTTTTCAAAAATTTTTAGTCAAGAGTGCTTGGGAGATACTCATAAATAGGGATGAACCTATAAATTTCTATAAGAAGATATAGGTAAATGGTGTGACTTTGAAGATTTTTTGGGGGGTGGAGGTTCTGGATTTAAAGAGTTCCTATTGCTGTTATTATGGCTAACTTGAAAAATAACATTTCTCATTTATGTTTATGTTTTACAATGCCTATTATAGAGTCCATAGAGTATTTATTTTTAATAGGAGATTTGGCTTCTAGTTTTTGGAGTTACAATTCTAAGGCATTTGGCATCATTGGTCCTTGATTTTAGATGAGACATGCTAAGAAGAAGTGGTGGGAGACACAAGGTTATGCTAGGTTGAAAGTAATTTTTAAGCTATTTTCAACATTAACCTTTGATTTTTATGGAAAAGGAGGAATACAGTTTTACATGGAGGGACATACACTAGTGGTAGGATTCTTTGGTACATGAATTCTACTTATTGCAATTTATCAGGATAAAGTTTGACTATACAACACTCCTTAACACTTGGCCATAGATGGTAGAAATTCATCATAACTGCAAGCCAAGTTATCACTACAAAATTATCAAATATTACGATCCAAGCCATGGATCATTCGAAACCTACCTATAGTATCCTAGATAGAAGAAATCTTACTATCTAATCATTTATTTCATGCAAAAGTTAAAATAATTCTTAATTCAAACATCTTTTAACTCAATTGATTCATACATTAGTAGTTTAATACATTTGATTCAAAAAAATAATGTAGACAGTAATCAAAAGTGAATTTTCATAAACTAGACTAAGCCATTTTATTATTAGTTCTACCCATCCAACGATATACCCGAAGGCCTAAAACATGAAATCTCCCAACATTACTATTAAATATTACATGTATCTAACACAAGACTATTAAACTTTAAAAACCATAGGTACCTTGTTGACAAAGTCAGCATGCTGCTATAGAGAGATGTAAGTTGTCCTGTACGCACTAAGCATATCCCTACATTGGATTCTTACAAGGTATGCTTCAAAATCGTCCTCAAGCAGCTTGGTCTTTGAAATCTCATATCTATGGAGGTGGGTTTAGACATAGTATTTTCAATAAAAAAATGACCTAAGGGGTTAAATAAATGAGACTTTTAAAAATTACCTTGGATTGACTACTATCGGGTTACCGTTGCAATAGTTGATTTATTGTTGCGACTGTACTACTGTAGTGATAAGCGACAATCTTACCCAATTCAATTTTAATTTTTTATCCAATTAATTTTGGGCTTCATTTTTTCCCATAAATTACATTCTCTCATGTCCATTAGGAGCATTTTATTAGTTGTACAAAAAATTTGAGACATTTTCACACGTAACGATGTTTTAAGTCATTACATTAAATAGAATTTTTCACTTCAGGATTGGATGAAATGTAATACAAATGGAGAATCTAGAGGTAATATAGTTCCAATACCAGCTACTTATTATGTGAGAATAATGAAGAAAATCTCATTAGGGATAAAGAGTTAAATATTGGAGACACTACAAATTTGGTGCATGAAGCTATTACTATTAGGGAAGGCCTTCAACATTATTTGGATAATCATTTCCTGAATACCATCACTGAAGAAAATTCTTTGGTTATGGTCGATATTTTTAATAGAGTTAGGGAAGCCCCTTGAAATGTGTCAATGGAGGTCAACTCTATTAATAGAATCAAGAAGGTCATATCCGTAAGAGTACAACACTCTTTAAGGGATGAAAATACTTTTGCTGATTTTCTTGCTAACTTGGTTTTTCATTAAATTCATTTCAAGAAGTACCAATCGCAACTAGGGAAATTATCAATTTAGACAATCACACACACCATATTTGAGGATCAAACAAACAACTCTAATAGCTACATCTAGTTAATAGATTCAAATTGCAGTTCAATTTTAAAGATTATATTTTCACGAATTTTAAGCAAGAAAAACATGTGATATACTATGATATAGAATTCACTCTAGTTCTAAAGTAATTTTGGTTATTTAACAATATCACACACCTAGTGAGATCTTACAAGTGTCCATTTGATACTAAACTAGGACGAAGAGAAATCAAGCAATGCATCATTTTCTACAAGCCTTTTTGACTAATCAGTTATATACATGCAAAATAGTAACAAATAAACTATCATTGCAAGGATCTATAATTTAAATAGGGGTATTAATCCCCTTGCTAGATTCAACCCATGGAACGATAGATTTTAGAAGTTAAGAGTTATTAATTATGTTGCCAAAGTTACCTGATTGCTCTGTTCACGCTATTGGTTTTACAATATCATCAAATAGAATAATTTATTCATGCTTAGTGCTCAGAGAAATTTCAATTTATTATCTGTCGATAATCTATCTTAGTTGCAGAAGTAGGGGATCATCAAGTGTTGATGGGTTAAGACTCTGATCCAACTCTTTGGGGGGTCATCGCCAATGAGATTTTGAGTTGTCTCACTTTCCAGAAGAGACTCTTTACCTTTCCTCTTTCTACTTTTAAACCTAGTTTTCTAGTTTATTTTGTTTATTTCTTTTATTATTTTTTTATTTTTATTTATTTTATTTTTCTTTGGGATTAGCCCTATTGGTTGGGCCATGTTTGTATAAAATTTTGTTAATAAATCTGACCCAAAGGGTCGCTTATATTTTAAAAAATAACTAAACAATCAATGAACCCTATAATTTTGGCAACTAGTTATCTACATTCTTAAGTAAAGCAAATTTATCTTGTTTATTGAGTTGATGTTGTTCAATGCAAAAAGTTTAAATATACCAATCACACTTGGTATTTGATTATGTTTCTTGTTCAACTAATATTCGGCCAATTGTTGGAAAGTAATTGAATACCAGACACAAAGATCTTGAAAAGGAACTGATTTTCAAAATTATGAAAACAATAATTATTTGTTATACATTGCTTGTCTCTTTGTTCATCACACTTGATCCAAATCGGCACATTTCTCCATTCATTTTTCTTTCATTTACTAACAAGTAACAAAGGAAAAAATCATGATTCTTTCCTTTCAAATTATTTTCATCTATAACTTTTTTTCTATTTTCTATATATCTACTTATTTTACACTGATTTCATTTGGCTGATTTTCTATTTTAAGTGTGTAGAGTTTTTCTACAATATTGGGAAGCATGACATTGAAAATCTTACTAAAAAAATACAACAAATAATTGATGAATAAAAATAAAAATCCATTCAAATGAACAACTAAGAAATATAATAACAAAAGAATAAATCAACTTTGATAAAAAAAAGTGCAGAATAAATTATAAGCTTGAAAAGTTAAAGTTTAATTTTTGGGGTTAAAGTTTTCTTAATTAGCTCTATCTATAACATATTTCTATTTATCTTCTTTTTTCATTATTTCTCCTAAATAGATTATTAAAGATCTTCATAGACTTTTTGTTAAATTTTGTGGAACTTTAAAGAGGAAGGGTAAAGTAAGGACTGGGTTGCTTGGTATGATATGTGTTTGACTAAGGATGAAGGTGGATTGGGTTTTAGATTTCTATTTGATATTTCTAAAGACGTATTTGCTAAAATTTGGTGAAATTTTAGAACAAAGAAGTCAATGTAACTAATTTTATTTGGAATAAGAATTGTAAGAGACATAGACCCCAATTTTTGAAATTAAAAAAAAAGGGTTCAAAATTTGAAAGTTCATGCTAGAGGGCGAAGATTGTGTTGATTAAGAAATTTGGTGGAAATCAAAATCTAGGCTGTCTAGTATCTAGTTTGATAATTGGACTCAATTGGATGCTTTACATTATTACTTGCTTTCTACAAAAGATAACAAATTTTCTTTTGAAGATGTGAAATAGTTGAAGCTTGTAGGCTAATGGAATATAACTCTGATGCAACAACTATTTCTTAAAAAGGTATGCCGGCATATTTCCAAGGAAGTAGGCTTTTTGAAATACATTGAAGAGTGGGATAAACCTTGATAGATTGTAATGCATTAGTTAGTTTCTTCATTGGAAGTACCTAAAATTATGTAAGATAACAAGGGGACAAACAGGAGATTTTTAGAAACATTTGTATAAAAGAAATACCTTTTAAAATTTCCTTTATGATATGACAAATATGTAAGAAGAGGATTCCTACAGGTAATGTGACTATGCAGTTCAGAGGTTCAGAAGAGGCTCTTTGTTGTTGCTGTAATTTATCATTTTAAGAGGCATTTGAATATCTATTTATTTCTTGTCATGTATATGCTATATTATGAATTTATTTTTCAATCATTGCAAATATTCATGTTCCGTTCTTACAATTGAATGACACTATTTACAAGTGGTGGAGGACTAAAAGTGTTGCAAAACTCCAACCTTTTTATAAGGTTGTTTCTATTTTAATACTTTGCAGATATGAAAGGGGAAGAATTCTATTATGTATGGAGGAAAGATATTTGTATATAGTATGATATTGCAAATAAATAGGAACATATATAGTCTACCTTATACCAGATATCCTTAGGTGTTAAATATCTCTAATAATTGGCCTATGCTAGTTAGATTTTTAAAGAATTACATACTATGATGTTTGAAATAAATAGGAAAATATATAATCTATATTGTACCAGATATACCTAGATTTTAAATATCCTTAGTAATTGGCCTATGCTAGTAAGATTATTTGAAGAGTATACTACTATTCTACAAAACTACTTTGTGTAATGAAATGTTCTTAAGAAAGGGTACTATAAATATAACTCAGATGGTACATCTAAAGGTAATTTTGGACCATGTTTAGAGGCCTTTTGTATAAGAATTGGGGAAGGTGACTTTGTTTATATGGAGGTGAAGAGGTTAGGAGAAGAATCAACACTGGTGGTAGAAGCATTATCTTTGAGGAAAGGTCTAGAATACTGTATAGATAACCAATTATTCTCATTGATTTTTGAGACTTACTCCCTGACACTTCAAAAATATTAAATGGAATTAGGTAAATTTCATCTGAATTGTTATAGAAAGCTAAGGGATAAGAAATTTGAGGGTTGGAATACCACATGTCAGAGTTATGATGCTTATTAGGAAATAACGGCAAAAGAAAAAACTATTCTAATTTGGACAAAATACAAATACCAAACATCAAATTCAAGAAGTGTTAGAATAGCGGATTCAACATCAATAGGAATCAAAAGTAAATCAGAATAAAATGGAGTTACAACGGGGTTAAATGGAGAATAGATTAAACAAACACACAAAAGATTTTTGATAAAATGTTCTGTGATTTACCTCATTTAATGTTTCTTTTGATCTGTTTGAATGATGAAACTGGGGCTTATTAAATCTCTAGCACTAGTATCAACCTTTAATCAAGTCAATCTACTAAGATATGAGTAACATCAGTGTAATTTTTCAATATACCAAGATGTATTAGGTGGATAGAAATATTATACTTACAATTATGGGAGTTGAATCCATCTATATGATTAATTTGAAGAAGTCTTCACAGGATTGATTTCATGGCACTAATGAGAATTTTGAGATCTAAGTAAAATTGATCCATACTCAATACTTAAATATCCAGATCAGGGATTATGGCAAAAGAACTGGTTGTTTCTACTCAGATTTGGTTGCTACTTTAATTTTGTTGTCAAGTTCATTGACATAGTACATATTGGTAGAGAAGATAAAGGGGCAATATTTTCTATTTTAGAAAAACATTTTTAGATCTTTCTCTATTGGGATCTAAGCTAGTTGGTCTTCACATTTCCTTTCTCTTTTTATAGGGACTTGTTTTCTTTATTTGGAATTTAGGATCTGACCTATTTATTTGGGTTTTTTCAAGTAAAGATTTTTCTCATTTTTATTAAGGCCAATTAGGCCATTTTTGCATTAAAAATGAGCTTTACGAATTCAATTCTAAGAGAAATCTCATGAAAGAAGGATGCTTGAAAGACATATTTAGCCTTCATAGAGTTGTTGATGTTTCTAAAATCGAGAAAGTCAAACCTGTGAAAGGAATATGAGGTTAGACAGTCAATCAAACCATAGTTCTAGAAAAGAGATGTTAGATCAACATCAGTAACATCAAGGTCTATCTACCCATATATAGATTGCTCAATGGTGTTCTTCATCCTATGCCATTATTAAAAGCCTAAAAAACTATTCAGGACATATATGAAACCTAGAAAACAAAGATATTAAATCAATATTTGGACAAATAAAACAAGAGAGAAGAGATATTGTTGATTGCGGCAGAGAAGAAGAGGGAATTAATGAAGTAAAACTTTGTGAGTAACTTTTTCTTCTCTTGGGTTTCTTATCTTATAGGAGAAAGAGTAGAGGAGACGACTCACAAAATCAAATTATATGAATTCACAGTTTTAAGTGGTCACCTTTGTTTTAGTTATATCCATAAATGAAGAAATTTAAATCTCTATTTTAGGTTTATTTTATTTTTTATTCACGACATTAGTTTCTTGGTATGTTGTCTCTTTATTTTGTTTTCATAACAGGAGATATTGTTCTTTTTCTTTTATCAAGTATCAAGCAACTATTTTGATAATTTAATTGTTAACCAACAATTAACGGGGGCCAAAATGGACTTTCAATGTCATGACTCAAATTCAAGGGTTATGATTGACTCTTAGAGAGCAACTATTCATTTCTAGCGAGCTAATATTCATCTTAGTGATTTACCAAATATCCACAAAAAATTAGACATAATTTTTTAATAACAAAAGCATCCTAATAATCCTAATGACCAACTAAGAAACAATTTAACCAATAAAAAAATCTACAACTATTAACAAGAACAAGATAATGTATTAAAGCCATATAATACAGTTACAACCCAAAATAACATATATGACCTAGTACGTGTCGTATCCAAAGTCTACACTCTAGGTGTGGTCAACAATCAAAACCTCTGTTGGGTCAAATGAACCCTTATCTTGGCATGTTATTAGAATCGCATATTTAAAAGTAAGTTGAAACATATAACATGATGAAATTATTTAAATCAAAACAAGCACTTTATGGGTGTCATTAACCATGTATACATACACCCATACTATAAGTTTTGAAGTGACTGAAATTTATATTATGGAGACTTTGATAAAAATCAAATTATCTAAACACATATGGATGAGTCTTATCCTCTAATTCATCCAATAAATATACTGGTGATAAACCAGGCACCAAGACTTCGCTATTCCTCCTTATATGATGGCCCAAGCCGAGTTGATGGAATTAATGAATCAACTACAGGAATTATTGGATAAAAGATTTATCCGACCTAGTATATCTCCTTGTGGTGCACCTATTTTATTTGTGAAGAAAAAAGATGTATCTATGCGCATGTGTATTGATTATCGACAGTCGAACAAGGTGACAGTTAAGACCAAGTATCCTCTTCCTTATATTGATGATTTATTAGACCAACTTTAGGGTACTTCAGTATTTTCAAAGATTGATTTAAGATCCGGGTATCAACAATTGAGGATTGGAGGTTTGGATATGCCAAAGATAGCTTTTAGACTCGATACAGTCATTATGAGTTCTTAGTCATGTCCTTTGGGTTGACCAATGCCCAAGCCACATTTACGGAGTTGATGAATTGAGTATTTTGATTGTATCTCGACTATTTTATAATTATATTTATAGCTAGTATCTTGGTTTATTCCAAGGGTGAGGTCGATCATAAGGAGCATTTGTAAAATATGCTTTAGATATTGAGAGATGAGAAGTTATATGAGAAGTTCTCCAAGTGTGAGTTTTGCTTGGAGTCTGTCTCTTTTTTAGGTCATGTGGTGACTAAGGATGGTATTATGGTTGATCTAGCTAAGATTGTAGTGGTTCGTGATTGGGCTACGCTACTTCGTTCGCTAAGATTTAGAGTTTTATTAGCTTGGCAAGTTACTATTGATGTTGTTGAGAATTTCTCTTCTATTTCAATCTCTTTGACCAAGTTGACTCAGAAAAAGGTTTTTTTTAGTGGTCCGATGCTTGTAAGGCAAGCTTCCAAAACTTAAGGATTTATTGAATTTAACTCCTAACTTGACTTTGCCCAAAGAGGTCATGGGTTTGACCATATTTTATGATGTTTCAGGTGTTGGGTTAGGTGCAGTGCTGTACAAGAGGGTAAGGTGATTACATATGCTTTTTTCAGTTGAAGCCCTATGACAAGAATTACCCTACCCATTATTTGGAGTTGTGCGCCATTATTTTTGCTTTGAAGTTGTGGAGGCACTACTTGTATAAAGTTCCCTGTGAAATTTCTCGTATTGTCATAGCCTTCAGTATTTCTTCACAAAGTGAGATCTTAATATGAGGCAACGCCATTAGCTTGAGTTGCTTAAGGATTATGACTTGACTATTCTCTATCATCCGAGCAAGGCTAATATGGTTGATGATGCCTTGATCAAGAAATTAACTAGAATGGGAATCTTGGAGTATCTTTTGACTTAAGAGAGGTTGTTGGCCTTAAAGGTTCAACCCTTTACTAACCAAATAGTTAGGCTTGATATTTTAACACCTAGACATATTTTAGCATTCGTAGAGGCTAGGTCTTCTTTGATGGAGTAAATTTGAGCTTATTAGTTTGATGGTGTGGGTTTAAGGTTAATTTGGGATAAGGTATTGATTGTGAGGCTAAGGAAAACTCACCTGATTTATATGGTGTTTTGAGTATTAGATGTTGAGTTTGTGAATCGAGAGTAGGTGATTGGATTATATTGATTTTGGAGGAGGCTCATTGTTCCAAGTATTTCGTTCATCCGAGTATGACTAAGATGTATCATAATTTGAGGTAACATTACTGGTGGGGTGGTATGAGGAGAGATATCGCAGATTATGTACCTTGTTACCTATGTTGCCAACAGGTAAAGGCTGAGCATTTTAGGTTAGGTGGTTTGCTTCAAAGATTAACAATTCTCGAGTGGAAATGAGAATGGATCGCTATGGACTTTGTGACTAGATTTTCTCATACTTCTAATTGTTCTGATAGTGTATAGTTCACATGGATCGATTGACCAAATCTTCTTACTTCATTCAAGTTCAGGTCTCTTTCAGTAGAGAGAGATTAGCCCATATCTATATTTTCGAGATTGTCCATCTTCATGTGTGACAGTCTCTATTATCTCAAATTGAGGTTCAATGTTCACATCTCACTCCTGGTAGACCTTTCAGGATGAGTTGGGTACTCGGGTTGATCTTAGTACAACATTTCACCCCTAGACTGATGGTCAGTCAGAGCTGACTATTTAGGTTTTGGAGAATAAGCTCCATGCCTGTGTAATGGATTTTGGTGGTCAATGGGAGCAATATTTAGCCTTGGTGGATTTTGCGTATAATAATAGCTATCATTCCAATATTAATATGGCTTATTTTAAGGCTTTGTATGGTAAGGGATGTCGCTCTCCAATTGGTTTGTTTGAGGTTTCTAAGCTTAGACCTCGAGGTACAGACTTTCTTCATGAGTCCTTGAATAGAGTTTGGATTATTTAGGATAAGCTTTAAGAATCTCAAAGCAGGAAAAATTGTTACGCAGACTGTAGACTTTGTGCCTTAAGATTTGGAGTTGGTGATTGAGTTTTCCTTCGAGTTTAGCCCAAGAATACTGTAATGAGGTTCAGGAAGAGGGGAAAGTATAGCCCCAGGTATATTGGCCTATTTGATATTCTTAGAACTGTTGGTGATGTGGCTTATGAGTTGACCTTGCTCCCTAATTTATCCATTGTTCATCCATTTTTTCATATTTTCATACTTCGCCGTTACATTCTGGATGATTCTAATGTTATTCATTGGGAGTCGATTCAGTTAGATGTGAGATTGTCTTTTGTTGAGAAGCCTATCTCTATCTTGACTCAAGATGTTAGATGATTGCGTTCAAGAGTTATTCCAGCGGTTAAGGTCCAATGGAAGCGCCGACCTATAGATGAGGCTATTTTAGAGGTCGAGTCTGATATGTGTGGTTCCTACCCCATCTCTTTGTTGGTTCAGGTATTTCTCTTTCTTTTAGTTTGAGGATAAACTAGGATTTTAGTGGTGGATGATGTAACGATCTGATTTTTTGGTGATTTTTGTGAAATATTCATTTTTGTGTGATTTAACCATTTTATCCATGCTCGTGGTTGCTTTGTGGTACTTCTGGATTATATGGATGATTGGCATAGTTTTCGATACATTTTGACATGATTTATGGGAAATTATGGTTTTAGGTGGCTTTGAGAGAATTATAGTTGACTTCGGTCAATATTTATTCATCTTTACATTGGATGGCTAAAGGAATTGGGCCAATAGATTCAGAATGTCAATTTTAGATTGGTAACATGGCTAGTGTGGTTTTATGGCTTTTAAATCTCATTTCAATCCTCAATTCGAAAAGTTGTGAAATTGGATTTCGAGGGTCAACTTTGGGAAAATGATATGTTTTTTAAAATATGATATTGCCATTGATTCTGGAGCATTGCATTTGATAGAAGAGAATATTTCATTTGCGTTCAAGGGATTTTGGATGAATCTCGAGGGGTCCCGCGGAGACTTGGACCATATATATACCCATGTTTCACCTTTTTTCTCCATTTTTGAGACTTGGAGCTTAGGATTTCATATTTTTGAGTAATTTCTTCGATTTCTAGTCTTGAGTAAGCTTCTAAACACCTATGTCACCTACTTTACTCTAATAAACACCTATTTCACCTACTTTACTCCAATTTTATCATCTAATTCTTGTTTTAACGCGGATTAAATTGGGAAATTGGTGATTTTGGCTTGGAAGACCTAAAACTTTTATTTCTTCGATTCAAACCCTGTTTACAACCCATTTTCACTTGGGTAAGTTTCGAATATTATAATTATCAGTTTTCTCTCAATTTCATCTTCAAAACAACTTCAGGTTCTTGATTTCAAAAAGGATTTTTAGGGATTTTGCACATAAAACTTAAACATGGTTTTTATTCAATTTGAACCTCGTTTTAAAATTATTTTTTCTTGAGTTTTCAGTTGTAGACTCCTAAAAATATGAGAAATATGTTTCAAAGATAAAATTATGATTTTGCCCTAATTTTTTGAAAATTTGTTTCGGGGGTTTGTTTTGACCCTGGCTTGAAAATAGGCAACATGGGTCGTTGGGCTTTCTTTTGATGCACGGATTTTATATTTCATGTTTTAGTTGATTTCAAGTCGGTTTGGGAGGATTAAGGTGTAACGCCCCGGAAATGGTTCTGAGACAGTACACGGTGCTTTGGACCACAGGTGATCCCAAGCTAACCCTTCTACTGGCATAACTCATAAGCAACTAAATAAAATACATAAATCTGAATAAAATAAGTGGAAGATAACTCTTTTCTGAATGTGATCAACTCCAAAATAAATTAAAATAATTATAACTCTTTTTTTACTAACTAAATTGAAATTGAATGCCTTAACTCTACTAATTGTCTATGAAGCGTCTACTAGTATTGACTTTAGGTAGCTGGGATATGACCCCCAGCTATCCCAAATCAATACGACTGAACAAATAAAAAATAAAATACTACCCAAACTATATGACTGACTCGAGCCTTTGAATTAAAATGACTCATCATCTACTGACTAGAAGCTGCAAACTGTCCAAATATAGTATGAGTGCTACTGAACTGATACCTATATTATGAGACAATGTAGAACACAGACATATATGTGGATCAGTACTTTGAGGATGTACTGAGTATATGGGGATGAAATACATAAGTAAAACATCGTCTCATCATCATAAATTGTAGAACAATACATGCTAAATGTAAATGACTCACGTATGCTGGAATATCTTAAATACTGAAAATAATAGTCATGAGAAGCAAGCCAAGCTTTATAAATCTAGTGAGTCATAACATTTAGTTCTAAAAGTTGTACTTGTATTCTCTCTTTAAATCATACTGTCTAAGTGTAAAGGACTCACTCAAAAATTTGAAATCTGAAAACTGAAAACTATAACTATTATCTTTTAGAAAAGCATAATCTGAGTAAAATATGCGAGCCTTTACACTTAGTCTTATAAAAGTTTTTCTATCATTCTTTTCTTCCGAAACTTAGGAACTTTGGGACTTAGGGAGTTTCTTCTAAACAACATAAACCATGTAAGCTGACATGGAGTCCAACGTCTTGCCTACGTTGGGGAGAGTTGTTCTATTCTTGCCATCATAATAGAACCTTAACTTAAGTGATCACTATCTTAGCCCACTATGGGCAAATCAGAAACCTACGGTGGCACATAGTGCTGGGGCATGAAACCTTCGAATAATACCCAACTCGGTGCTAAATACTACTCCCATACTTATTGCTCAAAACTTTTAGAAAATCCACCTTAAAATAGCACAAGAGTTCATAATTAAAACCAATCATGCTTCTCTATGTTTTAAATAATAAACCGTATGAATAATGTGGATTCCTATCTTAGCTTAGGATCAAAATATCAATCTTTTCTTTTGAAAGCACTAATCAGAACTTGACAATAGGAATTGAGATCATAATCTTCTTATAAAATCATAAATAATACTTAGAACTCAAAGTATAAAGCTTTAATGCATCAATAATTACATCAATAATCAGATTTAAACTTCACGCCCGATAATCATCTTAAAAGCTTTTAACAACCTCAGTCAAGATAATGGTATATAAGTCATAATACAAATATTATAATTTCAAACATGAACATATGTAAATTTCTTGCAATTGGAGCCTTAAATATCATAATAATTTCATAAACTAAAATAATGAGGATTTGGGTATCAACCCTAACTCAAATTTCATGGGAAATCATAGAATATTTAGTAAAATTAAAATAAAAATTAAGTTTTGGGAACAAGGATGAAAGGTTTACCCTTGTTCAAAACCCCACATACCTTAGATGATGAACTATATGAAAAAGCTTGGTTTTGAGGTTCTATTTGTGCCCTTGAAGGTTGATTCTTGGAGCTTTTGACCTGGGAATCTTGAAATTTGAATTAGTTTGGAAGTAGAATGGTGAACTTTTGGGGATTCTTGAAGTTGGATATTAAAGACTAGGGTTTTTACTTGAGAGAAAGTGATGAAAATTAGCATATTTTGCTCAATAATGCCTGTAATCATTTGTTTTCACGATTTGGGGAAGTAGGCAAAAGACCAAACTACCCTTGGGATTTAAAATCTGTAACTGGGATACCGTTTAAGGCTTCACCACAATGTAGTAAGTGTGTCATCGCGATACCTACCACGACATGGTGGAATCGAATGACTTACTGGATATTGACAATTGCTATTTTAAAGTTCACCGTGATGCGGTGCAATCGCAGTGACTCACTAGAATCCGATAAATATCAATTTGGCCTCTACTGTGATGCGGTGGCCTTCTTATTGCTATTCTCACCACGACATGGTGGAATCACAATGAGCTACTAAAAATTGACAAATGTAGATTTGGCCTCCATCGTGATGTGGTGACTGCCCAGTTGGCACACTGCATACTAAAAATGCCCTAACTTCTTCACCGAGTGTCAATTTTAGGTGAATTTGATATCGATGGAGAGCTTATTCAATTTTTCATACAATAAAAAGTCAAAATTTTGAAAATACTACATGAAAATAAATGGTATTCATCTTTGAAGCAAATTCTTAACATTCTAGGGATGAATTTAAGCTAGAAAAAGTATTAAGTATTACATAAGTCTTTAGAGTGAAGGCTTTCGGACCAATTTTTTACATTAGAGGTAGGTTATGACTTAACTTTCTTCATACTAGGCTGGGGTAGTGAATGTTTGTATAAAATCATGTTAAGGGTGTGGGAGCTAATCATGAAAATAGTTATATGATTATGTTGTGCCTGTGTGGGGGCCTATATATTGATGTACTTGGTGGTTTTTGGGACATTACTTGTTATGTTCGACCGTATAGGGTGTTATGTGATATTGTTGACCTTGTATACATGAAATTAACTGTCTTTTATAATGAAAAAGCCTTATGTGGTATCAATGGTGTATGTGATAATACTCTACTCTCTTGGCATATGGTTTATGTTGGTATTCATGGATGGTTGGAAATATAGGGTGGATTATTGGCTCACTTGGTTGGTACATTGGTTGAATATGGAAATACTCATTCTGGTTGGTTGTGAGAATTACATCTCTCAAATCATACACATTCATGAAACATAGGTGACGTGCCCTTAGTGTGTATTTTGTATGCTTTATTTTCTACTTTGCTCAGTCGACCTATGATATCTACTGATTACAAGTGGACTGTACTCACCCCTACTATACCTTTTCGGTGTAGATTCAGATTTGAGTGCACTTCATGGTGGTTTACTTCAGACAATACTTTGGAGCTATTCGAGGTAGAAGTTGGATTCCTTCTCCTGAAGTCTATTACTACCTTTGTTTATTTAGACTATGTCTTTATTTTTCATTCAAAGACAGTGGTGTTCCTATTTTAGGTATCATATATATTTTGATTTCAAGTTGTACTAGTCAGCTCTTACACTATGACACCAGGTTTTAGGATTATGATATGATATCATTTAGTTATATTCTTCGACTCCTATTATATTGTGTGGCTTGGTTTCACTCTAGATGCCTTACTTTGGGTTATTGCTATTATTTTCCCTTTTGTATCAATTTTTGTGATAGTGTAACGCCCCGAGTCTGCACCCTGGATGTTACACAATGCTTACAATCCTGAAGGACCACAAGATAACCCATGACTGGTACCTCTTGTAAGCAATAAATAATAATACTGAAATAATGTGGAAGTTAGGCTGAAATGCCATAAGGTTCATAATATGAATACTAACATAAATACTAAATACTGATAGTAATATTGAAAAACTAAATAACTGTCTGAAATAGTCTAGTCTGAAAAGTCCCTAACAGAACTGTCTGAATGTGGAGTTTATGGGACAAGTCCCCAACTAACTCTGACTACTAAACTAGCTAGAATATTGATATAAAAAACTCTGTCCTCAAAATATGACGACTCTCCACTGTATCTTTTACTGATAACCTGAGCTTCTAGGTATGGTCAGGAGCCTGTGCATTTGAACCCTATGATATGAGATATCATAGCACAAAAGAAAGAGTATGCGTCAGTACTTTAAATGTACTTGTATGCTAAGTGAGGTAGGTTGATATACATGGGTTCATATGCATGAACAATAACTAACTAAATGATATTTATATAACTAAATGAGAGTACATAGGTAACTAAAACTATTGTACATACTGATTATGCAAGACTGTGCATATACATATATACTGTAATAGAGATGATACTAAAACTGAATACTGAGTTTTGATAACTGAGTAACTGATATCTGAGTTTACTGATAATTATATTACTGATAACTTGTTGACTATTTTTTACAGTCCTGATTCTGTAGAACTGAACTGAGTTCTATACTGAGTATGAAACTGAAACTATAACTGTGGGAGTGTTCATCAAATCGAAAAAACCCTATTACAAACTGAGTTGGGGTCCAACCTATGACCCCAATTGGAATGGTGTTATCACCTTTCCAAGGGATACTAACAATGTTGGGTCAACCATAATTTGACCGAAAGACTCATAAATCATATATACGGTTGGGTCAACCCTAGTCTGGCAAGAGGACGTCTTACCCTATGTTGGCTATGTAGTTCTGTAATGAAGGGACTGCTAATAAGGGTCAAACCCTCTGATAGAAGAAATGCTTCCATCCCTGGGTTCGCTCAGTGTTGAATCGTTCTCCCAACTGAATAGAAACTGATCACTAGATTGTAGTAATCTTGACTGAACTAACACTGATTATGTTGACTAACTGAACTGTACTGAGTTCACTAATTTCTGTTACTGACTGAGTACTACTATTCTTGACCCTTTTTACTGGGTCTATTCTATTGCTACTGCAACTAAGTAAATAGCTAGAATTCGGGTAATAAATATCCCCAAGACCCGATAGCATAAAGGTAAAACATAGTACTTCTTGAAAGCATAGCAATATTTAGTTGTTCACAATTCATTCACTGAGGCAATTTGCCAAACACCTAAAGGCCATGAACTTATACATGAATAAGAACACATAGTAACATGTGATGATTACATTATTCAATTCATGTGTACATTCTATCAAATACTTGGGGAGCATGATTGTTATACATAATAATGAACAACACATAAGCATCATGACTATAACCTATACTTTAAATTTCAAGGATTGTAACATGGGAATTACATCAATCAACATACATGCTATCTTAGGTTCATGAAACTCATAAAAAAAATCTTGAATTGAAACCCATACAACAACCCAAATTTTCATATGTAAATTCATGTATCAATAAACTCGTAGTTTTAAAATAGGTTCTTGAACTCTAAGGGTGGAAGGAAACACAAGGATGAACACCTAACATACCTTGATTATTAGTTTTGTAAAGATTGTGGTGAATTCTTGAGACTTGATTCTTGAGCTTGATGAAACTAGGATTTGTTCTAGAGAGAATTGAGTGAATAATGAATGCAATTTTCCTTATTTAGTGTTTAATTTTGTGTTTTATCTTATTTGGGTGAGGGAAAAAGATTAAACTTCCCCTAGGCCTCTTTTCCCATGTAAATGACCCTCGAGATGTAACTCCCAAAAATGAGGAATGGACCTCGCATTGTAACTCCCAGAAATAGGGAAAAGACCTTGCATCGCAACTCCTAAAAATAGGGACTGGATTTCACGTCACGAGCTTATCGCGAGACCTTACTATTTTGGACATCCAAACTTACCCTTAAGCTAGTCCAAAAATTTTGAAACTCACCCGATACACCCTATTAACATCCCTGATCATGAATCAACTGTAAAATCGACAATCAAAGGCTGGAATAAAAAATAAAGTCATTGAAATATCAATCCCAAAAAGTAACTAAGTGTCAATACATAGCGGAATTTTCTAAGTCTAGGACCTCTTTTCATGTTATATAGTACTGAATTAGACTAGGACTTTTCTGGGGTCTTGCAATATCTCCCTCTTGGGAGCATTCATCCTCGAATGAGGTTGACTAAGCTAAGAACACTGCTAGAATGAGCTTACATACTGAATATGCACAACTGAAGCATGATTACATGACTGAAACTATTAATAAACTTAGTTTTCATACTAAACATGCATGACTGAAGCATGACTAAATTATGAATACATGACACATGGCTGAGCTATTTCATGAAGGTATGCATGATATGAGGATGTTATGCAGCTGAACTGATACCAAGTTTGTAAAGGTAATCTGAATATAAAACTGAGTAAATCTACGAGAGACTGTTACCTTGAGCTGAGTCTGAGTTTACAGAGAAGAGGTGAGGATACTTGGTCCGCATACCTGCTCTGCCTCCCACGTAGCTCCCTCAATGGACTGATTCCACCAAAGAAATTTGACCAAAGAAACTTCTTTGTTCCTCAGTCTGCGAACCTGATGATCAAGGATTTCAATTGGAACTTCCTCGTAAGAGAGACCATTCTAAACATCTATACCTCTATAGGGACTACAACTGTTGGGTCACTAATGTATTTGTTTAGCAAGAAGACATGAAAAACTGGGTGTACTTAAGCTAAGTTTAAAGGCAACTCAAGCTCTTAAGCTACCTTTCCAAAACGGTTGAGAATTCTGTAAGGACGACATATCGGGGATTGATTTTCCCCTTCTTGCCAAATCTCTTCACTCCCTTCATGGGAGAGATTTTTAAATACATAAAATCGCTAATATCAAATTCAAGATCCTTTCTTCTAATATCTGCATATGATTTCTGTTAGCTCTGAGTTGTCTTGAGTCTTTCCCTAATCAAATGAACTTTCTCTAAGGCATCAAATACTAGGCCAGGCCCTAATACTGCGGCCTCACCTACTTCAAACCAACAAATAAGAGATCTACATCTCCTTCCATAAAGTTCCTCAAACGGAGCCATCTGGATACTGGAATGATAACTGTTATTATACGCAAACTCAATCAAAGGTAAGTGGTCATCCCAACTTCCTTTAAAGTTGATGGAACACACTCTCAACATATCTTCTAAAGTTTGAATGGTCCTCTCTGCTTGAGCATCTATCTGAGGTTGAAAGATCGTACTAAGGTGAACTTGGGTACCAAGACCCTTTTAGAAGGCTTTCTAAAAGTGAGAGGTGAACTGTGTACCTCTATCTAAAATAATGGACAAAGAGAAACTGTGCAATCTAACCAACTCCCTAATATAGAGCTTCGAATAATCCTCGGTTGAGTAAGAGTTATGAACTGGCAAGAAATGGGCTGATTTGGTCATCCTGTCCATAATGACCCAAATCGAATCATGCTGATGACGAGTTCTAGGCAAACCTGTCACAAAGTCCATGTTCACTTCCTCCCACTTCCAAATAGGAATACTGAACTCCTACATAGACCCATTAGGCTTCTGAAGCTCGTCTTAACCTTTTGATATGTTGAGCACTTAGCTACAAACTCTGCAATGTCCCTCTTCATCCCACTTCACCAATAGACTTCCCACAAATTACAATACATCTTAGTGGCCCCTGGGTCAATCGATTAATGCGCACCATGAACTTCTTGACTGTAACTTTGTTCAACTGACGGTAGTCTATACACATTCTAAGAGAACCATCTTTCTTTCACACGAATTGAACAGGAGTACCCCATAGAGAAATACTGGGCCTGATGAATCCCTTTTCTAGGAGATCCTGCAACTTCTCCTTTAACTCTTTAAGTTTGGCTGGAGCTATTCTGTATGGTGGAATAGAGTGGAATGAGTATCTGGAAGAAGGTTTATTCCAAAGTCAATTTTACTCTTGGAAGGAGCTCAGGGAAGATCTTCTGGAAATACATATGGAAATTCACATACTACTCCATACAAATAGTGCCTCCAAATCTTTAAGGTAAACACTACAGCTGCTAACTCAAGATCATGGGTGGGATAATTCTTTTCATAGGGTTTTAGCTGTCTATAGGCATAGGCCACAACTTTACCCTTCTGCATCAAAACACACGCCAAACTAACTCTGGAAGCATCACAATACATAATAAATCCTTCTAAACCATATACTAAAGTCAGAATAGGGTTGTAGTGAGCCGAGTCTTCAAATCCTGAAAACTCTTCTCACAAGAATCTGACCACTAGAATTTGACTTTATTCTAAGTCAATCGTGACATGGGGATACAATAGAAAAAAATCCTTCAACAAACCATCAGTAATAGCCAGTCAAACTCAAGAAACTCCTGATATCTAATGAAAAGATAGGTCTAGGCCAGTTTCTCACTACTTTAATCTTTTAAGGATCCACTCTAATGCCATCACTAAAAACTATATGACCAAGGAAAGCCACTGACCTTAGCCCAAATTTTCATTTACTGAATTTGGTGAACAACTGATGGGCTCTGATAGTCTATAATACTATTTTTAGATGGTCTGCATGATCACTTTCATTGCGGGAGTAGACAAGAATGTCATCAATAAAGACTATAACGAATATGTCCAAATCCTGCTTGAACATGCAGTTCATCAAGTCTATTAAAGTTGTTAGAGCATTGGTTAGACCAAATGACACGACTAGGAATTTGAAGTAACCATATCAAGTTCTAAAAGATGTTTTTGGAATGTCACATTCTCTGACTCTGAGTTGATGATAGCGTGATCTGAGGTCTATCTTAGAAAAGTAACTGGCACCCTGAAGTTGGTCAAATAAGTCAATGATTCTAGGAAGAGGATACTTGTTCTTGACTGTAACTTTGTTCAACTGACGATAGTCTATAAACATTCTAAGAGAACTATCTTTCTTTCACACGAATTGAACAGAAGTACCCCATAGAGAAATACTAGGCCTGATGAATCCCTTTTCTAGGAGATCCTGCAACTTCTCCTTTAACTCTTTAAGTTTGGCTGAAGCTATTCTATATGGTGGAATAGAGTGGGTTGAGTATCTGGAAGAAGGTTTATTTCAAAGTCAATTTTAGTCTTGGAAGGAGCTCAGGAAAGATCTTCTGGAAATACATATAGAAATTCTCATACTACTGAAACTAACTCAAGATTAGGAGTCTAAAAACTAGAGTCTTTAACTCGAATGAGATGATAGATACACCCCCTAGATATCATTTTTCTCTCTCTAAAGTATGAAACAAACTGACCCCTAAGTGCTGAATTATTACCCCTCCATTCTAGGATTGGTTAATTCAGAAACTAAAAATGGACAACTCTAATACTACAATCAACTAAAGCATAGCATGAACGAAGCCAATCTATGCTAAGAATGACATTAAAATCAGTGTTCTCTAACTCTATTAGGTCTGCTGAAGTAACTTTCTGAGATATCACAATCAAACGGTTCCTATATATACTCGTTGGGCTATGATAGACTTAGCTACCGGAGAAGAGACTGATAAGGGCTTTGATAGGATTTTGGGACTGACTCTGAAGTCAACAACTATATATAGAGTTGCAAAAAATAAAGAGGCTCCTGCATCTAGCAAAGTCTAAACATGTAAATGATAAACTTGTAACGTACCAGAAACCACATTAGGGAAACTTTCCTGATCCTATCGAGACTAAAGTGCATAAAGTCTATTTGGGCGTTACCTGCTGGTGGCACTGGAAGCGGCACCTATTAAGATGGGTGAGCTGACTAAGCTGGGGGGAGATTATGCTGACTCTTTAAACCCACCTGAGGACACTCTCTGACTGTATGGCCTGGATTGCCACATCCAAAACATACATTATTGACAACTCTGCAAACACCCTGATGGTTTTTGCTACACTTCTGGCAAAGAGTATTTGTTCGGGTATTGCTAACACTACTCTAAGATTTAGAGCTTGGTGCCCTATCCTTATTACCATTTCTGAATTTAGGCACTAAAGCATTGGCTAAGGATAGAGATGGAACTAGAGATTTTGTTTAGAACTGAGAACGATTACCACTCTCTGACTTAGGCTGAGTAAAGTTGAAGCTACCTGTTCTAGTCCTCTAGCTCTCCCTCTCTTTCTCCTTAGTCTTCTTCTCCTCTATCTGTTGACCATGGACCATCAACTTAGCTAATTCTATCTCCTTAATTAGCATTGCGGTCCTACACACTTTGACCAAACTGTTGGATACCCTAGACACAAACTTACTTATCTTAGATCTGCTATCAGCTACCACATGAGGAGCATATCTGGCTAACTGAGTAAACTGGAGAGAATACCCCTTCACTTTTATGTTTCTCTGCTTTAAGGTAATGAATTCTAACACCTTAGCTTCCCTCAACTCTAATGGAAAGAACCTATCTAGAAAGGTAGTAGATAATTTCTCCCATTCTATAGGCCCTGCATCTGCTGCCTTATCTACCTTTCTCTACTTAAACCATATATGAGCCACATTTTACAACTGATATAAAGTTAACTCATAACTCTCACTAGCAATTACCCTATAATATCTATGACCTTCTGCACTATGTCAAGGAATTTTTGTGGGTCCTCTTAAGACTTAGACCCTATAATGATGGAGGGTCTATTCGGGTGAACTCCCAAATTCTAGATGCAACAGTATTGGCTACTGGGTTGGACTGAACAATAGTTGTGCATTTATTCTGGGCTGCTACAGATTGGGCTAGAATGGTAAAAGCTACTCTGAATGGGCGGAGGTGTTGGTTGGTTTCCAATTCTTCTTCTGTTAGTCTTTTTAAGAGGCATATTCTGTAAATGGAAGAGAAACTTAAATTAGAAAGAGAGTTTAACTTTAACACACGCTTACTCATATAACATGAATACTGAAAGAAGGGAAACTTATCCTAAAATGCTTCATAGCCTCTTTTCCATGAGTGTAGCGTGCTATAAACCCATGTACAAGACTCTACTTGATGTGACTTTCAGACTCCCTAGGTCTCTTTAGAACCTTAGGCTCTGATACCAAATTTGTAATGCCCCGAGTCTGCACCTTAGATTTCACACGATGCTTATAATCCCTAAGGACCACAAGCTAACCCATGACTAGTATCTGTTGTGAGCACTGAATAATAATACTAAAATAATGCAAAAGTTAGGCTAAAATTCCATAAGGTTCATAATCTAAATACTAAAATAAATACTAAATAGTAATAGTAATACTAAAAAATTAAATATCTGTCTGAAATAGTCTAGTCTGAAAAGCCTTTAACATAACTGTCTGAATATGGAGTTGATGGTACAAGTGTTCGAGTTGATAGTACAAGTTCCAAACTAACTCCGACAACTGAACTAGCTAGAATACTGATATAAATAACTCTATCTTTGAAAGATGAGAACTTACCACTATATCTGCTGCTGATAACCTGAGCTGCTAGGTACAGTCAGGAGCTTGTGTGTCTAAACCTATGATATGAGATATCATAGCGAAAAAGGATGAGTATGTGTCAGGACTTGGAATGTACTAAGATAATATATATAGGTTCATATGCATGAACAATAACTGACTAAATGATATATATATAACTGAATGAGAGTACATAGGTAACTAAAAATTATCGTACATACTGATTATGCAAGACTGTGCATATACATATATATTGTAACTGAGATCATATTGAAACTGAATACTGAGTTCTGATAAATAAGTAACTAATATCTGAGTTAACTAATAACTGTATAACTGATAACTAGGTGACCGTTTCTAACAGTTCTAATTCTGTAGAACTGAATTGAGTTCTATAGTGAGTCTAAAACTAAAATTGTAACTATGGGAGTGTTCTTCTAACCAACATACCCTAATTATAAACTGAGTTGGGGTCCAACCTGTGACCCCAATTGGAAGGGTGTTAGAACCTTGCCAAGGGATCCTAACAATGCTGGGTCAACCCTAATTTGACCGAAAGACTCATAAATCATATATACGGTTGGGTCAACCCTAGTCTGGGAAGAAGACGTCTTACCCTATGCTGGCTATGTAGTTCTGTAATGCAGGGACTGCTACTAAGGGTCAAACCCTCTGATGGAAGAAATGCTTCCATCCCTGGGTTCACTCAGTGTTGAATCCTACTCCCAATTGAATAGAAACTGATCACTAGATTGTAGTAATCTTGACTGAACTAACACTGATTATGTTGACTAACTGAACTGTACTGAGTTCACTAATTTCTGTTACTGACTGAGTACTACTATTCTTGACCCTTTTTACTGGGCCTATTCTATTTCTACTGTGTCTAAGTAAATAGCTAAAATTTGAGTAATAAATACCTCCAGGACTCTATAGCATAAAGGTAAAACATAGTACTTCTTGAAAGCATAGCAATAGTCAATTGTTCACAATTCATTCACTGAGGCAATTTTCCAAAACCTTGAAGGCCATGAACTTATACATGAATGAAAACACATACTAACATGTCATGATTACATTATTCAATTCACATGGACGTTCTATCAAACACTTGGGGAGCATAATTGTTATACATAATAATGAACAACACATAAGCATCATGACTACAACTTAAACTTTTAATTTCAAGGATTGTAACATGGGAATTACATTAATCAATATACATGCTATCTTAGGATTATGAAACTCATAACAAAATCTTGAATTGAAACCCATACAACAACACAAACATGAATACAACCCAAATTTTCATATGTAAATTTATGTATCAATAAACTCATAGTTTTAAAAAGGGTTCTTGAACTCCAAGGGTGGAAAGAAATCCAAGGATGAACACCTAATATACTTTGATTATTAATTTTGTGAAGATTGTGGTGAATTCTTGAGACTTAATTCTTGAGCTTGATGAAACTAGGGCTTGTTCTTGTGAGGATTGAGTGAATAATGAATGAAATTTTCCTTATTTGGTGTTTAATTTCGTCTTTTAGCTGATATGCGTAAGGGAAAAAGGACTAAACTGCCCCTAGGCCTCTTTTCCCGTATAAATGGCCCTCGAGGTGTGACTCCCAAAAATGGGGAATGGACCTTACATCATGACTCATAGAAATGGGGATTGGATCTCACATCGCGAGCTTATCTTGATACTTTACTATTTTGGACATCCAAACTCACCCATACGGTAGTCTAAAAATTCTGCAACTCACCCGATATGACCTATTAATATCCCTGATCATGAATCAACTAAAAAATCGACAATCCAAGGCTAATAAAATAGAAATAAAGTCATTTAAATATCAAGATAAAAAATAAACTAAGTGTCAACACTTAGCTAAATTTTTCTTAAGTCTGGGACCTCTTTTCATAATATATAGGACTGAATTAGACTAGGACTTTTACAGGGTCTTATAGATAGGCTTATTTGTCAAAGCTTGTCGCGGTGAGTGTCATCATGACCCTTAGTTTTTGAGTCATGACATATTTGTTGCAATAGATGGGTCATCTATTGAAAGAAATTAAAATAGTACTGGATATAATAGTTTGATTTCATCCAACAGATTACCCTTCTGCTACAACAAATGAGTTATCTATTAGAAGAAATAAAAATAGTTTCAATACTATTTTTATTTCTTCCAACAGATGACCGTTATGTTGTTACAAATGAATGATTAGTTGGAAAAAATAAAAATAGTTTCAATACTATTTTAATTTCTTTTAATAGATGGGTAATCTATTGTAATAGATGGTTGATCTGTTAGATAAAATCAAAATAGTATACACTACTATTTTTGTTAGAGTTGTTACCCAAGTTTTGTTGATCCATCCTAAAAAGTTTCGCGGTGCAACCCATATTTGTGTTTTTCAATGGGGTCTGTGGTGGTAGGGTAGGGATCAAGATGATAGGCCCATGGACCTTTATATTTTTAGGCCTAGGACTTATTTGTATGCATATATTATATAAGTGTATTTAGTAGGTTGTTTTGTGTATCCAAAAAATATTCATTCTCCACATTGTACTCCTCTTTTTCATTATAGTGAAACATTCTCTACCTCTGCCCGTGGTTTTACTGCAAGGGTTTCCAAAAAAATATGTATGTTTTCTTATTTTCTTTTACTTGGGGTTTTCTTATTCTATCCAAATCATAACAAATGGGTATCAAAGCTTGTTTGATTATTTTTTAGAGGATGGCAACTATGAAGTATGATATTTCACTGTTGGATCGCAACACCAGATTTTTGTTATGGTAGGTTATGATATGGGTTATGCTCACATAGATGGATTTGGACGATGCTTTATTAGGGTTTGAAAAGATGCCCTCATCGTGGACGAACGCAGAAAAACAACGTAAGGATCAGAAGGCTCTATCGCAGATCCACCTTTAATTATCTAATTAGATTCTATAGAATGTTTTAAAGGAAACCACAACCACTGGAATTGTTATGTATGACGAAGATCCTAACAAGTAAGTTGCATCTCAAGAAATGACTTTATTCCCATCGCATGTCTGAGGATGCTTCCTTGGAGGATCACCTATCTGTATTTAAGGAAATTATCTTTGATTTAGAGACTTTGGAGGTTAAGTATGATGAGGAAGACCTAGGTTTAATTTTATTGTGTTCACTACCTGTATCATACACGACCTTTTGGGGATATGATTTTATATAGTCGTGGTACCTTGACAATTGATAAAGTCTATGATTTATTGTTCTGTACGGAGAAGATAAGTATCTTGTGAATGGGTTCGGAGACTCAAGGAGATAGTCTCATTGTTCGAGGAGGAATGACTCATAAGGGGAATTCTGGGGGTGATGATAGGAATAGGTCAAAATCCAGAAATAGAAACAAAACCTGTAATTGCTACAAGAAGAAGGGTCATATCAAATCCAAGTGTTGGAAGCTATAGAATAGACAAAAAAGAAAAGCTCCAAAGCCGAAGAAAAATCAACCAGAGAAGTTCGGTAAAGCTAGTTTTATGGAAGATAGTGGTAGTGATAGAGAACTCAGGGTAGTTTCTGATGGTAACTCCAAACTTTATGAGGATTGGATTCTTGATTCAGCTAGTACGTTTTATATGTATCGTAATCAAGATTGGTTTACAACATATGAAATAGTCTTTAAAGGTGCTGTGTTGATGGGAAATAACACACCTTGTAAGATAACTGGTATTGGAATAATCAGGATTAATTTAATGGGGTTTTGAGGACACTTGGTGATATGCGGTATGTCCCAGACCTGAAAGAAATTTTATTTCCTTGGGTACCCTTGATTTGAATGGTTATAGGTACACGGGTGAAGGTGGAGTCCTGAAGGTTACTAAAGATGCTCTTGTTGTGATGAAGGGATAGAGAAATTCTACATATTTATATGTCCCAAAAGGCTCTACTTTTATAGGTGATGCAACTATTTCTACCTTCTCTCTATTAGAAAGTGACATTGTTAAACTTTGGCATATACGCCGGGGGCATATGAGTGAAAACAGGATGGCTGATCTAAGCAGGAGAGGACTTCTTGATGGGAAGAGTATTACCAAATTGAAGTTCTCTGAGTACTGTATTTTTGGGAAGAAAAAGAGAGTCAGAGTCACTAAAGGCATCCACTCAACTAAGGGCATACTTGATTATATTTATTCTGATCTCTAGGGTCCTGCTAGAGTACCTTCTAGAGGAGGTGCTAATTACTTGTTAACTATTACTGATGACTATTCCAGAAAAGTTTGGGTGTTCTTTCTGAAGAAAAAGATTGATGTGTTGCCTACTTTCAAGGAGTAGAAGACTATGATTGAAAAGCAAATAGGGAAGCAGGTAAAACGCCGTCAGACCGATAATAGTTTAGAGTTCTATTCTAATGAATTTGATACTCTGTGCAAGTCAGAAGGAATTGTGAGGCACTTGATAGTTTGTCATACTCTGCAGCAGAATAGTGTAGCTAAACAAATAAATAGGACTATAATGGAGAAGGTGTATTGTATGCTCTCTAATTCTGGTTTACCCAAGTCTTTTTGGGCCAAAGCTACTTCCACAGCTTGTTTTTCATTAACCATTCTCCCCTTGTTGCGATTGATATAAAGACTTCATAAGAGGTATGGTCTGGTACTCCTACTAGTTATTTTGATTTAAGGATATTTGGACGTCCTATGTGTGCTCATGTTGATAGTTAAAAGTTGGAACCTAGATCTATCAAGTGCTTATTTATGGGTTATAAGCCTGGTGTTAAAGGTCATAAGCTTTGGTGTTCAGAAAACAAAACGGTTATAATTAGCAGGGATGTTGTGCTTGATAAAACTGCCATGTTTTGGGCTCCACCTGAATCTAGTGCATCGACCCTGATGAGTTAGTGACATGAATCAGCAAAATTCAAGCACCCATGTTGAATTGCAGATTGGAGCAGAGTCTACACCAGTGCCTACTTCTCAGTCTATCTAAGAGATATAGAGTGATACTATCTCTTCTTCACCACCAGTGGCACCATAATATTTTATTGCTAAAGATAGGCCTATAAGAGATATTAGACCTCCTCAGAAGTATGTTGAAGCTGATTTGGTTTCTTATGTATTGAGTGTAGAAGAAGGTATTGATTTTGGTGAAGAACCTTCTTCTTACTCAGAGGTAGTTAGTTGTGATGATTTTGGCCGATGGATGATTGCTATGCAGGAGAAGATAGAATCACTTCATAAAAATGGTACATAGGATCTGGTGAGAATCCATAAGTTGTCCATTGTAAGTGGGTATTCAAATAGAAAGAAGGAACATCGAGAGTTGAAGATGCTGGGTACAAAGCAAAACTAGTTGCTAAGGTTACAATCAGGTTCCAGGTATTGACTTCACATATGTGTTTTCTCCAGTTGTAAAGCATAGTTCGATTCGAGCATTGCTTGGTATTGTGTGCATGCATAATCTCGAGCTTGAGCAGCTGGATGTCAAAACTGCATTCTTACATGGAGAACTTGAGGAGGATATCTATATGCAGCAACCAGAAGGATTTGTAGTCTCAGGAAAGAAGGACTATGTATGCTTGTTGAAAAAGTCTCTTTATGGCTTAAAGCAGTCACCCAGGCAGTGGTATAAGATGTTTGACTCTTTTATGACCTCTCATATATTTTAGAGAAGCAGCTATGATAGTTGTGTCTACTTCAAGGAGGTAAGTGATGGTTCATTCATGTAACTTTTCTTGTATATTGATGATATATTGATTGCAGCAGAGGATATGATAGAGATAATAAAAGTCAAATCCTAGCCCAGTAAGGAGTTTGATATGAAGGATCTAGAAGCAACAAAGAAGATTCTTGGCATAGAGATTCTGAGGGATAGAAAGAATTGTATGTTATACTTGAGTCAGAAAAGGTATATTGAGAAAGTGCTTCACAGGTTCAATATGCAAAATGCCAAACCTGTAAGTACTCTATTGACAGCTCACTTCAAACTCTCGGTTATTTTATCTCTAAAAATAGATGATGAGTGTGACTATATGTCTCGAGTTCCATACTCTAGTGCTGTCAGGTCTTTTATGTATGCGATGGTGTGTTCTCAACCAAATTTATCTTATGTCATCAGTGCATTTAGCGGATACATAGAAAATCCTAGAAAAGAACATTAGAAAGCAGTTCAGTGGATTTTCAGATACTTACATAGATCTACTAGTGTTTGTTTACAATTTGGGCAAAATAGAGATGGAGTAATCGGGTATATTGATTTTGATTTTGCAGGAGATCATGATAAAAAGAGATCCCTTACATGCTATGTTTTTACCATTAGTAGTTGTGCTATTAGTTGGAAAGCTACCTTATAGACTACGATTGCTTTGTCAACTACTGAGGTAGAGTATATGGCTATTACAGAGGCTTTCAAGGAAGCTATTTGGTTGAAGAGTATATTTGGTGAACTTAGCAAAAACTTACAGATTACTACGATCTTTTATGACAGTCAGAGTGTTATCTTTCTTACGAAAGATTAGATATTTCACGAGAGAAAAAAGTACATCAATGTTCTGTATCATTTTGTGCGTGAAATTATTCCTCATGGTGATATTGTGGTAAGAAAAATTAGTACCCATCAAAATCCTACTGATATGATGACCAAGACACTACCAAGTGCCAAGTTTGAGCATTGCTTGGACTCGATATTAGTTGTTAAGATATGCCCTTAGGGGATTTTGTGGAAGAGGTGGAGAGTTTGTCTTTAAATGAATTTGAGTTTTGAATTAGAATTTATGTCAAGGTAAAGATTTTCAGAGTTGTGACCCAAATTTTATTGATCCGTCCCAAAAAGTTTTGCGGTGCGACCCATGTTTGTGATTTTCAATGAGGTCTATGGTGGTAGCGTAGGGATCGGGACGATAAGCCCATGGACCTTTATGTTTTTGGGCCTAGGACTTATTTGTATGCACATATTATATAAGTGCATTTAGTGGGTTGTTTTGTATCCAGAAAATAGTCATTCTCCATATTGTACTCCTCTCTTTTCATTATAGTGAAACATCCTCTGTCTCTGCCAATGATTTTTTCGGAAGGGTTTCCACATAAATCTGTATTATTCTTGTTTTGTTTTACGTGTGGTTTGCTTACTCTGGCCGAATTATAACAGTTTTAATTTCTTCCAAAGAATGACCTATTTATTTGAAGAAATCAAATAGTACTGAAACTATTTTTATTTCTTCCAATAGATAACTCATCATTTGCAACAGATGACTCATCTGTTGGAACTATTATTTTATTGTGTTGTACTTATTAGATTTATGGTTATCCTCTTTCAAATAATGCATAATCAATTATAATCTTTTTTTCTCATATTTGTGGATATAATGACTCCCAAAAGAAAATAAAGTGAATCAACTTCAAATAAAGGAAAATGTAAAGTAGTTAGATACATTCTCCACTAGATGAGCTTGATATACAAGCTATAGAAGTAGAAGTCTCTTCTCAATTAGCTCTAGATATAGTAAAAGAGAAAAAAAAAGTGGATGAGGATGAAGTAGACAGAAGTGAAAAATCTAGAAATTTAAATAAAGATAAACAAAGAAAATAGAAAAGTGAGGGAGATGAAAAAGGATGAAAAGGAAAGTGATGAAAATAAAAAGGAAGTATATGTAGATAAAGAAGGGGGTAGAGAAGATGATAAAGTAGAAAAAGATGATACAAATGATGAAGGAGAAGAAGAGGAAGATAAAAGTGATGAAAATGAACATAAGGAAGAGGAAAACTTCACAAGAGATCTTGAATTTAGATTAAAAAAAAAAGTGAAGATGATCTAAATGCTAATATCGATCCTAATAGCCCTTCCACCGAAGACTTTGTCAAAACCTTCTGTATTGATAAGTTTACTGTGAGAATACAGTATGATGGTGCCACAGATTTAACTAGTGATTGTATGGTAAAGACAACCATGGGAAAATCTTTTGACACCTTTAAAAAATATTTTGAGAACAAAAATTGTATGCTTATTTCAAAAAAAAAACTGCTTTAGGCAATATCTTGATTTGTCGGAGGATAATAATATTTTTTTTTTCAAATAATCATGGTGTATGATCTTCTGAAACTTAGGTTTATGTATGAGAATAAAGATAAAATGGATAAGGTGTAAATAAATTATTGTGGCATGCCACTTTGTTTTGGTTGGAAGGAGTTTGTCATAGTTACTAAACTAAAATGTTATTCTCCTTCTCAAGCTATACATATTTTAACATAAAAAAACACCCTGTATACCAAAAACAACAAATAAAGGAGCTAAAACTGTGAAAAAAAAAAAAAGGCAAGTCAAGTAATGGTGACGACTTGGTGTCCCTTGTTGGTCCAAGCTTCAAAAACACAAATTTGATTGAAGAGTTGAAAGGTAAAAGTCTTTCAAATAAGCACAAGCTGTCATTGTGCTTAATTTGGTTTGTACATAATATTCTTTGGGAGAGAGACGTTAACAACAACCACTTGATTTAATAAAGCTCTCCAAAGATCTGGAGGCATTTAACAACTATCCTTGGGGTCATGAAAGCTTCAAAATAACTGTCAAATATTTCTCAACTCTGGCAACGCCAAAGACAGTCAACTTAAATGGCTTTCCATGGGATTTTATGATAAATTTTTTTTTTATGTTTTATTTATTTTTTATTGAATGATATTTTTTATTTTTTGGCATAATTTTTATAGGCTTAGGCACTTGAAGTCATTCCTCATCTTAGACAACAAATGAACGACTACCAAGAAGAAGTTTTATGTCCAAGAATTCTGCGATGATTGTTGGTAAAAAATGATTAAAAAAATAAAATTTCTTAATATTTTCAACCCCCTCCCTCGAGGAAGCAGTAATTCTAATTTTAATCAAGGTTTTATTTTAAGTAATGATTAATTTTAATGATTTAACCACCATTCTAATATATGTACTAATTTATTTTAGATTGTGCATCTGTGGCTTGTCTTTACTAATCGGGAGTTGAAGATATCATTTATTGTTACTTTATGATTTGTGCAAACTTTATCAGACCCTCAAGTAATTAATAGAATAAAATAAAAAGCACTTGGGGAAAGTAAGCTTATTCTTGGTGATGTTGTTGTTGATGGTGGTTCTATTAATGTCATTGATGGTACTACTGGTGGTGTTGGTGGTGCTTATTGTACTGTTGTTGGTGATGGTGGTGGTGATGATATTACAGTTCATGGAGGTAGTGATGATAGTGCTGTTGTTGGAGTTGGTGGTATTGATAAGCTGGTTCATGCTCCTCTTGCAATTTTTGAAACAAAAATGAACAATATTATGATCATATTGATTTTGCTTATTTTGGTGGTCATTTAAGTATGCATACAACAAATTTCTCACAGAGAATAGGTAGACAATCGTTTGAAGGTGTTGCCTCTTCTAGCTTATGCTCTGCATGCAAATGTCAAGAGTGCAAGAAAAAATATAACGGAGTGATTATTGCTCTTAATGTATTGACAAATATTGTAAAGGTATTGACATCTAAGAGAGGTTTCATTCAATCAAATAAGGTTTCAAATCAATTCACTCCATTACAGGTTAAGAGGAAAAAAAATAATTTCTAAGGTATTATCAAATATCAAACAAAGAAAAATTACAACTCTGGTTTCTTGCAGTATTGAGCAATATACCAAGGCCACAGAATATCTGCACAAGAAAAAAAAAGATGAATATTTAAAAAATTTTGAGTTCCCAAAAGAAGGCTAAGCTAAACAAAGTGATGAAATCAAAAAGGCTCCAAAAGTCTACTCTATGCTTAAATTTTGTGCAAAAGATTTCAAAAACATGACTAGTATAGATGTTTGGTGGGTGGACAGTGTAATTTTTCTAACCTTCAATTTATATAAATTTTTAGGACTTTAAAACTTGTAAATATTTCTCATCTATTGCAATAGATTCCATATCTGTTGCAACAAATGGGATATCTATTACAACAAATTAATCATCTATTATATAACTTGCAGTAGCTAGGTCATTTGTTAACAAGTATAGATATAAGTGCGATAAATGTCCCATCTTTTGCAACAAATGGGTCATTGTTGCAATAGATGGGTCATTTGTTGCAACAAATTACCCATTTGTTGTATAACTTGCAGTAGCTGGGGTAATCTGTTAGCAAGTACAGAGATAAGTTCAACATATGTCTAATTTATTTCAACATATTACATATTTGTTGCAACAAATGGTTCATCTGTTACAATAGATTATCGGTCTGTTGCATATTCATTACTTTTATTATACATATTTATGTAAATTCTTTTTTTGTTTTAGTATGTTGATGAAATCCTTTATCTAATGCGTGGGTACATGTCAAATACTCTAAGTATGATGATATAAAAGATAGAATCATGGATCTAAACTTCTACAGTAACTTACTGCAGAGATACAATGAGCTGATCGAGGAAGCGAGAAGCAGAGGTAGAAATCCACTTAATCAATTAATTGCTAAATTCAAATGGGATGATAATGGGTTCAATTATTGTTGAGTTAAGAGATCCTACCCAGGTGTCTTATCTTTGATAGGTGCTCGAAGAATTTTGATTGTAATAAACCTTGATAAAATACACTTTGTGACTCTTGAGATAATCATCGAAGAAGGAGTCATGAATGTTAATGATGAAAATATTAAAGTCTTTGAAGAAGAGGTTTTCTTGTGTCTAATAGAATGTTTATTGGAGTTTTTTCCCAAATTTTTTAACAAAGTGGCATGCTTGATCACTTGCCAGAAAAATTGCTCAATGAAAAATGGGATTTTAATGGGAGAATATCGAATCTTGTCAAAAATGAAACTAGTAATGCATGCACATCATATTCACTTGCCTTCATAGAGGATTTGATAACCGGACCAATTTGACAACTCCAGACACTTTAATGTGTGACAATTCTGTTAAAATAATATAAGTTTTATTGGTTGTTGGTGTGGTATACAAAGGTTTAGATCCTAAGTCAAATAATTTATAATTTGTGATGACTTTTATTTTTATGCAATTATGGATTCTAACAACATAGCAATTTTTATATTTCATGTTTTTGTTAAATTATGATGACTTGGATTTATTTTTTGTTATGAATTTATTTTAATTGACGTCCAACAATTTTTTCATAAATTTTATTTTATCCTTAGATTTAGAATATGTTAGATTATTGCTAAAAATGAATTACTAAGTTCAAATATTATAACATATGCATTATTTGTTGGGACAAATAACTCATTTATTAAAAATAATCAAACAGATACAAATATCTGTCACAAGAAATGATCTACCTATTGTAACAGATGACTCATCTTTGAAAATAATCAATCAGATATAAGCATTTATTGCAATGTAATAGATGACTCATCTGTTAGAAATAATCAAACAGATGTAGACATTTATTACAATAGATGCATTATCTATTGCAACAGATAACTCATGTGTTGAAAATAGTCAAACATCTATAGACAACTATTGACACAAATGACTAACCTATAGGAATAGATGACCCATATGTTAAAAATTATCAAACAGATATAGGCATCTGTTACAATAGATAACTCACCTGTTGAAAATTATCAAATAAATATAGGTATTTGTTACAATAGATAACTAACATATTGCAATAAATAAATCATATGTTGGAAATTATCAAATAGATATAGACACATGTTGCAACAGATGAATAACCTGTTGCAACATATGACCCATCTGTTTGAAATTATCAAACAGATATAGACATCTATTGCAACAGATTATAATATGTTGCAATAAGTTATACACTTAGTTGATAATGTAATTACTATGTAATTTATTAAGATTGTAATTGAACATAAAACTTGAAAGTTAATTATAGTTAAATCAATTTGCTTATTACTAATCATGATTTAATATGAAGTATTTTACATCAAATTAGTCATTTGATCACTCTATTTAGGATGAATAAACTTAGTTAATCATGTAATTACTATGTAATTCATTGGGGTTGTAGTTGAACTTATAAACTGAAAGCAAATTATAGTTAAATCTATTTTTTTATTATTAATCATGGTTTAATATGAAGTACTTCTCAAAAATTAGTCAATTGATCACTCTATTTATGAAAAAACCACTTAGTTGATCATGTAATTATTATGTAATTTATTGAGATTGTAATTGAACTTAAAAATTGAAAGCTAATTATAGTTAAAATCAATTTGTTTATTACTAATTATGATTTAATATAAATCATTTCACATTAAATTAGTCAATTTATCACTCTATTAGGACTAATAAACTTAGTTGATCATGTAATTACTATGTAATTCATTAAGATTGTAATTGAACTTATAAAATGAAGCTAATTATAGTTAAATCAATTTATTTATTAGTAATCATAGTAATATGAATCATTTCACATCAAATTAGTCAAACAAATAGAGACATATGTTGCAACAGATTACTAACTTGTTGCAACATATCACTCATCTGTTGAAAATTATCAAATAGATATAGGCATGAGTTGCAACAGATGACTAACATATTGCAATAAATGACTCATTTGTTGAAAAATATCAAACAAATATAGACATATGTTGCAACAGATTACTAACCTGTTGCAACAAATGACTCTTATGTTGAAAATTATCAAACAAATTTAGAAATTTAAATGTTTGTTGCAACATGTTATAATCTGTTATAATATGTTATACACTTAGTTGATCATGTAATTACTATGTAATTCATTGAGATTGTATTTGAACTTATAAATTGAAAACTAAATATAGTTAAATCAATTTGTTTATTACTAATTATGGTCTAGTATGAAGCTTTTCACATTAAATTAGTCAATTGAGCAATCTATTTTAAACGAATGCACTTAGTTGATCATGTAATTACTATGCAAGTCATTGTAATTGTAATTAAACTTATAAATTAAAAGCTAATTGTAGTTAAATTAATTTATGTATTACTAATCATGATTTAATATGTAGCATTTTACATCAAATTAGTTAGTTGATCACTTTGTTTAGGATGAATACACTTAATTGATTATGTAATTACTTTGTAATTCATTGAGATTGTAATTGAACTTATAAATTTAAAACTAATAATAGTTAAATCAATTTATATTTTTACTAATCATTATTTAATATAAAATATTTCACATCAAATTGGTCAATTGATCAATCTATTTAGGACGAATACACTTAGTTGATCATGTAATTACTATGTAATTCATTGTGATTGTAATTAAACTTATAAATTGAAAGCTAATTATAGATAAATTTCACTACTTATTACTAATCGCGGTTTAATTTGAAACGTTTCATATCAAATTAGTCAAACATATATAGATATCTATTGTAATTGATGAATGACCTACCACAACAGCAAACTCATCTATTAGAAATTATCAAACAGATATAAACATCTACTGCAGCAGATGAATCTTTTGTTGGAAGGAATCTAAAAATGTGGTTTGATTTCTCATATAGATGGGTTATCTATTGGAAGAAATATAAATAGGTCTTGCTAGTGGTTTGATTTCTTCCAACAGATGACTCCTCTGTTGCAACAAATAGGTCTCTGTTGGAAGGAATCTAAACAGGACTTACTAGTGATTTAATTTCTTCCAACATATGACTCATCTGTTTCAACAAATAGGTCATCTGTTGGAAGAAATCTAAACAGGTCTTCTTCCAATAGATGATCCATATGTTGCAACAGATGGGTCATTTGTTGAAGAAATCAAAATAGATCTTGCTAGTAGTTTGATTTCTTCTAGTGGATGACTCATCTGTTGTAATAGATAAGTCATCTACTAAAAATATTTTTGCAATGTATTGTATTTATTAAATTTTTTGTTACCTTTTTTCAATGATGCACAAATTAATTGTAAAAATAACATACATTACTAATTAAAAATAGTTAAAATTATCAAGTTTATAGCTAAATCAACAACAAGACTATTTACAATTACAATAATTATGGAGCATTTTGATCTAGAAGTGTAGTTTTTTTTAGGCCAACCATCTTACATATGGAGTATTTATTTTTTCTTAGGGAAAATGATTCCCTGACTCCACGATTCCTCTCCATTCTCCTTTTTCTCGGTTTGCTTGGGTCAACATATGAAGGATGTATTTCACTCCCCATAATCTCCACAAGAACAATCCAAGAATCTTCAGAAGGCATCGAATTAATATCATCACAATATGCAATTACGCTCTTTGTTCTATTTTATGTGTTGTTATTTTCTTTTTGATCCATCCTAAAAGGAATGTCATCCTTCCTTATTTAACAGCTATTTAATGGCATCATCCCCATATCATTATTGGATCCCACTTAATAAGAAAAGATAATAAAATATAAATATAAATTGACTTTAAGAGGGGAAATTTTGTAAACTTTAAAAATTCATCATTTATTTTTTAAACTCGTGTCAGTGAAATGACGACACATAAAATGGGACGGAGGGATTATATATTTTTTTTCATCGAAAAATATGGAGATGAGTACTCATAAATGTAGTTTCAAATTATGCACCATATTGGGCTCGGAGCGCTGCCATAGCATGTGGACAAGGTATTTTGCCAAAGTTAAAAACTCTACATGTACAAGTTTTTCTTTGAAGATCGACCATGGCAACATCACCATGAACGATGATACTGAACTTGTATGTAATTGGCTATTTGATAGGCCAATAACTTATTCCTCGAATTAATATACTTTGATATTTGTTTTTTCATGGCAACATCATCATAACAATCAACACCAATTATTATTGAATCCTCTATTAATGGTACCTAAAGAAATTTGTTTAAAATATAAATAATGATAGTATAGTAAAGTTGAGTGGCTATGTACAAAAATAAAATTACATGCACTTTTGTTGTTCCAACAAATAAGCATCTATGGCAACAGATGACTTATCTATTGCAACAGGTGACCTATCCATTAAGTGCATGTTTAGAACTAGTAATTCAATCTAACAGGTAAGTCATTTGCTGCAATAGATGACTCATATGTTACAACAGATAATGTGGCGACAGATGACTTACCTATTGGATTGAGCTGATGTATCATGAATCGAACAAGTAGGTCATCTACTTCAACAACTAAGTCATCTTTTGTAATGGAAGACTTATCTGTTGCAATAGATAAGTTACCTATTGGAAATACTTTACCAGTACTGGAAACAAACAAACAACTATTGTATTCATATACAACATGTTGGATACGCTACTGAAAATTATTGAAAAAGCAGCAGATATACTCAAATGAGAAATTGAACAAAAAATCATTATTCTTACTTATCAAAATCACCAATAAGTAATGCCCACTGATACAAATAAAATATGATCCAAAAATTTGATCCAATAACAGTAGTAGGAGCAACAGCAACAACACTAACAACGTAACGACAAGTAGCAGCAGCAATAGAAGAAGGTGATAGTGATGATGATGAAAAAGAAAAAGAAGCAGCAACAACAACAACGGAAGAAAAAAAAAAACAAAGAGAGAAAAAAGGGATAAGAAACGTCGTTTTTCCCTCTTCTTTTTTAGTTTTAGGATTTTATATAGATTGGCTAAAGTGTAAGTCTTAAAACTGAAAGTATGAAAATTATTTCCTTTATCCTTAATCTAAAAATAGTCACTCACACTCAATAATTAAGACTTGAGTTACCTCCTCTCAATTTTAATTTTTTTTTGTCATCGTTAATTCAAAGCCCCTTGAAACTTTAATTATTCTACCTTGATTGAAATGTCTTTTTATGTAATTTAGTAAAAAGGGGTGTTTGTACTTTCTTTTGAATGTATATTTCTACATGTGTAATGTGTTAGTATGATGCAACTGAATTATTTTTCTTGAAAAGTCAAAGTCATAACATTCTATTATGCAAGTATATATTGTCAAAGTTGACCAAACTATAATTACTGTTTTGCCATACCGCGAAAGACCGAATCAAATTTCAAAATACCAAACCATACCGAATGCTCAATGCTTTATGATGTATATTTATTAATTAAGTAATAAACAATTATGGATGACTGGAAACTAGTTTGATCGATAATAGATCAACTGAATATATGTCTAACTGCATTTTTAGCCTAATTGGCAGAAATACAAGGTAAGACTACGTACAATACACCCTTCTGGTGAGGCCCTTCCCCAGGCCCTGCACATAGCGGGACCTTTATTGCAGCAGGCTGCCTTTTTTTTTTTGCATTTTATAGCCTTGACCTCTAAAGAGAATAACGAGAAAATGAAAAATTATTTATTTTAGCTAATTGCATATAAACTGATAGTAGTTAACTAAAACACTGTATTAGTATAGCATATTATGCAATTGATAATCTTACTTTAAGGTATTCTTATCCACAGACAATTTGACCGCTTCAATCATTCTTTTTTAATCTTAAATATGTAAAACATGATTGTCATATTCAAGATATTATGTCCAGAACACACCACTAAAGCTGCTAGGCATGCCAGCTTGTGTCTGGGAAACATGAGTTTCGCAGGGCACTGAAGCGGGAAACACCGGAGCACGTGGACCATCATGTCCTAAGACATCTGTGCCACGAGCTATCCCAGCATCGTGATGTCTTCCAAGCTAAAGCTGCTGATCAACATATCTCCAAGGCTCTAGCACAACAGCAGCATCCGATGCAGACATACCAATAGAAGCTCCTGCAGATCCTTCCACACTACTTGATGGCAGCATATTTCTTAGGGTTGCAACAAGTTCAGGGGTTAAAAGAGCCCTTGCTTGGGCTATCTGATTATCGTTAATCATTGAAACCCTTTCAACGGATGGCATTGCACCATATGCAGCTTGATAGGATGTTATCTACGGTGCTTTGACATACTGAGGTTGATTAGTCTCGGGTGGCAAGGAAGTGCCACTAGGTGTATGGTGTGCATACTTTAAAATCACACCATAAATACGTGTCAGACTATCAACTTTCAGAACCTTCTTAAGGAAATCAGAAGGTGGAACCAAGAACAAGGTTGTTCCATCAGCAAATTCTGCAACCAAAGCACGATTATTTGAACTAAGGTACTTCAGAGACTCCGTATATGAGGCAAAATCCTCTTCAGTATGTGGCGAGATGGAAAGAATGTTGAATCCAACTGCAGCATCTGTGTAGTGATAAGCTAACATGTCTAATCCCTTTTTGTAGGTGAAATTGATTATGTCAGGGCTGCAGAAAGAAACATGTCAGCAATTGAGTGCCAGGATTTAAGCATATTGTATGTATGTATGTATGTATGTATGGATGTATGTATGTATATACACACACTACTGACATCAACAAGATAAGAAATCTGTTAAATCATAGAGGCAATTCAAAAAACTGGTACCTCCTTCAAGAAGCAACAAGGAAAGGACAAACTGTACTTACATCTTACGTTCTATACTTTCTCCTTTTGGAATACGAGCCTGGCACACTGGTACTCCACGCGTGGCGATAAAGCCTTTCCATAAAATCTCATCACTCTTATTTTCTTGACAGACTGCAGCAGGAGCTGAAGGAACATTTCTACCAGGAATGGGATGATACTCCAAGAAATCTCCGTCAAATTCAAGACTATTGCTTGGATATTCAATTGTGATTCTGGGATCATTGAAAAGCTTGCCCTGCAGATTCTCTTTAGCACACTGGGCTTCCTCCACACTTATAAACAGAACCAATGAAAATTCCAATCATAAAATGTTTTTATTTTATAAATCTCACCAAACAGAATCATAGTATTCTATAGCATATTTTCATCAACATAGACAGAGGATGGATAACTTATACACAAAACTTTACTTGCTTGTCCATCTACTCTTTGTCCCATTGGCAAC
Source organism: Capsicum annuum (assembly GCF_002878395.1). Taxonomy (NCBI): domain Eukaryota; kingdom Viridiplantae; phylum Streptophyta; class Magnoliopsida; order Solanales; family Solanaceae; genus Capsicum; species Capsicum annuum. The sequence continues at coordinate 149,466,042 of NC_061116.1, forward strand.
TGAAATGGGTGCACAAAAGAAGATAGACTGAACATTAGGACTAACAAACATGCTTACTTTATTCAAACAGTAGGACAGATGACAATCCAGAGGAAAACAAAGCGCAAAACAACTTCTAAGAAAAAAACAATTGGAAATCTTTCAAAGACAAAGGAGCCTTACATGTTGCCTTGTGAAGCCAACATCATATGTTGGATCAGAATAGCTCCTGACGAAATCTTGAGGGCCAGGATGACCAATGCTCCTATTGGATACTGTCCATCCCTAATTTCCTTAAACGCTTGTCCTTGCTCCTGAAAGATTTAAGACAACATACATATTCACAAATCAACGAGAAGATTACAGGGTCAACCGAAAGTTGTGTTAGCAAGAAACGATCAATCAATCTGTTAATAGAACTTTATTGAAAGAAAGAAAGGCTAAGGTTTACAATATAATCTGAAAAGCATGAAAACTAACTAAAACAAAAGTAGGCTATATATATACATAGCCAATAACCTAAAGGTCCATAAACTAAAAGCCCAATAACATATGGGCTAACATCCCCCCTCAAACTCACAATGCAACAGCAATAAGCATTGAGAGTTTGTCACACAAAAAACGAAATCGAGACGCCGACTGAGCCTTCGTAAAAAGGTCAGCAATCTGCAAAGACGATGGAACAAAAGGAAGCGATATGGTCCCGAGCTGTAAATGATGACGAGTGAAGTGACAATCAATCTCAATGTGCTTCGTACGCTCATGGAAGACAGAATTCTTTGCAATTTGTACCGCACTTTTGTTATCACAATGCAGGGGAGTAGGCATAGAAATGTGAACCCCCATATCTGCAAGAAGCCAACGTAACCAAATAATCTCACATGTAGTCACAGCCATAGCACGATACTCAGCCTCCGTGGAAGATCTAGAGACAACATCTTGTTTCTTGCTCTTCCACGAGATTAAAGAGTCTCCAAGAAACACACAAAAACCAGTGGTGGATTTACGATCATTGCGATCTCCATCCCAATCAGCATCACTATAGGCTCGCAACTCGAGAGATGACGTCGAGGGAAACAAGAGATTCTGAAACTGAGTGCTACGAAGATACCTTAGAATACGAAGTACAGCTCCCCAGTGAACAGAAGTAGGAGCAGTAACAAACTGGCTAACAACATGAACTGCATGTGCTATATCTGGACGAGTAACCGTAAGATAAACCAAACTACCCACAATAGTCCGATAAAGACTCGGATCTGATAATGGAACACCATCACTAGGAGAGTAACGTGCATTGGTTTCAAGGGGAGTATCTACAGTCCTGTTGTCAGAAAGACGCGCCCGTGTAAACAAGTCAGATATATACTTAGTCTGAGAAAGAAGATACCCTTTCTTAGACTGAGCCACCTCAATACCCAGAAAATAACGCAGCAAGCCCAAGTCCTTCATTGCAAATCGATGAGCCAAATCATGCTTTAATAACTCAATACCACTATGATCATCACCAGTAATAATCATATCATCTACATATAAGGACAATAGAATTCGCCCTGCACTTGTACATCTAACAAACAATGCTGAATCATGGTTACTCGGGACAAATCCAAGGGAAGTAATAACAGTGGAGAATTTCTCAAACCAAGCACGAGGGGCTTGTTTGAGACTGTATAAAGCTTTTCGAAGCCGACAAACTTCACCTGGCTGGTGGTCAATACCTGGGGGAGGAGTCATATAAACTTCCTCGTGGAGATCACCATTCAGAAAAGCATTCTTGACATCCATCTGAAATATCTTCCACTGTCGAACGGATGCAACAGCAATCATAGTGCGAACAGTCGTCATCTTTGCTACGGGGGAAAAAGTCTCCTCATAATCCATACCATATTGTTGTGAGTACCCTTTTGCCACAAGTCTTGCCTTGTATCGCTCAACAGACCCATCAGATTTTGTTTTTATCTTATACACCCATCGACAACCAATCGCATGCTTACCAGGTGGGAGAGTAACCAAATCCCATGTATGTGTATGATGAAGAGCAGCAAGTTCCTCAGCCATAGCATTCTGCCAAAGAGGATCAGACACAGCCTCTCTATACGACTCAGGTTCAGACAAATGATGTATGTTTGCAATAAAGGAAGCAAATGAGGCTGAATATGTAGAATAGGAAAAATCTGGCAGTTTGGTGGACTTACAAGGTCGAGTAGACCTCCTCAGAGGTGGTGGGTCTCCAGTCTCAACAGTCGAAGGAGCAGACTCAGGCACAGGCGAGGCTGAAGCACTATCAGGTGGCACACCAGAAGGCATGGATGGATCCGGAACTGGAACCTCTATGTCAATCCCAAAGGGATCAATAAGCCGAATATCTGACTTTGTCACATCATGGGTTTTAGCTGGAATGGAATAAAAAGGAATATGTTCCAAAAAAGTGACATGTCGTGAAACATATAATTTCTGACTTACAGGATCATAGCAACGATATCCTTTTTGTCCAATACCATACCCCAAAAACACACATATAGCTGATTTTGACCCTAACTTATTTCGTTCAACATGAGGACGAAGAACAAAGCAAGTACATCCAAAAACTCGTAATGCAGAATAATTCGGCGGGTGACCATATAGTTTCTCAAACGGAGACATCCCTGAAGTCAATGCAGTAGGAATACGATTAATCACATATACAGCAGTTAGGACTGCTTCTCCCCAAAAAATACTAGGAACCTCTGCAGACAAAAGTAAAGAGCGTGCTGTCTCAACAATATGACGATGTTTTCTTTCTGCCAGACCGTTCTGCTCAGGAGTGTCGGTGCACGATGACTGGTGTATGGTACCATCAGAGGCAAGTAACTGAGTGAAGTCATTAGAGGTATATTCACCCCCTAAGTCACACCTGAAACACTTTATCACAGCCGAATGTTGTGTTTTAACAAGGGCTCTAAAGTTGTTGTAAATGCCAAAGAAATCAGATCTGCGTTTCATAAGATATACCCAGGTATAACGAGTATAGTCATCTATAAACGAAATATAATAGGTCGATCCACCCTTAGTGGATACTGGCGCTGGTCCCCACACATCAGAATGAATAATATCAAAAGGAGCAACAGAATAAGACACACTTTTATTAAATGGTAAGGCAGAAAATTTTGCCAGTTTACAACCACTACAATCTGAAATATCACTAGTGTTCACATGACCCAAAGCACCACTAGAGACCAAAAACCGTAAACGTGAAACTGACACATGTCCTAATCTGGAATGCCAAAGATAAAACTGAGAAGACAAAGGACTCAAATGAAAAGAAGATAAATCTATGCTAGAGGCAGCAACTGCAGACACTTTGAGATTCTCCAAGACATAGAGTTCCCCCAACCTATGGCCGGTCCCAATCACCCTCTGAGTGTGTTGGTCCTGTATAACACAAACAGAATCAGAAAAAAACACCCAATTACCAGCCTTACACAACTGACTGACCGAAACAAGATTTAAAGCAAGTTTGGGAATGTAATAAACATCAGAGAGGACAATGTGAGGGGTAGTAACAGAACCAACACCCTCGACTGACATAGGTACAGTACTCGCGGACATAACAGAGATTGGTGAAATGGGTGACAAAGAACCAAACGATGACAAATGAGGGGACATGTGATGAGACGCACCAGAATCCAATATCCACAAGGAGGAAGGAATACCTGAGGTACTAGAAGAAACTGAACCCGAATGAGACATAGATGCTGACATGGCCATAGGATTAGAAACGAAGAACTGTCTGAACTGTTCGAAAACCTGGGGATCTAACGCAGAAGGTGGCATAGTGCTAACAGACTCAACATCTACAGATGGTGTAGCAGCAGCGAACTGTGGAGGACGAGATGACCATGGAGGAGCACCAGAGGAGCGTGACGGAGACTTTTGCTGCCCATATTTCTGTTGCTGCCCAGATTGAGGCTGTTTGACCTTGTTAAGTAACAACGGACACTGAGCCTTCCAATGATTTTTCTGTTTGCAGAATGCACACTCATCAAATGCAATGTTAGGAGATTGTCGAGTCTGAGTACGTGGTGGCCTAGACTGATCAGTTGAAGCAGCAAACACGACAGGAGTAGTAGTTACTTTAGACCCTTTATCCACTTGAGACTTGATACGAGTCTCCTCTGCAATCAGTTCATGAACCACAGAATCAACAGTAGGGAGGGGAGATCGATGAAGGATTGTTCCACGTAGGCCCTCAAAGTCAGAACGTAGTGCCATCAAAAACTGAACCAAGCGTTGCTCTTCCCGTCTAGCAATGTACGGCCCAAAACCTTTTAACTCTGCAGATTCAGTAAGTGCCAATTGATCCCACAAATCCGACATGGCAGCATAAAAATCTTGAATACTGAGATCATGCTGTTGAAGAGCACGGATATCATACTCCAACTGGTACTGCTTAGCAAAATTAGACTGAGTGTACAGTCTTTCCAAATGATCCCAGACCCCCTTTGCTGTGTCATACTTAGCCAATTGCATACCAATTGACTGAGTTACAGAATTGTTGATCCAAGTGATAATCTTGGAGTTATTAGTTTCCCATAAGTCCACCAACAAATCAAAATTTTCAGTTTTATCATCGATAGGTCTTAGTTTTACTCCAGTGATATAACCCCACATATTCTTCCCACGAAGAAAATTCTTCATGACATAACTCCAATAGGCATAGTTCTTACCATCTAATTGAGTACTAATGGACTGGAGAGAATCATCCTTTCCAGTCATTGTAAACACAGCAACACACAAACAATTCAAAAAAACAAAAAGATGCAAAACCCTAGGTTGAACAATTCCGAACGAACAACAATGGCAGCAAGCAAAAGAACGAAAGACGAACAATACCAGACAGCAAACGAATACAGCAGCACCTCAAAATTCGGGGCTCCGCCCCGAACCCCGGACGGGGGCGCGCTGCCCCCCGTACCCCCCAGCGAACTCACCGCGGAGTTCGATCCGCGCAGTAGGTTCCTGCTACAAAATCTTCAACCAACAAATCAAAGGACATGGATCAAACTAGCTTTGATACCATGTTAATAGAACTTTATTGAAAGAAAGAAAGGCTAAGATTTACAATATAATCTGAAAAGCATGAAAACTAACTAAAACAAAAGTAGGCTATATATATACATAGCCAATAACCTAAAGGTCCATAAACTAAAGGCCCAATAACATATGGGCTAACACAATCTACTACGCTTAAACCCAATCCAGTTGGTTCCGGCTATATGAGTCTTTTACATCCTCGTTTTCAAACAAATGAACGCATGTTTGAAGTACTAGACAGTCGATGTTAAGCTAATTAGATAGTTGACATGATTTTATGTATTTACCAGTTCTAATGCATTAAGGTCAATATAAGGAGGTATTTGCTAGAATAAAACTGTATAAAATACTATAGGCATGGTATATTCATTGCATTGATAAGTGAAAATTTCATTTATACCGACCTGTATTGTACTTTCTTGAATTAAAGATCGGTACTTTTTGAGAAAACACATTCGTTTGTAGAAGGTTCATCCATTTACTAAACTTTTAACAGGTAATAAATGTTTGCCAGAATAAAACTGTATAAAATATTATAGGCAATTTGAGATTTTGTATGTCCATTCTACTCCCTCCGCCCCATTTTATATGTCGTTATTTTTTTATCCTTCTAAAAACTAATTTAGGATTTCTAAATTTAGTACATATAGTTCATATTGATGAAAAGAGTATATATGCACCATTTGTTTGCCATTGAGAGTACATATGTTCCACATTATTAAAGAGGTATATTTTTTCTAAATTTCAAAGTTGAAAAGGTATATTCGCTCCCTTTCTCTTATGAAAAAACACTCATCAATCCTCAAGGATATCCACATGTTATATACTATATACTAATAGGGTATCATAACGGTGGAGGATGTAGGATTTCCGTTTAGGGGGTTCGAAAAAAAAGTAAGCATGTTTATAGTGTTGGCAAATTGGAGGATCGTATTTTGTATGAACTTATCGGATCATATGTGAGCAAGCTAAAATTCAATATTTTTTAATTTATTAAAAAGTTTATTAAATATATGATAATATTTGTTTTGAAATCAATTTATTGATGTAATTACTATTCTATATTAATTTAATATTTTGTAGAAATTCATAAATTAGTAGGTGATGTCAATATGGGGTAGTAGATATACAGCTTTCTTGAAGCAAAAGTGAAGAAAAATAAATTCATCTACCATGTTTCAATCTCAGATCTTATGGGGAAATTTGACTCCCCTTAACTGTTGCACTACTCATTGCTATTATATTGAGGGTGTTCAATATTTATTATATATACATACACTATAAATTCAACCTTATATACATAATACAATTTTTTGAGTAAGGGGGGTTCAGGTGAATTTCCTCGACTCTATGTGGGTCCGTCTCTATATCATAGAGGACTGGCCGTTCATTCCTTCAAGATATGCATATATATACCTATACATATCATATTTCGAAAGAATATCATAAGGGACATGTTCATTTTGATATTTTAAGCTACATTTCTTTTAGCAAGTAACATATGAAAATAGTCATATTTTAGATATATGGTTTGTTTGCATTTGGAATATTTTTAAAGAATATGTTTTTATTAACTTAGACTTCAATAAATGAAAAGAGCTAAAACTATTCCTAAACTACTTGAAATGGAGCAAAAATATTTCTATTTATTTTTTGATTCAAAAATATCCCTCCATTTAATTTTAAACTCACAAATATCCCTCTCTAATAGAATGCCACCAGGTTGCTCACGTGGAAACAAAAGATCACATGACAAGTCCACCTTAATGACCTTATTTAACATCCATCAGTCCATTTTGGTCTGCAAAAATCCAACTCATTCAAATTAAAGGGTAAAATAGATCCACCCTTTAATTCACATAAACTCTTCCAAACCAAATCTACTGACTGCGACTAGAAGAATTGGGTTTTAAAGAATGGTTCTTTTATTCTGATTTTGTTGGGAGTTTTGGGTTTTGGTGGAATTTTCATTTTATTTCTTAGTATTTAAATGTAATTTGCCTATTATTTCCTGTGGATGGTTTGTCTAATTACTTCTTTATGCTACCTATCTGTTCATGCTTTTTACCTTAGTGAAAAATCAGGTGAACAACCTAGTTGTGAGAAAATCTTGTCACAACAAGGATAATGGAATTTTTCTGCTAATTGATTCTTTACATTCTTGGTGAAAAACTAAAACTGTAGAATTTTAGATTTTGTACGATTGCTTTATTCATCTCATAAAAGAGGTATATATATATACCTCTTTACATAATAGTCCTAATGTCAACACTCTCCCTCAAGGCGGTGTACAGATGTTTATCATGCCCAATTTGCCAATCATATCATGAAAGACCTTCCCTGATACAATCTTAGTGAGTACATCTGTTAGATGAATTTCAAACTTGACAACTGCAAAACTTAGAATCTTTTGATCTAGTTTCTCCTTAATGAAGTGTCGATCAATTTCAGCATGCTTAGTGCGATCATGTTGAATAAGGTTAAGGCCTTATTATTATAGTACAAGTTCATAGGTCCTATGTATTCAACTTCAAGATCCTTCAGAGGGTATTTAATATATAATAACTCACACAGGCTATTGGTCTTCCCTCAAAATTCTACTTCTATAGTAGACCTCGGACAACCTTTTGTTTCTTCTTCTCCACATGACAAGATTGTCTTAGACAAAAGTGAGATACCCAGTTATTGATGTTCTTTTCAACTAATCTCTTACCCAATATGAATCTATATAGCCTTCGATGATAATTTTCTCGTTCTCCGAGAAAAAAGGCCATTTTCCTAGAGCTCTTTTCAAGTATCGAAAAATTCTATAGACAACTTTTATATAATCTTCTGTTGGGTTCTGCATGAACTAACTTACATCATATATAATGTCTGGCCTTGTATGAGTCAAATAGATTAACTTCGCTACTAGATATTGATATCTGCCTACATCTCTTATTTTCTTTACCTAAGAGTTCTCGAGTCTGCGGATTGTCTCCATAGGTGTTTCAATTGTCTTGCACACTAGCATTCATGTCTCCATCGACAAGTCCAGTGCATATTTTCTTAGAGAAAGAAAAATTTCCTATCTCAACCTTGATACTTCAATACCTAGGGAATATCATAACTGTCCTAGGTCTTTCATTTCAAATGTTTGATGGCGAAAACTTTTGAATTTGATCTATTTCATCAGAATCATTTCTTGTCAAGACCATATATCAACATACACAATTAATGTTGTTACATTCACTTTGTTATGTTTTATAAAGAGTGTGTGATAATAGTTACTCTATTTATAACACACTTATGTTAGTGCAGATATAAGACGTCCAAATCATGCCCTTGATGATTGTTTTAACCGGTATAATGCATCTCTTAATCTGGATATCTTATTTCTATAAGTGTGATCTTGCATAGTTTCGGGTGGTAGCTTCATATAAAATTCTTCCTCTAAGTCACCATTTAAGAATGCATTTTTTTACGTTAAATTAGTGCAACGGCCAATCTCTATTTGTTGAACCTGATATGAGATATGAATAGTATTGAGTTTAGTCACAGGTGTAAATGTTTCTTGATAGTCCACTCCATACTTTTGTATGTTATTTTAATACCAACCTCGCCTTATAACTATCAACACTTCCATCTACTTTAAGCTTTACAGTAGTATAACACCCCAAGTCTGTACCCCGGATGCTACACGGTGCTTATAATCCTGAGAGACCATAAGCGAACCCATGAATAGTACCTACAGTAATAACTGAATAATTATACTATAATTATGCGGAAATTAGGTAAAAATCTGCCATAAGGTTCAAATCTAAATAAATACTGAGTATGGTACATCAATACCAAAAATGAACATCTGTCTATAAATACTCTAGTCTGATAAGCCTCTACTGCCTGAATAAGGGATTGATGGGACAAGCCCCCAACTAACTCCGACTACTGAAAACTGATAAACTGAGATACTAAAGTAATAATCATATTCTTGAACTATGAGGACTCACAACTAGTCTGCTGCTGATAGATCGGGATGCTAAGTATGATTGAGAACCCGTGCGTCTGAGCCTATGATATAAGACATCACTGCGCAAAAGAAAGGTATGTGTCGGTACTTTGAATGTACTGGTATGCTAAGTGAGGTAGGATGATATGCGTGGGTTTATATTCATGAACAATAACTAATTGAATACCATGAACATAACTGAATGAGAGTGCATACATGAATACGTAAACTATAACTGAGGTCATGATAACACTGGATACTGAGTTCTGAATTACTGACTTACTAATATTTTAGTTTACTGATACTATATTACTGTTAAATGAGTGACTCTGTCTGAGAGTCCTGATTCTGTAGAACTATTCTGAGTTCCATACTAAACTGAGTGACTGTGTTTGACAGTCCTGATTTCTGTAGAACTGAACTGAGTTCTATTCTTGTAATGCCCCGAGTCTGTACCCCAAATGCTACATAGTTTTCATAATCCCAATGGGCTACAAGCTAACTCATGACTGGTACCTGCTATAATAACTGAATAATAATACGGTAAATATGCAGAAAGTAGGCTATAAAACTGGTCATAAGGTTCAATACTATAAATAATACTAGCTATGGTATCACAATACCAAAAATGAACATCAATATTGAAAACTAAACGACTGTTTGAAGATACTCTAGTCTAAAAAGCCTCCAAACTATTTAAACTGTGGAGTTGATGGACAAGTCCCCAACTAACTCTGACTATTGAAATGCTAAAATAAATAATCACGTCCTCAAACTATGAGGACTCACCATTAACTCTGTGTGCTGAGAATCTAAACTGCTAAGGATGCTTGGGGACTCATGCATTTGAACCTATGATATAAGACATCATAGCGCAAGATAAAAGTATGTGTCAGTACTTTGAATATACTGGTATGCTAAGTGAGGTAGGCTGAAATGCATGGGTTCATATGTATGAATAATACTGACTGAATGACATGAGTATAACTGGATGAAAGTACATGCATGAATACGTAATTGTAACTGAGATTGTGATAATACTGAATACTGAGTCAGAATACTAATTAACTGAAATCTGAGAATACTGATACTAAATTATTGATAACTGAATGACTGTATCTGATAGTCCTGAACCTGTGGAACTATACTGAGTTTCGTACTGAGCTGAGTGACTATGTCTAACAGTCTTGAATCTATAGAAGTAAATAAGTTCTGTACTGAGACTGAATTTGAAATTGAGATTGTGGGAAGTAATCATCCAACCGACATGCCTCTTTCTGAATTAATAGGCGTCCAACCTATAACCCCAGTTGGAAGGGTTTCAGTATCGTGCCATGGGTAAGGATAAGCTGTGAGTTAACCCTCTCTGACAAGAAGCTCTTTCGTTAACCCTCGATGGTAGGAAAACTTAAATAAAATATATCAACCTTAGTTTTGCAGAAAGAAATCTCAACCTACGCTGGCTACACAGTTCTGGAGTGAAAGGATTGCTTCTAAGGACCACACCCTCTACTGGCAGGTGAGCCCCCATCCTTGGGTTCACTCGGTGATGAATCCTACTCCCAACTGAATGGACACTGAACTAATTTCCTAGATCATACTAGTTTTACTAAACTATTACTTATCATACTATTATTTAACTAAACTGAACTGAACTGAGCTGGACTGATTCTAAGTTCATTGAGTTCTCCTAAGTTCTGTAACTGATTGAGTTCTTCTGATCAAGACATGATTGATTCTACTATGTGACTGACCATGGATCTAGACAAGCAGCTAAATTATCGGGTATTAAATACCCTAGTACTCGATAGGATAAATTTAAAAGACATGCATAATCTTGAGACAAGGTAACTAACTACTTAGTCATCATTCATTCATTTGGGTATTCAAGCAAACACTTGCATGACATAAACTTGCATACATGCTAACATGATATAATTTCACTATTCCACTCACATGGACAATTCATCAAACACTTGTGGGGCATAATATATGCACATAATACTAAAACAACATATAGCCATCGTGATTCAATTCTAATTACATAATTCCAAGTGTTTCAACATGAAATCACATGATAAAGCACACATATCAATTAAATCTACACGAATCTTGTAATAAATCATGAAATAAAAACCCAATTTAGTAATAATCATGAATATACTTTAATTCAAATCATGGAAATTATGAAATCACTCTACATGAGCTTTAAAAGAGTTTCTTGGACTCCAAGGGTGGAAGAGACCCTTGGATGAACACTTTACATACCTTAGTTGTTAAATTCTTGAATATTAATGGCGGAATCTTGAGCCTTGAATTGAAACTTAAGCTCCTAGGGTTTTGTTCTTGAGCAATTTGTGAAATAATGAATATACTTTGCTAAAAGAGGGCTAAATTTTGTGTTATAGGGGTTGAAGGACGTGGGAAAAAGACTTAATTAACCCTGAGGATGCGGCTTTAATAATTGTAAACTAAATTATCGATGCGCAGAACAGCGTACCGCATCATTAGCATCCACACGATTGCCAACGTGTTGCATCGAGTGCGCGTTGGTTCACTGGAATTTGATGTTGGGAGCTGTCAAAAATATTTATCAATGCGATAGTCGACGTGATGCATCAAGATCACGTTGACTCACTATTTTAGAATTCCAAAGGTGCTTCAAACGAGGTCCAAAAAATCCAAAACTTGTCGGGGAACACCTATTGATATTCCTGATCCTGAATTAACTCAAATATCAACATTTAAAGGATGTAAAGGTCACTAAATAAGATTGCCAACTTTCGAAGGCTAAAATAACACTAAGTCTGAATACTTAGCTAGAATCTTATAAGTCTGGGACTCCTTAACAAGCTTAAAGGACTGAATTAAGCTAGAAATTTTGCGGGGTCTTACATTATCTCCCCCTTGGGAACATTCTTCCTCAAATGAGACTGATTAAACTGAGAGACTGGATTTAGACACTAAGCATGCATAACTAAAGCATGATTTCATGACTAAGATTATTGATATAATGAATTATCATACTGAACATGCATATCTGATATATGCGGACATAGTTGAACATGATTTATGAATACATGACTGGGATTACTGATAAGCTGAGTTTCTCATACTGAATATGCATATTGGATACATGAATACATGACTGAACTAACTCATGAACATATGACTAATTAGGTAATGGTAACTGATACCAAGTTTGTAATGGAAAATCTGAGCATCGAATTAAGTAAGTTCAAGGAAAAACTATTACTTAAAATTAAAAAAATGAATGAGAACATGAGAACAGGATTGCGAGTAAAACATGATACATGAACTGAATATCGTGAACTAAACTGAGCCCCTTAAATACATGGCTTAGGGCTGAGATTGAAACTTGAGGGTCAACTTAAGAGTATCCACTACTCCAACTAAATTCGTCACATGAACAAAAAACTAGGAGGTTTAGGACATGAAAGCTCGGTGGTTATAGTGCATCTCCCCCTTGGGACACTATGTCCCTCAAAGAATGTTGACTTAACTGAGATGCTAAGGAAAAGTTGAGGCGATGCACTGGGCACCTCCGAACTGAGCAGTGACTGAATATCTGGGATCTAAAACTATGACATGCTACATGAACTGAACTGAGCACACAACTACCCATGTGCTCCATCTTGGAATGGTTACATTCATGAGACTTCAGATAGTGTGACTAGATGAAAAGATGGAAAACCAAACCATACGACTTTGTTTGCCTGATTGCTAAGTTGAATTACTGGATTTATGGACAAACTCATTCTGAAGAATCATACTTGACTAGAGAATTTCCTTAACACTCTTTCAACTACACTCTCTACCTCATTACGACACTTTACCTGATATTACTGAAAGTATTCCCATGGGCGTTGAGCACGAATGCATAAATATACTAACTTATCTGATTAACTAAATAACTAATAGCTGAACACTTGGCATGTAAGACTAAATAGTAATTGGCCTGAATAACTGGACTAAAACTGTAGAGTATTTGTAATACGCCGAACTTTATTTAAGTCAAATCTAGTCTCTAGAAGAGTTAGTGATGACTTCCTAAATGATTATGTCTAAATCAGATAGAATTTCCCCAATTTTAACTTTTTATCATGTGGGAAATTGAATTAGCTTTCTAATAATACCAATTTCATCCAAATACAGTATCGGAGTAAAAAGTTATGGACGTTTTACAGAGAACTGTCAGAACTGCCCAGAAGCAATGGTCAGGCCGATGGACCATTGAGCTAGTGACAGACCGTCGTCCAAGCTATCGCAACTAAGGCAGCGAATCCATCTTCTGGCCAAGTGTAACAATCAGGACCGATGAGCCATTGAGCTACCGACAGACCATCGCCTAAACTATCGCAGACGAGGCAGGAAGTTCAGGTTTTGGCCAAGTACAACGGGACAGACTGACGGACCGTCGAGCCAACGACGGACTGTCACCACTTCCAATCAGTGAATTTAAGACATTTTTTAAAAGAGTATTTGGATTTTTTTTTCCACCCATTTTAACCCCTAATTATACCAAACCAGAGCTCATAACTTCATTATTCATCCACAACACCAAATTAAGGTTTCTCTCACAGATCAATCCCCAAGAACAAGAAACCCTAGGTGTCTAATCCCAAGGCAAGAATTTAAGTTTTCCTCCACCAATATTTAAGAAATCATCTATACAGGCATGTCAAGTATTGATTCATGGGTTTCTTTCACCCGTGAAGCTCAAGAAACCCTATTTGAAATATAAACTTTTGATTTCATGGTATGAACGGAATTATATCCATGTATATATTGTTGTTTGATTTCCAAGTTAAAGTATTTAATGATTATCATGAAAATATGTTAGTATGTGGTTGAAATTCTAGCGTTGGAAGTGTAAAATGTCGCCATGAAGTATTATTTCAATATTCATTCCTAAGCCTAAAGATATGTATACAAAGTGTTTGATAAAATACCTAAGAGAATAGGAATTATGACTTATGACTCATTTGTGACCAGAATTGATAAATCCATGTTTCTCTCTTATGTTTGATATGACTCTCACGTATTGTTATGCTTTGTAATGTATTGACGTAATGCTCATGATATTAAGCTTATGAAATTATGATATGTTTACATGCATTCCTATTCATGTGTAAGCTTATAGCATGTGAATACTTTATGAAAATACCCAATGATTGTACTATGAATTATTGACTATGGTTATGTGTCAAGAAGTATCATGTCTTATCAGTTTCATGCTATCGAGTCCTAGGGGTACTTGTACCCGACAATTTAGTTGTGTGCATACGGCCAGTGTCAGTTTCATGATACTCTTAATCATCCCATGATCAGTAGTATTCTCAGTCAGTTTTAGAACTAAGTAGAATTCAGTCAGTCACATGACTCAGGAAAACTCAGTAATCTCGATAATCTCAGTCTGTTATCAGATCTCAATAATATTCCGTCAGTCAATTAAACTCAATGAACGTAGTCCAGTTTAGTTCAGTTAATCATGTTCAGTATCTATTCAGATAGGAGTACGATACAACACCAAGTGAGCCCAAGGATGGGAACTCACCTGTCATTAGAGGGTGTGTTCTTAGAAGCAATCCTTGCGCTCTAGAACTACGTAGCCAACATAGGTTAAGACATCAAACCTACTAGTTGAGGGTAGATGAGATGGCTTAACCTGTTATATGAGGGTCCCACCATTCTCCTTAGAGTACCTATTAGATGAGGAAATACTCACAACTTGTCTTTACCAGTGGTGCGGTATTGACACCCTTCTAATTAGGGTTACAGAATGGACCCCAACTTAATTATATTATCTTATTTGGGGAATATCAGTTAGATGACTACTTCCCATAGTTATAGTTTCATTCTCAGAATTAATAATAGAACTCAGATAGTTCTACAGAATTCAGGACTGTCAGATATAGTCACCCAGCTCAGTACAGAACTCAACTAGTTCCATCAAAAATAAGAATGTCAGACACAATCATTCAGATAATATTATATCTGTTATATGAAACTTATTTTATCAGTATTCAGATTCAGTGATG
The DNA here is from genome assembly GCF_002878395.1 of Capsicum annuum. Classification (NCBI taxonomy): domain Eukaryota; kingdom Viridiplantae; phylum Streptophyta; class Magnoliopsida; order Solanales; family Solanaceae; genus Capsicum; species Capsicum annuum. Next base: position 149,481,141 of record NC_061116.1, read on the forward strand.
TCATGATCTCAGTCACAGTTCACGTATTCATGCATGTGTTCTCACGTTCATGTTATTCAGTCAGTTACTTGCATTCAGCCTACCCCACTTGCATACTAGTACATTCAATCGTACTGACGTATTTGTGCTATGGTGTTTTATACCATAGGTTCAGAAGTACTAGCTCCAGAGCATCCTTAGTAGATTAGACGTTCAGCAACCAGACTAGCAGTGAGTCCTTATAATCGAGGATAGCATAATTATCTTATTACTTTATTATTTTAATAGTCTAGAGTTATTTGGGGACATATCCCATCAACTCCACAGTTTTTAGACAGTTTAGAGGCTTTCAGACTAGCATGTTCAGACAGTTATTTTAGTTTTGTTATGGTGATACCGTATTATTCAGAGGTTATGTTTTATCAGATATTTGAACCTTATGTCCTTTCAATCTTTTATTTTGCATTTATACAGTATATTATGCAATGCTCAGTTACAGATATCAGTCATGGGTTAGCTTGTAGTCTTTCAGGGTCATGACCACTGTGTGGCATTTCGGGTACCAGATTTGAGGTGTTACAGTATTATGCATATGAGGAAGGGACTGACTGAGTAACATGAGATAACTGAGCATGAATTTGTGAAAACTATATTATTTGAGAATCGAAGACCAAGCGTATTACATGATTCTAAAATAGTCTGTAAACTGAGGTACTGATATACTGATAATTAAATAACTAATAACTGTATACTGATAATTGAATAACTAATAACTGTACACTATGGTTAAGAAAACCTGAAACTGAACTGAGTTATTAATTTTATTGTTAGACTGGGACTGGGACTGAGACTGAGACTGTAGCTAAGATGGTAACTGAGACTGTAATTGAAACTGTAACTGAGACTCATACTGGAACTGAATACTGAGTTCTGATAACTGAGTGACTGATATTTTAGATTGTAACTGAAGTACTAAATTTTAGTAGCTAAGTAATTGATAACTGATAGCCATGGTTCTATAGAACTATTTGAGTTCTTTACTGAATCTAACACTAAATACTGGTTATTGAGTACTGAATGCTGAACTGACACTATAACTGAGGCTTAGGCAATTGAATATCAACACCATGGGTTCACTAAGAAATCTAAACTAAGGGTATATGTTAAATAATCTAAGTTTGGCTAATCATTAGGTGTGGAGCATAGGTTATATGAACTGAGCATACTGTAAATCATGACATGGGAACATGAGTCATGAGTTGCATGACCTGTGTTTGGAGTTTCCGTGTTCAAAGAACATGATTCGTACTACTGAGTGAACTAGAACTCCTCATACTAAGAACTAGAAATGCACATAATTTTATGAAAAGTGCGTGAATATAAGTTATGTTCATGGAGCTGAGATGTAAAGCATGCATAGGTATCATGATGACTGAAGTACAAAACTTTAAATTGAGGTAAATACGGGTTGGGCATCCTTCCCACCAATTACTTTTCTAACAATAATACTACTACTACTGAAATATGGAAAGTTGACTAACTGAGATATCATAATCAGATAGTTCCTGTATATCCGTCGGGCTATGATAGACTGACCCAGTGGGGTGGAGGCTGAGAAAGGTTTTGTTAATATTTGATCTGACTTTAAAGTTAACTTCTATGAAAATAGTTACAAAAGACATAGAAGCTCCTAGATTTGATGAGACATAAATATGTAAATGGGAGGTCTATAATGTACCAGTGACCGTATCAGGAAAACTTTCCCGATCTTGCCCACTAGCGGCACTGGAAGTGGCATCCTGCTGATTCAAGTAACCAGACTGAGCTGAAGGACAACTGTGCTGACTTCGTAGACCAGCCTTAGGAAAGTCTTGGACTCTATGACCTGACTCGCCATATCTAAAACACATATCACTACCAGCTTTACACATACCCTTATTATTCTTACCATATTCTTTGCAAAGTGGATTAGTATGAACACCGCTTGTACTACTTTGGGTTTTGGAGCATGCCGCCCCATCATGGCTGTCATTCCTAAACTTTGGTACTGGTGTACTAGCTGAAGATGGAACTAGAGTTGAAAACTTCTGACTAAACTGAGAACGGTTACCACTCTTTAACCTTGGCTGGGAAAAACTAAAGCTACCCATTTTGGATCTCTTATTTTCACTCTCCTTCTTCATAAGTTTTTGTTCCTCAATTTGTTGAGCATGGACCACAAGCCTAGGTATGTCTATCTCCCTAATCAACATCATATTCCTACACTCCTTAACCACTCTACCCGATACCCCAAACACAAACTTGCTTATTTTGGATTTATTATCTGCTACTATATAGGGAGCATACCTGGATAACTGAGTAAACTTGAAGGAATACTCTTTCACATTCATATTGCCTTGCCTGAGATTGATGAACTCTAACACCTTGGCTTCTTTTAGCTCTAAGGGAAAGAATCTATCTAAGAATGTTGTAGCAAACTCTTCCAATTCTATAGGCCTTGCATCTACACCACTATCTATTTTACACTACTTATACCACGTATGGTCTACTTCTTGTAGCTGATAGGCGGCTAACTCAGCACTCTCACTGGAAGTCACTCTCATGATATCTGTGACTTTTTAAACCTGATCGAGAAACTCCTGTGGATCCTCTTCAGACTTAAAACCTGAGACACTGGGCTGATTTCTAAACTGTTCTAGGCTAGACTAAACTGTGACTAATCATATTAAATGACAGGACTGAACTGAGTTCACTGGATTCTAAACTGATTACTAACTGAGTTCTAAACTGATTACTGAACCACTAATCGTAATATGACTGATACTATTTTGTAACTGACACTGGCTCTTGATATGCAACTAAATTGTTGGGTATAAAATACCCCCAAGACTCAGTAGTAAGAAAAGTAAATCACTGCATGAATTTAGTAGCATAATGGTACTAGCTTACTAATAATACATTTACTTAGACATTTTTGTCAAACACTTGTTATACATGAGCTTGTGCATAATTGAATTCACACAATAACATATTATGTTTGGACTAGTCTAATCACATAAGCATTTTGAAAAAGACTTGGGGAGCATGGGTATTTTAGATATCAATAAACATGTAGTAATATCATGGATTCTATATTCAACTTGAAAGTCAAGAGTTTGACACATAGTTCATAAAATTCAATTCACAATTAACTAGTTTTCATGAAACTTGGGACAAATATTAGAATAAGTTTACCATTAACATCATAATTATTAATACATTCAAGATCCAATATGAAATCCATGGAATCAATTAACTTGTATTTAAAAAGAGTTTCTTGAACTCCATGGGTAGAAGGAAACCCTTGGATGAACACTTCACATACCTTGATATTCAAATTTGTGAAGAATGATGGAGTGTTCTTGAAGGCTGAATCTTGAATTGGAGATCCTAGGGTTTGCTTCTTGAGAAATTTTGAGAAGGATGAATGGATTTTATCTCTAAAGGGGCATAATCTCATGTTTTGGGGGTTGACATAAGGTGAGAAAAGCCTAGTTACCCCTGAGGATGCATCTTAATGACTGAAAACTAATTTAGCGACACGTAGAATAACGCGGCGACATGATGGCCAACACGCTGCGTTGAGTCCACGTCGGTTCACTGGAATTTGCACTAGGAGCTGAAGAAAAATTATCACGCCTCAAATCCTATTTGGGCGGACTGGCACCTGTAACCGAGGAGGCACGGGAGAACCAGCTCATAACCTTATACTTCCCATGCATACCTCTATGACAACCCAAAATTCGGACAATATCATATCGCATATAAAAGGAAATAATCATCTGTATAAGCTCGAGTACACATATATATGTATATACAATACTTGGCCGTTGGAGCCATCACATCTATTAACAAAATACCACCTTGACTGTACATTTGGTCTACAAAGCCTCTAGACAATACACAGAGTTTACCTAAGGTCGGGACACACCCCGCCATATAACTAACTTCTATACAATACCAAAAGTGACTGGATATGACACAAAAAGCCCAGAAGCAAACTGGAGCTCACCAAAAGCAGCTGGATATCCTGGCTCCTACTTGTGCGGTGTATGAGCTGAGGTACCTGTGCCTGCAGCATGAAATGTAGGTCCCCCATGGGGGACGTCAGTAATAAATATGTACTAAGTATGTAAAGCTGTAGATAATCACATATGATATAGGAGCTCAATAGAAATCAGAAACAAGTGAATAAATCATAATAGAAGTGGACCACACTTACTAGAACTTGTGGCAACCTGTACATTGTATTTATTCAATCACTTTACCTTCGTTCTTATCATCTTTGTAATCATTACTGTACTGTACTGTGACCATTAGGCTGCCCCCAGTACATATCAACTGGGATCGACCCATGATAGGCTTATGCCCCTGGGAGACCACCCATAAATACATAAATAGGGATCGACCCATGATAGGCTTATGCCCCTGGGATACCACCCATAAACACATAAATAGGGATTGACCCATGATAGGCTTATGCCCCTGGGGTACCACCCGATAAGAGAGAACTTCCATCACTTAGTTCAATTAATCTTTGATATTGTTATTTCGGTCGCCACCGTATTTTGATACTTTTAAACAATGATACATCAATAAGAGATATATAAATAGACCATCAATACAATAACAATGAAGTAAGAACTCATTTTCACATCAATAAAGTATTTTTGGAGTCATCAATGCCATTACAATGAAGTAGGAACTTATTGGTATATCAATGAAACGTTTTGGAGTCATTAATAGCACATGGATCTTGTTTGAGTAACCGGATACCTTCTGACATTCATTAGTGTAATAAACATGTAAGATTTGAAAGACAAGTATTGGAATGTCTTGACATCTTGTAGGGTGGAAACAAGTTCATTGGTAACGTAGGACATCATACAAAACCATTATGGATCACTTGTTACTGAATAACTTTTGAAACTTTCTTAATAGAACAGTTGTTCACTTTTATGCCAAGGATATAGTATAGAGTATGCTTTACATACCTGACTGACAACCTTCAATACTAGTTCCAAATGGACTTCCCGTCTTTTCGGATTACTTATCTATAATGAACATATATAGCAATCTAGTATTAGCAGCCAAACGTCACAATTGAATTATTTGAATTCACCAAACTAGTGGTTAAGTAGTAAGCCTTAATTACACCATAAAGGGTGTCACTTTAACCCTCTTATACTCCAATTACATTCACATGCCATGCATATTCATACAACATCCTCCAATATCAAGTTTGGATTTCTTTATCCTTCCAACTAATCCATTAAACCAAATTCAGCCATAGACATAAATAATCATCAATTCAATAGTATATCACCATATCCACCTTCCATAACTCAATTACCATATCCACCTTCCATAACTCAATTACCATATCTATCTTCCACAATTCAATACAACCAAACCATGCAAAACAGTCCATAACCCTATTTCCATTATCTTTCAATAACAACCAATACATATAATCCTCTATCACACATATACATATGGAAAAGAACAAAGGAAAATAATATTCACACCTTAGAATTCACCTCTTGATTATGCAATCCTATTTGCACAAATAATATGTGTTATTCGAAGCTCTCGAGATGACAAACGCTGTTATCGGATTACTTTGGAATTTCTACGGTAGAATCAAAAGTAATTTAAAGGTCAAATTTGGCTAGGGTTTGTTCTTCCTCAATGATTGATGATGAAAATGAGTGTTTGAACTCATATACATGTATATATACACATATTCCCGTCCATAATATAATAGGAAATGACCAAAATGCCTTTAAAATTTAAATAATGTCAAATCTGTCCTTTGGTGGACTATTTTGATAAGCTAAAGTAGATCAACCATCATTCTCTGATTTGATATCAGATTTGGGTGAAAATGATATCATTGGAATGATAATTCAAAGGGCTTTCATTTCATATAAAGTAGGCCACCCAGTTCATCATGTACAAGGAGATATGGTCATTTAAAGTTGACCCTAAAAATCTGTTTTCATAGGTTGAAGTAAAACGAGTATAACTCCTTACTTAGACGTTGGATTTGGATGAAACCAATTTCATTGGAAAGAACACTCAAAAATATTTATTTTCATAGGTTACAACTCTCTCAGTTCATTATATTAAGGGAGTTATGATCGTTCAAAGTTGACCCAAAAATTTGGCTGGCCTCAGTAGTTTGTGTGCAGGAAATTTTTCTGCACATTTACTATTCCCAAATATCCTGGCCACCGTTTTATAATCTCGAACATGCTCGATTATATCCTAAACCTATCTGTTTTTGGAAATCTTTATATCATTGGAAATATTATTCAATAACCTTAGCATGGAACCATCGACGGACAAATTCCGGTATAAATAAAATAAAAAAAATTAATTCCATATAAATAAGACCAATACACGTACTTGAATACGGGGTGTTACAAAAATATTCATCGGTGTGATGGGCGATGCGAAGCATCGAGATCACATAGATCCACTGGTTTGAGCTTTCAAAGGTGTTTCAAACGAGGTTCGAAAAATCCAAAACTTATTCGGAAAGACCCACTGACATTTCTAATCATAATTCAACCTAAAAATCATTATTTTAAGGTCATGAGGGTCCTAAAATAGAGTCTCCAACCTACTAGGCTAAAATAATACTAAGTCTGAATACTTAGCTAAAATTTTCTAAGTCTGGGCCCCTTAACAAGCTTTAAAGGACTTAGTTAAGTTTAGGATTTTATGGGGTCTTACAATATCTCCCCCTTGGAAAAATTCATCCTCGAATAAGTCTGGCTGAGCTGAGAATACTGATAGACTAGATTTAGATACAGGACATGCAAAACTATAACATGATTTTACACTGAGACTACTGATATGCTGAAATTTCATACTGAACATGCATATCTGATGCCTGAGTACATGGCTGAACATAATTCATGAAAGCATAACTAGAATTGCTGATAAGCTGAGTTTCTCATGCTGAACATGCATATTTGAAGCATGAATACATAACTGAAAAATGCAATAGTAACTGATACCAAGTCTTTAAAGGAAAATCTAAGCATAGAACTGAGTAAGTTCAAGGGAAAACTGTTACCTTGGGCTGAATTTGAGTTTGCGGTGAAGAGGTAAGGATACTTGGTCCACATATCTACTTTTACTTCCCAAGTAGCTCCCTTAACAGACTGGTTCCACCCAAGAAATTTGATTAGAGGGACCTCTTTGTTCCTCAGTCTGCAAATTTGATAATAAAGGATTTGGACTGGAATCTCCTCATAAGAGAGGCTGTTCTGAACATCTATACTCCCTATAAGGACTAAAACTTTTGGGTCACCTATACATTTCTTTAGCAAGGAGACATGGAACACTAGATGGACTTAAGCTAAATCTGAAGGCAACTCAAGCTCGTAAGCTACCTTTTAGAAACGACTAAGAATTTAGTAAGGACCGATATATCGGGGACTGAGTTTTCCCTTCTTGCCAAACCTTTTCACTCCTTTTATAGGAGAGATCTCAAATACACATAGTCACCAATCTCGAACTTAAAATCTTTTCTACGCACATCTACGTATGATTTCTGTCAGCTCTGAGCTGTCTTAAGCCTTTCCCTGATCAGATGAACCTTCTTTAAGGTGTCAAACACCAAGTCAGGCCCTACCACTGTAGCCTTTCCCACTTTAAACCAAATAATATGAGACCTACATCTCCTTGCATAGAGCACCTCAAATAGAGCCATCTGAACACTGGAATGATAGCTGTTGTTATATGCGAACTCAATCAAAGGTAAGTGGTCATCCTAACTAACTTTAAAGTCTATCACACACACTCACAACATATCCTCTAAAGTCTGAATGGTCTTTTCTGCTTGACCATCTGTCTAAGGGTGAAAAGTTATACTGAGGTGGACTTGGGTACCAAGACCCTTTTAAAATGCCTTCCAGAAATAAGAGGTGAACTGCATACCTCTATATGAGATAATAGATAGCAGAACTCTGTGTAATCTGACCAACTTCCTATCATAAAGCTTGGCATAGTCCTCGGCTGAATAATAGGTATGAATTGGTAGGAAATAAGATGATTTGGTCATCCTATCTATAATGACCCAGATTGAATCGTGCTGACAATGAGTACGAGGCAAACCCATTACAAAATTTATGTTCACCTCCTCCTACTTCTAAATGGGATACTGAACTCCTACATAGCCCTACTAGGCTTCTGATGCTCGATCTTAACCAGCTGGCATGTTGAGCACTTACCTACAAACTCTGCAATGTCTCTCTTTATCCCACTCTATCAATAGATCTCTCACAAATCATGATACATCTTAGTGTCCTATGGATGAATAGAGTAATGCACACCATGCTCTTATACAAGAATTCCCTGTCTTAGGTCATCTACACCTAGCACACATAGCCAACCCGGACAATGCAGAACATTATCTCCCCCCTTTGGAGGAAACCTCTACTTTTTGATCTTTGACTGAATTTTTTAACTTAGCTAGACTGGGATCCCTATCCTATTTTTCCTTCACCTCAGAAACCAGAGATGATTCTAAACTACTCTGTACCCATACACTACCTTCTGCTAAATCAACTAAGTGAATACCTAGTCGGGAAAACTGATGAACTTCCTAAGCTAACTTCTTCCTACCATCCTCCACATGAGCAATACTACCCATAGACATCCTACTAAGAGAATCAATCACTATATTGGCCTTGCTCGGATGATAGAGAATACTTATGTCATAGTATTTCAACAACTCCAACCACCTTCTCTAATAGAGGTTTAGGTCTTTTTGAGAGAATACATACTACAGGCTCTTATGGTCAGTGAAGACATCAACATGTACTCCATACAAATAGTGCCTCCAAATATTCAAGGAAAATACTACTGCTGCTAACTCAAGGTCATGAGTTGGATAGTTTTTTTCATAGGGATTAAGCTTTCTAGAGTCATAGGCTATAACATTACCTCTATGCATAAGGACACAACCCAAACCTACTCAGGATGCATCATAATACATAAAAAAGCCGTCCGAACTATCTGGCAAGGTAAGAACTAGGGCTGAGATGAGTCGAGACTTCAACTCCTAAAAATTTTTCTCACAAAAATTTGACCACTGAAATTTGACCTTATTTTGAGTCAATCTAGACATAGGGGATGTAATCAATGAAAATCCATCAACTAACCATCGGTAATAGCCATCCAAACCCATGAAACTCTAGATATATGATGGAGAGATAAGTCTAGGCTAGTTTTTTACTACTTTGGTCTTTTGGGGATCAACTCTAATGCCATAACCAAAAATGATATGGTCGAGGAAGGCTACTGACCTTAGCCAAAATTCACACTTACTGAATTTGGCGAATAACTGATGGTTTCTAAGAGTCTATAATACTATTCTTAGATGGTCTGCATGATCATGCTCACTACGGGAGTAGACAAGGATGTTATCTATGAAGACTATGATGAACATGTCCAAGTACTGCTTGAACACATGGTTCATCAAGTCTATGAAAGCTGTTAGGGCATTAGTAAGACCAAATGACATGACTAATAATTCAAAGTGACCATATTGAGTTCTGAAATCTATTTTCAAGATATCACATTTCCTGACTCTGAGCTGATGATAGCCTGATCTGAGGTCTATCTTAGAGAAGTAACTGGCACCCTGAAGTTGGCCCAACAGGTCATCGATTATGGGAAGTGGATACTTGTTCTTGATAATGAATTTATTTAACTGATGGTAGTCTACACACATTCTGAGAGAATCATCTTTCTTAGCATGAATAGTACTGGTGCACCCCATAGGGATATACTAGGTCTGATGAATCCCTTATCTAGAAGATCTTTTAACTGTTCTTTTAATTTTTTGAGTTCTGTTGGAGCCATTCTGTATGGGGGAATAGATATGGCCTAAGTATCCAAAAGAAGGTCTATTCTGAAGTTGATTTTCCTTTCAGGAGGAACTATGGAAAGATTTTCGGGAAATACTTTTGGGAATTCACATGCTACTGACACTGACTCAAGAGTAAGGGTTTTTGATCTAGAGTCCTGGACTCTAACGATATGGTAGACACATCCCTTAGATATCATTTTCCTTGCCATAAGGTAGGAAATAAGTTGTCCCTTAAGTGCTGAGATACAAACCCTTCACTCTAGGATGGGCTTATTCAGAAACTAAAATTGGTCTATTTTGTTTCTACAGTCGACTGAGGCATAACAGGAATAAGGCCAATCCATATCGAGAATGACACCAAAATTGGTCATCTGTAATTCGACTAAGTCTACTGAAGTGACTTTCTGAGATACCATAATCGAATAGTTTATGTATACCCATCGGGCTATGATGGATTTGCCCACTTGGGTAGAGATTGAGAGAGGCTCTGCTAGGATTTTAGGACTTACTCCAAAGTCGACAGCTATATATGGAGTTATAAATGATAAAGAAGCACCTGGATCTAGAAAAACATAAACATGTAAATGATAAACTTATAACGTATCAGTGACCACATCAGGAGAGCTTTCCTGATCTTATTGGGACTGAAGGGCATAGAGTCTGGTTGGGAATTGCCCACTAGTAGCACTTGAAGCGGCACCCTGCTGATTCAGGCAATCAGACTGAGCTGAGGGATGGGTATACTAACCCTGGGAACCTGATTAGGGATAATCTCTAACTTTGTGACTTGGCTTTCCACACCTAAAACATATATCACTGCTAGCCCTACAGATACCCTGGTGATTTATGCCATATTTCTGGCAAAGAGGATTGGTTTGGGCGCTGCCGACACTACCCTGAGGCTTAGGGCCTAGCGCCCTATCTTTGTTGTCATCTCTGAATTTTAGAACTGAAGCACTGCCTGATGATAGAGGTAGAACTAAGGATTTTGGGTGGAACTGAGAATGATTCCCACTCTCTGACTTAGGCTGAGCAGAGTTGAAATCGCCTGTTCTTGCTCTCTTGTTCTCTCTCTCATTCTCCCTATTCTTAGCCTCCTCTATCTACTGAGCATGGACCATAATCCTGGATATGTCCATATCCTTAATCAACATTACGGTCCTATACTCCTTAACCACACTATTAGACACGCCAGACATAAACTTACTCATATTAGATCTGCTATCTGCTACCACATAAGAAGCATATCTAGATAATTGATTAAACTTGAGAGAATACTCTTTCACTATCATATTTCCCTGCTTTAGGTTAATAAATTCTAGAGCCTTCACTTCTCTTAACTCCAACAGGAAGAACCTAGCCAGAAAAGAAGTAGTGGCAAACTCCTCCCACTCTATGGGCCTTACATCTGCAACCCTTTTTTCTTTCCATTATTTAAACCATGAGTGAGCCATATCTTTCAACTGATATTCAGCTAACTTGGCACTCTCACTTTTCTTAACCCCCATAATATCTATAACATTCTGCTCCTGATCAAGAAACTCTTGTCCTCATCTGACTTTAACCTAGTAAAAAATGGAGAGTTTATTCGAGTGAAGTCCTGAATCCTGGCTGCAGTAGTATGTGTCGGTATTTTGAATATACTGGTATGCTAAGTGAGGTAGGATAATATGTATAGGTTCATATGCATAAACAATAACTTACTTAATAACATAAACATAACTCAATGAGAGTACATGCATGAATACGTAAATTATAATTGAGGTCAAGATAACACTGGATACTGAGTTCTGAATTATTGATTTACTGATATCTGAGTATACTAATCTATATTACTGTTAACTAAGTGACTGTGTCTGACAGTCTTGATTCTGTGGAACTATTCTGAGTACCGTACTGAACTAAGTAACTGTGTCTGACAGTCCTTATTTCTGTAGAACTGAACTAAGTTCTGTTCTGAAGACTAAAATTAAGACTGTGAGAGGTAATCATCTAACCAATATGCCCCTCTCTAAATAGATTAGGGTCTAACCTGTAACCTTAGTTGAAAGGGTGTAAGTACCATGCCACAGGTGAATACAAGCTGAGTCACCCTGATCTGGCAGGTGCTCTGGATAAGAACGGCGGTACCCTTAATTGGCAGGTTAAAATACCTCATCAACCCTCAACTGGTAGTTTGATGTCTCAACCTACGCTGGCTAAGTAGTTTTGGAACGCAACGAATACTTCTAAAGATCACACCCTCTTCTAGCGGGTGAGTCCCCATCCTTGGATTCACTCGGTACTAAATCCTACTCCTAACTGAATAGATACTGGATTTATTTCTAAACTATTCTAGGTTGGACTTAATCTCGTCTTATGGGGGCTGACATAAGGTGGAAAAAGACCCAATTACCCCAAAGGACGTGACTTTTAAATGATTGAAAATTACTTTAGCGAGGAACAGAACGACGCACTTCATCATTGTCATCGATGCGATGGCCAACGCACCATGTCAATTCCATATCGATTCACTGGAATTTGTACTGGGAGCTGGAGAAAAATATTCATCGACACGATGGGTGATGCGGCGTGTCGATATCGCGTCGATCCACTGGTTTGAGCTTTCAAAGGTGTTTCAAACGAGGTCCGAAAAATCCAAAACTTGTACGGAAACACCCACTGATATTCTTGATCATGATTCAACCTAAAAATTTAGTTTAAGGTCATGAGGGTCGTAAAATCGAGTCGCCTACCTATGAAGGCTAAAATAACACTAAGTCTGAATACTTGGCTAAAATTTTCTAAGTCTGGGACCCCTTAACAAGCTCTAAAGGACTGAGTTAAGCTTAGGATTTTGAAGGGTCTTACAAGTATACACCCATTTACACCCAACGATCTTCTTTCCTTCAGGGAGACTAGTTTTAAAGTTTGATTTTTCTGCAAGGCCTCTATTTCTTTGTTCATTGCCTTCCTCCTTTATGATTCTGCTAATGCTTCCTGCACACCACTAGGAATACACACTTTAGATAATTTATTAAAATTTTGAGCATATTATGTGGATAATATTTTGGTGGATGTATAATTACTAATAGGATATTTTTAGTTGGCATTAAGATCAGGTTCATATTTCTTCATACAATTTTATTTTTTCTTAGTGGATAACGGGAAGGAGAAGGATAACAGTCATTAGATAGGGATACATGTGGCCTACAATCATGTAGAATATTCTAAGAGGACTCATTTCCTAATGGAGTAGTTGTTGTACTTTCTGGAATAATTTTTTTATTATTCTTCATTTGTGTCTTCATGATTTTTTTTCTTCTTCCATGGTTCCTTCATTGTCTTAATCCTATTCCAAGATACCAGTACATATATTTAATCTTTTCCCATGAGCTTTTACTTTTAGGAACTCTGTCTCTCCCCCTAAAGCTCCATTCATTCTTGTATTTTTCTATGTCATTCTCCCTAGAAGAGATGAGGGTGTTATTGTGCCTTCATAATAAGATTCTAACTAACAAAAAGATACATCAAGAGTAACATATAATTTCTTATTTCGTAGGTCATATATTTTTTCCTAGGTCATAACACTTATATCCTTTCTAAAATTCTAAATAGTCAACAAACACACATTGTTTTGCATACAAATCTAATTTTTCTTGTTGATCTTTGAGAATGTGAGCATAAACCATGCAATTAAATACCCTTGACTCTAAGTTCAACAGATATGGAAGAGAACAAAGAGAATGGAGCTTTTGTTCCGGAGTCTCAAAATTAATAACTCGAGAGAAAAATCAATAAATAATATAAGCCACCAACTTAATAGTTCTTCCCAATAAATAGTTGTCATACTCAAGTAAAAGAGAGATATACGAACAATCTTAATAATTTGTCTATTCTTTCTTTCTACTAGGCCGTTTTGTTGTGGTGTGTATGTTCAAGATGTTTGATAACATAAACCTTATTTTCAAAGGTATTCATCATTGGTAGATTGCATAAATTCTATAGCATTGTCAGATGGCTAACCATGAATCTGTCATTGATATTTAGTGTGTACCATGTTATAAAAAACTTTGAACGCAATATACACATCACTTTTCTTCCGAAGTATTGATATTCATGTCATTCTAATACATTAAAATATAAAAGTAGTAAAATAACGAGCTTGAGAAAGAGACAACTTTTGTAGGGACCCAAATATCATAATGTATAATAACAAAAGGCTCAGAACATCTATTCAAACTTGATAAATATGAAACATGATTATTTTTTTCTAGTTCACAAATATCACAATAAAAAACCAATCGATATAAACCTAAAAATAAATTTGATTTGAGTTTCTGAAGATAACCAAATGGATATTTCTGATCCTCCTACATGCCATAACCATAAATGATCTAGTGCCTTCCCAACCCCATGTGTGCGGAATGATTGACTAAATTCGTTCTCTCCACCTTTAGTCAATTTTAGAAAGTACATATTTTCTCACTTAACATCGTAACCAAGAGTCTCCCAAGTTAGAATGTCATGAAAAATACAAGTTACAATACAATTGAGAGAGGAGGTAACTTGGCTAACAGATAGAAGATTATTGTTAAGAATAGGTACAACAAAACTGATGTCAAGTTTTAAGGTACCTGTTATGACAACTGGTCCTTCTCCTATAACAGCAGAAGTACCTCTATTAGTGCTAGAAATAAAGGGTAGATAAGATGGTTTTAAGGATTGTAAATTTTTTGATCTTTGGTCACGTTATTAGATGTTTCACTATCAATAACCTAAGTACTAGTCATAGAAGGTAGAATAATATTAACGTTGTTATTACCGATAATACTTGACTGTGTCATATTAACGTGAGGTTCTATTTTACCATCATTGTTTGTCTGACTAATTTGTGATGGAGTTGTGGTTGCATCTCTGATTGAAATGAATATGCATAGTTTCTTCAATAAATCCCACCAATTCAGATAGCCAATGATCTCATATCATTGTTGTTTTGAGTGTCCTGATTCACCACAATGGCTACAAGTAAGATTATTAGGCTTACTGGATAGCTAATTAGTTTGATCTTTAATAGGACTTCTATGATGGAAAACTATGCAGAACTCACATTAATCAGCTGAGCATTTCCCATAATCTGCCTTTGTTGATCTTCTCTTCTAATATAAGTATATGTACTTTCAAGATCAAGATTCGCATCCATTTTTAAAATCTCACTTCGAACTTGATCAAATTCTGCATCAAGTGCATTAAGAAATGTATAAACTCGTAACCTTTGCATAATAGAGTGTACGTAAAGAATACTCTATACTAATTCATCCTGTGTATTTGTTCGGTGATTAGTTTCCTAAAAAATTTCAACCAATTCATCATAGTATACGGACAGGGGCCTTCCATTCTGCATAATGGTGAAGAATTTCTGATTTACTTCAAATGGTTAAGTTTTATCTGAAACACCATATAATATTTTGGCAACAACTTCCTAAATTTCCTTAGCCATAGAAAGCCTGAGAAATTACTCCATTAGGATGGGACTCATCGAGTCATCAACCATATCTTCACTTTATGATTCTCTGTTATCCATATTGTATAACTTGAGTTAGTTTATTTAGGTTTCTTTGCTTCACCAGTAAGGTTGTCAACCTTATTTTGAGTGTTGATACACAACACCATCAAGTGATACCACAATGAGAAATTTATTTCGTCAAGAATAACTCCCGTTGAAAAAGAAGAGTTGTCTTGTTGAACTATAATTGAGGTAGAGTTTGTTATGGTTGAGTTTGTAGGGTTTGTAGTGTTTCCAGAAGTAGGCATAGAATCTCCTATCTTAGAAAAACTAGAAAAAAATGACAAATTACTAGGTTGGTTCTGATACCATGTAGAATTTTTTATTTTGTACAAGTATTTATTCATCTCATAAAATAGGTATATATAGATACAAGTAGTACTTTTTCAACAAGTAAATTAGAGGAGAATTAGAACAAATACTTGACCCCTACTCTAAATATTACATATTTACATAGTAGTCCTAATATTAAGAAGAACGATCAAGACTTATTAGGGAAGCCAAAATTATAACCCTTGAGAATATAAATTGTGGGACTCTCATTCACATAAGTTGGAGAGTATTACTACATTCACATGCAAATATGAAAAAAATATTTGCATTTAGTAAATTTATTTGGAAGAGTTTATGTCAATTAAAATATGGATCTATTTTTACCTTTTAATTTGAATGGGTCGGATTTTTGAAGGCCAAAATGGGTTGATGATTAAGTAGGCTAATGGGTATTAAATTGGGTGATTTTCACGGTAGATGTTGATGTGGACTAGCCATGCAGTGTTTTTTTTAGCCATGGGGCAGTCTAGTGGCATTTTCTTAGAGAAGGATATTTGTGATTCAAAAAATAAATGGAAAATTTTGAGCAAAAAAATAAATGAAGGGTATTTTTTCTCCATTTTAAATAGTTTAAGGATAATTTTGGCCTTTTTTCATTTAATAAATAGGCAAGTGACTTTAGTTATGTGTGATACAAATATTGTATATATTGAGTATCATATAATGATCGGGTATCCTAAAGACACACTTATTTCTTAAAAAATCAATATTTTGTATATCCAACTTTTAAATATACATAATTTTACAATGACCATTGATCCAATAATTCATCAATTATAGCAATTAATTATTCTTAATACAATCCTCACATATCGTACAACCAATCTCTTCACGTTGAGCATTTGTCCTTTTTTCCCACAAAATTTTAAATTATGAATCTTGTTTAGCAAAATATAAATCTAAATGTTATATATATATATATATATACATATACACATACATATAGATATATATATATACATATATATGTATGTATATATATAAATGTATGGGTATATATATATATGCATGTATATATATATATGTATATGTATGTGTATATATATGCATGTATATGTATATATATGCATATACATACATATATCTATACACATACATATAATTATATATATATATATATATATATATATATATATATATATATATATATATATTTGAAATTATAACTTGGAATTTGAAATCCTACTTTGGGGAGAATTCAAAGTCATGTTTGAAATTTAAGGCGAATTTTGTGTTGATTTCATTAATAAAGTTGATTTCAAATCAAAAATTCAAATTGGGGTCCCAAATCATATAGATAAAGGCCTAAGAGTGTTTGAAATTTGTTATTTGAAATTAGGTTGATTTGAAGTTAAAATTTTATTTGGACATGCAATTTGAATTTCTTAAATTGTATTTATTTTTTCATAAATATGAATGATTTGTAAAAACTATCAAACTAGTTTGCATACTTCAGTAAACCTACAAAACCATGTTAAAACCTAATTTTCCTTTTTTTTCATGGATAAGGTAAGTTAAACATTACAAAAGTAGGACATATGACAATCCTACACAACATAAAACTTAAACTATTGTGATGAGAAAAAATTGGATATCTTAGAAAGAAAAAGAAGATTTACATGTTTCTTTATGAAGCCAGCATACATATGATCTGAGTAGATCTTTAAAAAATCTTGAGGCATAAGCCGAGGATTAGGATGACCATTGCTCCTATTGGGCTTCTGTCGACTCCTCATTTTTCGAACCTCCAATCCTTTCTCCTGGAAGAATTAAGGTCACATCATGTTAATGAAGAAATACAACATAAATATGTCCACAATTCAATGAGAAGATTACAACATACATAAATCTTGTATCCAACGGCTAATGCATAACCACTATATTCCAAGTATACGTGTAGAAACAGAAGCAATTACTTAAACTAATGTTAAAAATATCTCTATATAAATATAATAAATATTACTTGTCATTCTATACACAATTATTCTTGATGTTTTTCTATTTTTTTCTAAAATAATAATAGTATCCTTTTGCACAAATTTATTTGTAAAGTAACTATTCAATACACTATTAGGAATGAAGATAAAAATAGGAAAAGAAAGTTAAAGCAGAAATCAAACAAAGAGGAGTAAATGAAAATTGAGAATCAAAGAGAAAAAAAAAAGGAAAAGAAAATTGTTAAATGGGTGATGCAAGTGGGAGTGTTCGATCTCTTGGCCAAGAAAATCAAAACCACTTTACACCTGTCCTACAAGCCACAACACCCAACACAACTTTATGTGAGTGGGTGCTCACTTTGTTATTGATCATTTTTTTATCAACTTTCTATACAAACTTACAGGTTTTATGTTGGAAGTAATGGGTACTCGAGTACCCACCGAGTCCTACGTGGTTGTGCCCCTGATCTTTTTGACAGTGAAGTCTTCATCATACTTTGATAAAGTAAGAGGAATTTGCAAAATTTCTTATTTAGGAATGCTTTTACAAAAAAAAAAATACTTAAAAATTCACTACATATTTAAATTTGGGTTGATTTGGAGTTGAAAAAATTTGTTTGGATATTTAATTGAATGAATCTTTTAAACCTAGTTTTCTATTTCATTTTGTTTATTCCTTTATTATTTTTTATTTTTGTTTATTTTCTTTTTTCTTTAGGATTAGTACTATTGATTGGTCCATGTTTGCATAAAATTTTGTTAATAAATGACCCAAATGGTTCTTTATTTTTTAAAAAATAACTACACAGTCAATGAACTCTTTAATTTGTGCAACTAGCTATCTACATTCTTGAGTAAAGCTAGTTTACCTTGTTTATTGAGTTGATTTTGTTCAATAAAAAAAATTAAATATACCAATCACATTTTGTATCTGATTATGTTTCGTCTTCAATTAATAGTTGACCAATGGTTGAAAAATAATTGAATACCAGACACATAGATGTTGAAAAGGAACAGATTTTCAGAATTGTGGAAACAATAATTATGTAATACTCTGCACTTTTTCCTAACTTAAATTCGTTCCTAGAATGTTAAAAAATAGCTTCCAAAATAAATAATATTTATTTCGTGTTGAATTTTCTAGATTTAAACCTCCCATTATTTGAAAAATTGAATAAGCTTTCCATCGATACCAAATTCGCCCAATTTTGACACTCGATGAAGGAGTTACAACATTTTTAAGTTGACAGTGTGCCACCTGAGCACTTGCCGCATCACGGAGGTGGGTAAAATGATGATTGTCAAATTCCATTGTCCCTTTACGATAGCCCTGTATTGCGGAAAAGCCCAAATACCCAATTGTCCCATTCCAGTAGACCAATGGGATGTTGGCGCGTCGCGTCAGTGGCCAAAATGGCAAAACTATAGGGCACCGCGATAGCTCCGCATCGCAGAGAAAACCCATTTCCCACTTATCATTTTCTAGTGAGCCACCGCGACGCGATTATGGCGTGTTGCGGTGGCTAGACAAATTGGAAAAATATTACATTTTTTAGTTCCGCTTAGAAGTTTAAAGGGGGTATTTTGGTAAATACCCAAGGCCCCAATCCTTCCAAGACACAAGATTAATTATATACAAAGCACTTTGTGCTCATTATTCATCATTCTCTTCAAAAGAAAAATCCTAGAACTGTAAAACCTCTTCTCCAAGAAATCAAAATCGTCCATAGATTCTCCAAGGAAGCTCTAAATTGAGGATTCTCAGGGTAAGATAATCAAGAATCCATCATAAAGAACTCAAATAGGAATCTATAATTCAAGAATCTCCATCTAATCATCAATCAATGTATGTGGGGTTTATGAGCAAGGATCTTCTCCATCCTTGTGCCCAAACCAAGCTCTTATTTAAAATTCATATGATTTTGAATGATTATTCATGAGATTTGAATTAGGGCCCATCCCCATTATTGCTCTTTGCAATATTTTGAGATTTCAAATGTTTTAGAAGTTGAATTGTATGTCTATTTTTATATTTTCATGCCTATTGCAGTAATTTACAGATTTTAAGATGAATTATCATTATTTTCATCATCAAGAATGATTATTATGATATTTTGACATGAGATTAAAGAATGAGTTATTACCCTAAGATTGAATAATATTATTTCAAGAAAGATGATGCTTTAAGCATCTTATTATCGTATTATTTATATATTTTCAGTAAAGCTTTGATCTTTCAATCATCAGATAATTTTTGGGATCCACTTTTTAGATTATTATAGATTACAGAATTCAGATCAGCTTTATTTATAGATTTTATCAGATAAATAAATAATTGGTTTTAGATAAACCCTATGCTAATTTTAAAGAGGATTTCTAACAGAATAAGCATAGCAAACTAAAGGGAGTAGTATTTAGCACCGAGCGAGAAGTGTGGGTTTAGTGCATCCTACTTCCATAAAACCACGTACCCAATGTAGGTACAGATTATCAGATTATTCCCACTTCTACGTGGATGATAGTTACAGATGTGAACACTTAGCTCAGGTTATACTCCTTGGCAAGAGTATGAAACCTCTCCCCAATGTGAGGTTTATTCCTCAGGAGGACAAGACATCGGATTCCATATTAGCTCACATTGTTTATCTTGATTAAGAGAACATCACTACAGATTAAATATTTTTGAAAAGATTAACAGAAAAGCTTTTAGAAAACTAACTGTAAAGGCTCACAAAGTTTACTCAGATTATACTTTACAGAATGATATTAGCTACAAACTTCAGCTTTCAAATTTCAAAATTTAGAGTGAGTCCTTTCTATACTCAGATGGTATAATTTAAAGAGAGAAGACAAGTACAACTTTCAGAACTAAATGTTATGACTCACTAAATTTATAATGTATGATTGATTTATTATTCATGATTTCAGTATTCCAGATATTCCAGCTTATGTGAGTCATTTACATTTAGAATACATTGTGTTATAAATTATGATGATGAGATGATATTTTACTTATCTATTTCACCCCTATATACTCAGTACATCCTCAAAGTACTGATTCACATATATGTCTATGTGCTACATTGTCTCATAATGTAGGTTCAGGTGCTTCATATCAATAACGTGAGTAGTTCGAGCATCTTTATCTACATCCTATAGTTGGTGGGTCCTCATCGTTCGGGGACTTGTTCATTCAGATTTTGCAGCTTATCAGTTTACATGATTTAGTATTTTTCAGACAGTTCGAGTTAGCTGGGGGTTTGTCCTAGTGACTCTCTAGATGTTAGTAGTAGAGGCTTATCAAACTGCTAGTTGTGATTTAGCTTATTCAGTATTGATGTTTCATACATTATATTCAGATTATTCTTAGTTATTTTAGATAGTTTCCGCATTCAGAATGACTTTCATGTCTATATTACCTTGATTATGATATTTATATGTAGTATAAGGGAAACAGGGTTAGCTTAAGCTACTCATAGTCTTGAGCACCGTATGACATATCAGGATCAAATTTTGGGGCATTACAAACTTGGTATCAGAGCCTATGGTTTTTGCTAGTCCTAGGGAGTCAGATAAGCCACGTTATGTAGAGTCTTGGTCATGGGTGTGAAGTAAGCCACACTAATGAACAAGAGACTATAGAATGTCCTTAGGAAATCATCTTTTTCTTTCATGATCTATCGTCCTTACAGTATCTCTATTTGCTTTTAACTCATACTCTTACATGATCGTTAAATATGCCTCTTTATTGAGCTAACGCCCACAAAAATAATAACCAGACACCTCAGCCCACTGATCCTTTGAATAAGAATGTATCCCATGCTGAGTTTAGGGCTGCCTTTCATGCATTAGCCCAAGTTTTAACTGCCAATGTTCAGGAAATCATTAGAATCAAGCTACAGTCCCACTCCAGCAGAATAGGGATTTAGCAGTAGCTAGAATCAAAGACTTCATGAGAATAAATCCTCCATAGTTCTTTGGTTCAAAGTCAGGTGAGGACCCACAACTTTATTTAGATGAGGTGAAGAAGATCACCCAAATTATGTATGTTTCAGCGAAGGAGAGTGTAGATTTATCATCCTATAGGTTGAAGGATGTAGTGTATGATTGGGTAGTGATGTGGAAGAATGGTAGAGGTAAGAATGTTGTTCCTATGAGTTGGTAGGTGTTTCAGGATACTTTTCTAGATAGGTTCTTCCCATATAAGATGAGAAAAGCTAAGGTAGAAGAGTTTGTGAATTTGAGGCAGGGCTCGATGACAGTAAATAAGTACTGCCTTAAGTTCAATCAGCTATCTAAGTATGCCTTTAATACGATGGCTGATCCTAGGGCTAGTATGAGTAAGTTTGTAATAGGAGTGTCTAGATTGGTAATCAAGGAGTGTAGGACTGCCATGCTTATTAGAGACATAGATATTGCAAGGTTGATTATGCATGCTCAGTAGATTAAGCCAGGGAATTTGAAAGGAAGAGAGAGAAAATAAGAAGGCTAGAACAAGACAGTTTGAGTATGATCAGAATAGGTCTCAATAAGGAAATCGTTCATAGTTTCAGAATTGTTCACCTATGCCAGCACCATCTTCATCTTGTGCTCCTGCTCCCAGAGGTAGATAGGAGCAGTGGGGTAAGTCTTTTATGTCCCGATCTCAAAATAATATGAGTGGAAGGCCCAATTATCTGACCTGTGATAAGTATTGTAAGAATCATCCGGGTGAGTGTTTGGAAAGTCAAAAAGGTTGTTTTGGATGTGGTAAGTTGGGTCACAATATTAGGGATTATCCACATGCTAAGCATGGAAATAGAGATATTCACCTCCAGACTCAGGCTAATAGTGCACCAGCTCCTTTAGGTCGCCCAATCCCTTCTCAGGTCGCATCATCCAGTACCAGTGGCGATCAGCGCCAGAATCGTTTCTATGCTTTACCATCTCATCAGGAATAGGAGGATTCATCAGATGTTGTTACAGGTATGCTTTATGTCTTTCACTTTGATGTTTATGTGTTGTTAGACCTTGGATCGAGTTTTTCTTATGTGACCTCGTTAGTTGCAGTAGATTTTGAGATAAGTTTTGAAAAGATCCCTGAGCCTTTCTTGGTGTCTACCCCAGTGAGTGAGTCAGTTGGTTCTAAATAGATCTGTAGAAAGTGTCATGACACCGTCCTTCATAAAGTTATGTAAGCAGACCTAATAGAGTTAGCTATAGTTGACTTTGATCTTATTCTTGGTATGGATTAGATCCATTCTTGTTATGCCTCTAATCCTCTATAGATTGTCGCACCCGAGTGGTGAAGTTTTAGTTTCCAGATGAGCCAGTCTTTGAGTGGTCAGTTCATTCAATGTCTCCCAAGAGTCATTTTATAGCTTATCTTAAAGCCTGAAAGTTGATTTCCAAAAGGTGTATCTATCCTCTTGTTCAAGTTAAAGATATTAATTCTGAGACTCTGACGGTTCAGTCAGTCAGTGTGGTCAATGAGTTTCTTGATATTTTTCCTGAAGATTTGCCAAGGGTACCTTCCGCTAGGGAAATAGAATTTGGTATTGACCTTCTTCCAGATACTCAACCTATTTTTATACCTCCGTATCGTATGGCTCGCACAGAGCTTAAAGAGTTGAAAGAGCAACTCAAAGATCTTTTAGATAAAGGTTTTATAAGGCCTAGTATTTCTCCATGGCGCTCTCCCATCCTATTCGTGTGAAAGAAAGATGGTTCTTTGCGTATATACATTGACTATCATCATTTAAATAAAGTTACAGTAAAAAAAAATACCCTCTCTCTAGAATTTATGACTTATTTGATCAACTCTAAGGTGCTAGGTATTTCTCAAAGATATACCTTAGATCCAGCATCATCAACTTAAAGTAAGGGAATGTGATATTCGAAAGACAGCTTTTAGAACCCGTTATGGTCATTTTAAGTTTCTAGTCAGGTCTTTCGTACTAACAAATGCCCCAGTGGCTCTCATGGACTTGATGAACAGAGTATTGAAATAATATTTGGACATGTTTGTCAGAGTCTTTATCGATGACATTCTTGTCTACACTCGTAGTCAGGATGATCATTTAAACCATCTTAGAATTAAGTTGCAAACCCTTAGAGACCATCAGTTGTTTGCCAAGTTTATCAAGTGTGAATTTTGGCTAAGGTCAGTATCTTTCCTTGGTCATAGCATTTCAAGTGAAGGTATTAGAGTTTATCCCCAAAAGACAGAAGCCGTAAGGAATTGGCCTAGACCTATTTCTCCGTCAGACATTAGGAGTTTCTTGGGTATATCTGGTTATTACAGATGTTTTGTTGAGGTTTTCTCATTTACTGTGTCTCCAATTCCTAGATTGACCCAAAAGAAAGTTAAGTTTCAGTGGTCAGATTCTTTTGAGAAGAGTTTTCAGGAGTTGAAGACTCGACTCACTTCAACCCCAATGATAGCATTACCTGATGGTATAGATGGTTTTGTGGTGTATTGTGATGCCTCTAAAGTTGGTTTGGGCTGTTTTTTAATATAGAGAGGTAAGGCCATAGCCGATGCCTCTAGATTACTTAAGACTCTAGACTTCTTAAGCCTCATGGTACTAAGGATCACCTTTGCACCTAATCTTTTTTTAAAATAGTTTAAGAAACCAGTGGTAGAATGAGTACTTTTGTATGAAGTAATCGACATTGGGATACCATAAAGATTGACTATTTTTGAATGTACCACTTAGCATAGTCCTCTTCGAAAAGACACCATTTATTCATCAAAGGTGGTCTATGGACGATAAAGGTTGCTATAGAGTCTAATTACCACTACTGTAGAAATATTCATGCTATAGCATCCCCGTTATAGAAGAATGACTTCCTATATAGCGGGAGGTAGGTAGTGGCTTCCCTTGAAATGTTAACTTTATTATTTTTGTAACCTTTCAACTGTTTGAGAATTTTTATAGCTTATAATGGATTTCACATGATTTTCATAGGAATACTAACACAATGGTCTACCAAAACAAAGACAAGATCCCCATCC
>NC_061116.1:149508859-149629987 GCF_002878395.1 Capsicum annuum
GGATGGGGATTTTTCATGAGAAGAGATTTTTGGATGGATGAAACTTGAATATATTAGAACAAAAATACCTTAGCAATGCAAAATAAAAGGAGATTGTAAGCCAGGCTTACTCAGCAATAGATATATTCTTATTAGATCTAATTTGATAGTGGATTTTATCAATAAGATGTATAAGAATGTCTATTACATCATTGAAAAGGATAGAGTGGCATACCAAATGATACCTCTCATTTATGATGCCAAATTTAATCCAGATGAAGAAACTACCCAAGCAATGCCTTGGATATCTTTTCTTGACCTTCTCTCTTATTTTTCGTGAAAGAATATTTCTCTTTTGCTGCAACTATTGTCAAACCTATTCATATAGATTTATTTATGATAAATAGAATTTGCCCTAGCTGTGCAAGAGTTATCTTATAAGTAGTCTTAGCTATAAAGCTACCTGACTATGTGGAGCTAAAGGTAGTAAACGACAAAATAAAAGAAATAAGAGTGCAGATGATCAAGATGCAGTATAATACAATGCCTAATTATTATCATTCATGCAAGTTAAAACGACATGTAAAAGATGATTAAAGAATTTATATCCATAATTAAGAAGATCAATGGATGAGGACAATGGAGGAGTCTCATGACCCAATCTGTCATGATTGGCACCTGCCCTAACCTATGGAAAGAGATCTATATTATGCTCACTTTTACTCACTTAAGTGTCATTTCCACATTCATATTAGTGTTACCTTATGTGCTTTTCAACAATTACTAAAGATGTCTGATTCAGTCACTATTAGTCATTCAACATCATCATCCATAAAATATAACAGAGTTTTGAAATATTTATCTATTATAATTTCTTGAGACATGAAGTCACTCTATAAGAACATTTAAAAAGAATAACGAAGCCTGAAACTAGCACATCATCCAACACATAATAAAAGAAAAAATCGTCTTATTCCCAAAACAAAGAACCTAAACATCATAAGAAAATCTGAAGGTTGCCGGGACATGATGCTCACCCTTGAAATTAAGTCTAACTCACTAGGTCAACAAGTACTGGTAAACCTCATAGGTCGACTAACTTAACAATGTACAAGAAAGAAAATCAAACAAGTACAAGTACGATCATAATAATATTCATAATCAATGGTATTAGTCAAGCAATACATCATAATTCATCATTTAATTATACTCACAAGATCACTTTCATAGACATTCATACTTAATTGTTTCGATCAATCCCTCATCATCACATATATTCATCAAATAGAACTCAATCCATATATGCAAGATTTGCGCACCATCTCTTCCCAATATCATCCTTATCATCACATCATAACATACGAACATGGTGCCCAACCCATTATCATATCATATCATATTGTACCGATATGGTACCCAACCCATTATCATAACACATCATATTATACCAGCATGTGACCCTACCAATCACCTCAACACCTCATCACAATACAATAAAAATGTAATGAGTCATAAAAATACAAATCATCTTATAAGGCAATCACAGATGTTCAAATCACAAACAAGCACACAGCCAAGAAAGTCTAAGTGCTACACAAAACCATAGCCTACCTAAACTTCTTTGCTCAAAGTTATCTATAAGCCACACTTTTTCTCTTTCATTCTTATTCAATCATTCTTGATCTATACAACCACAAAATATACACTCATTTCAATAATTCATCCCTTTTTAACAACTAGGGATCAAAAGTACTGAGTTTAATCATAATTTACCCTATGTTATTATTAGGGTTTCATTAGCTTAGTAACTTCGTGAACACTACTCAAATTAACATTTTTAGTCATAATTATAGTTTCATTAGTGTTTTCTAACACCCTAGGATTGCTATATACCAAATTCATAATCAATCCCATCACTTACATCAATTTTCACAAAATAGGGTTTAACCCCTAAACCCACCACTAATCTATTTTCTAGTAATTTTCTAAGGTTAAGCATAGTGAATTCTAGTCTAGACATAATTACTTACCTCCAAAGATGAACAATTTTGAATTTCCTTTGAAATTGCCTATCCCAGTGCCTTATCGCATTTTTGAAAAGGGGGAAATGAAAAAAAAATTGGGTTTTAAAAATTGATATTTTACTGTGCGTTACCACTACAGCAGTTTGCACCCATTTTATGGGAGGCCGTCGTAGTAGCTTCCCTAACTGCTGTCATAGTACAAGTGCAGTGGTCTAAGATAGAAAATTGGGACCCCTTAATTGTTTTTTTTTCATTTTATAACACACATTATGAATCTCAATAATGTCAACCAATCCCTCTATAATAAATGCTATATCCAAAAGTCCTATAACTCCATTTTAGGTGTTGAAAGTTACTATGCATTTCTTCATGCATTGGATATCCAACTGTTATAACAAAGCGTGATATTACTAATCATATTAATACTAAATTTCATTCAAATACCACATCCTCAATTCTGATCCAAAACTAGAGTAACACTAAATTCCTAAAATTTTAGCAACGAGTAGTCTAGGAGCAAATTTTACCTCATAATTCAGTGTAACGATATTTTGGGTCATTACATTAGATACCAATTTATCACTCATTCATCCCTAAATGACAACTTGTCTAAAATATTATATTTGGAGTACGACATAACTGAATTCATGAACAAGTGCAGATACGGCTTCTGCATATCTGCTGTCATCTCCTATGTAGCTTTCTCAATTGTACGGTTCCTCCACTGAACCTTTACACAAGGAATAACTTGAGTTCTTAACTTCTTTACATCTTTTAATAGAATATTAATTTGTTCTTATTCAAATGTTATCTCCTTATCAAAGAACTCTGAGTCCCAACAGATAATGTAGTCACTATCTCTGTGATATTTTTTTAGCATAGATATATGGAATACGGGGTAAACCCCATACATACCTGGGAATAAGGACAACATGTATGCTACAAACCTACTTCCTTTAGCACCTCAAAATTTTCTATGTACCTTGGGCTAAACTTTTCCATCTTGCCAAATCATATCACACCCTTCATGGGCGACACCCTTAAAAGTACTTTCTCACTCTTCTCAAACTTTATGTCTTTTACCTTTTTATCCACATACTCCTTCTATAAAATTAGAGCCGCTATGATCTTCTCATCTATGAATCTAAGTTTTTCCATAGAGTGCTTAAGTATATCAGTGTCCCAGGCCTCACTTCAAATGCGTCAAACCATCCAATTGAGGACCTACGTCGTCTACCATATAAGGCCTCAAAAAAATTTATTCAAGTACTAGAGTGGTAGCTATTATTGTAGGAAAACTCACATAATTGTATGTATTCATACCATTTACCGTCGAATTCCATGACACAAGCCTGGAGGATATCCTCAAGAACATGGATAGTCTGCTCAGACTGACCATTCGATATTGGTGGAAAGTTATGCTTAGGTTTAATATAGATCCCAACTCAAACTGAAACCTTTCCTAAAAACTAGAGGTGAACTGAGTACTGCTATCAGACACAATTAACACCAGTACCCCATACAATCATAAAATTTCCTTCACATAAATATTGGTCAACTTAGCTGCATTATAATCAACCCTTACTAAAATAAAGTGAGATGACTTAGTCAATCAGTCAACAATAACACAAATAGAGTTGTATTTTCTAAGGGTTTTAGAATACTAATCACAAAATTCATCATTATATGATCCCACTTCCACTCTAGAATAGGAATCTACTGAAAAGTACCAACAGGTTTCTAATATTCATATTTGACTTGCTATAGTTTTGACACAGTCATAAACTCTACGATGTCACACTTCATCCTTTTCTACCAGTAATATTTCCTTAATTCTCTATACTTCTTTTTGGCACCTAAATGTATAGAGTAATTGAAATTATGAGCCTTAACAAGAATGGTGGAATTCAAGTTACCGACCCTTGGTACACACAACTGACCCTTAATTCTTAAGACCTTTTTGTATCTAGAATGGCCTTATTCGCCTTCCCTTATAACATTTTTCCCTAATATTGTTCAATTCCATATCCTCAATTTATAATGTCTTAATTTCATCATAAAAAGTGTACCAAACCTTTATATGTTCCAATACCTAGTCTTTGCTAGTATTCTTCAATCTTAACAAATAGTTAGCCAGACATCTATAACACCTCATATTTTTAGGCTAGATTTTAAACTGTTATTCCTACGTGTATAAATTCAAATCCCAAGATTTGAATGTGACTACATGTTTCATGATCTTTATACTAGTGTTAAAAATACTTTTGAAGTGAAAATGTTCGTAGAAAACACTTAGAGCAAAGTTGAGCTAGGAGCCTTTGATTCAACCAAATTTTTGTACTCGATTCAGTAAGGGTCAACTTTGAACATGTATAACTTTTTATATATGTGAAATTTTCAAATTAAGACCCAACAAATGATAGATAATTTAATTAGCTTTCCAATGATACCAATTTTGCCTTAATGTGATACCCGAGCAAAAAATTATGACCATTGAGAAACAGTAAGACTCCATGATAAGCCTGCGGTGTGCCGGTATCTTCCCTGAAATAAGGTTCGCAATGTATTAGTCTCTCCCCGATAATAAGGGACATGACACGGAGGTTATTCCCCTACTATTTAAACTTCCTAGGGCCAAGGGGTAATTTAGTCCTTTCCCCTCAACCCCAATCGTCCAAAACACGATTTATAACACTAAAAAAGGCATTATTTACCCATCATCCTCAAAACAACTCACATAAAAACCCTCACCTTTCCCAACAACAATTATCCAAGCTTGTTCTCTTAAGAATGCAAAGATACAAGCTATAATTTCAAGATTTCTTCAAGAATCCATTCAATTAAGGTATATGGGGTATTCATCAATGGGTTCCTTTCTCCCATTGAGGCCAAAAACCCTCTTTTGGTTAAAGCATGAATTTATACATGTTCAAGATAAATTTAACCCATGCTTTTATTTGTAATTTGAATTCAAGCCATTTTCATGTGTTCTCATGTAAGTTAAGCTACTTCATGTTCTAACTTTCAAGAATCCATGCTATACTCAATCGATTTTATGCTAACTATCAAATTCATGTAGTAATCCATGTGAATATGTTGTTTTCTCATGTTTAACTCATCCCCATGTTAAAGTTCATGTATTTCACTCAATTATTGAAATGCCTTAAATTTTGGGTCTTTGAACTATGATTTTATATCACTGTTTTAAATGTTGTTATCGTATTTTTGTGATCATTTAGTGCAGGAGGGTTATGAACACCCGATACCTATGTGTTTTCTTACATGTTATCATTTTCAAGTTACAAGTTAGTCAGACCATGTTTTAATCACTAAATTCTGACTCCCATGTTCATGTTGAGCAATTATCAGTACAGTACCATGTCATGTTAGACCTATAATAATACCAGTTTCATTAAGCTAGGAGTAGGATTTACCACTTACCAAACCTAGGGATGGGGGCTCACTCGCCATTTAGGATAGGGTCTTTAGCAGCAGTCTCTAAGTTCCAGAACTACGTTACCAGCATAAGATTATGAGGTGTCACCCGCCAATTTAGGACAGACACTCTCTTAGGGGTTACCTACCAATTTTGGACTGACTCTCTAGTCCTTCAAGACCTCAGATTAGTGGATCCACACAGCCAGTGTTAGTACCCATGGCATGGTACTGACACCCTTCTAACTGGGGTTATAGGCTGTACCCCAATTAGCTCATATTGGGGTATGTCGGTTATATAATACCTCTCACAAATTCAATCATTACTCCATCTATACACGTTCAGGTTTGCTTGACCATTTAATTAAATTTTTAGATATTCGGATATCAGTTATTTAGTTATTCAGATTATTTCAGTACATGCTTTACTTGGTCATGCATTCTAGGTTTTATATGTTCATGTTTCTATTCTCAGTATCCATTTACTATCCTCAGTTCAATTTTATAGTATGTTCGGCCTTACATAAGAATTACATACAGTAATCATATTTTTACTGCTTTCTAGCTTCGGTTCATCTTATTCAACAAAAGTAAAGATTTTAAGAAACTAATTGTAGTGATTCACTTGATTATAAAATTATGTTTGTTACTCATATTTTAAGATACTTTAGCTTTTAATAGATTTCAGTCTCTTGGTGAGTCTACTTGCACTTAGCATGTATGTTTTATGATTATGTACCTAATTTTACTTGTTGTATTCACCCTCACTTACTCGGTACATTTCAAAGTACTGATCCACATATATGTCTATATGCTACATTATCTTATAATGTAGGTACTAGTTGTAGCCCAGACATCATAATCAGACAATTGACAGCTTCCAGCTAGCAAGTGATGAGTTCTCCTATTTTGGGGACTCCAGTCAATTATAGTTCATATACCTTATTTTGATTAATCACATGTATTGATCAGTGGTAGTTGGAGGCATGTCCCAACTATATATGGTTAGTATAGTAGGGGCTTCATAGATGGCCAGTCAGTCATTCATGTAATTCAAGTTTCTTTCTTTAGTTTTTATCATGATGTAAACTTTATCAGTATTATACTTATTCAAATTTCCTTATGATCATGTTTTTGCTCAGTAAATGTAACTTGTGTACAATTTAAAATTAGTTTAGCAAGTAGTATGCTAGTTCATGGGTTAGCTTAGAATAATTAGTGGTTCCTAGCACCGTGTTATGACTAGGGTGTAGTATTTGGTCGTAACAAAACTTGGTATCAAAGCCCAGAGTTTACATTTCTTAGGGTGTCTATGAAGTCATGTCTAGTAAAGTCTGGCAGAATAATATGGAGATGTCTGTAATTTTCTTCTAGAGGCTACAGGGCAGTTAAGAAATATTTTCCTTCTTTCGTGTCTCAGATCGTGTTGTAGAAAGGTTCTCTAAGAAACTTATACAGATTCTCACCATTCTCCATTCATGTCAACTCTATCTTATTTCTAAGGAAACATAAACAGTGAAGCTTAAACTCCTATAGATAAATCTTTCTCAGACAGAAACCATAGACAGTTATAGGATTGCATGTTCGATCAAAAAGTATCCCATCAGTGCATTTTATGTTCCAAAGAATGAAAGATTTCATTCATGTTCATGAAAAATTATTCACTACGCCAAAGTTAGATGTTCTTTCAGATCCTTTCTCAGAATCCTATGACAGCATATGATCTAGAGTTAGAAGCATAAACCCAAAAGTTTTAATAGCAGTAAAGTAGGGATTGTATTATCTGAATTGAGTAGATTTTGTATCCATAGGGCTAGTTGTATGAAGGCGGATCGATAGGCTTGAAACAGTGTATGCAAAAATTTAAGTTTGTTGATTTGAAGTTAAGTTTGATGATGTGGGTATGATCTAGTAGTGTACCTAAGGTGATATGGGATTGTAGTATTTCTATGTTTTTGAAGTGTGTGTGCTTAGATAGTACCCTTGAGTTGTTAAGTGCGAATGAGGCTAGTAGTATAGTATATAATGTCCTTACCAACTATGTTATGGGTTATGGCTGTTGATATCGAATGTTCAGGTGTAATGGTAATTCTCATGGTTTAGAGGAAAATAAAAGTTTAGAGATGTGATATTAGTAGTCTATGAAGGTAGTTAGTATGGTTCATTAAAGGTTTAGGGATATCCATGTTAAGTATTAGAATCTATATTTGAATCTTGGATGATTTAGCTAATGAAAGGAAGAGTTAAAATTCTAGATGGTGTGAACTCATGGTATGGTGATACTCTTGAAAATTCAAAGTTAGTTAGTGTTTAAGCTATTATATGATAATTTTTAGGGCAATAGAAAGCTAAGATTTGTATATTAGAAAGAAGTACTAGCAGTGGCCTTACACTTTTAGGTTTCAGGGTGAGTTTATTATTAATGTGTATTGTCATATCTCAGGCTCTATATTCGAGTGGTTGTAGTCCATTTTAGAGATTGTTAAAGGGTTTTGCAGACTTAGAATGATAGCTTTAAGCTAAGATGGAGATAATAGAGAAAGAATTTAAGTCAGGCTCTCAAATACTAGTTGTAATACCAGTATGTTATAGAACAACAATATGGGAGGATGATGTCCAAGCCATTCTTATCTCAGTGCAAAGTTTTGTACTTCAATCATCACGATATCTACTCATGCCTTATATGTTTTCTCCATGATCATAGCTAATATTCAGGCGCTTTCCATAGAATCATGTATGCTTCCAGTTCCTAGATTGAGGAGTTCCACTTTACTCAGCAGTATGAATCATATTTCATGAATTTATGAACTCCAAACTCAGGTCATGCTGCTCATGAATTATGTACCAATGCTTTACAGTATGTTCAATTCCAAGTGCTCATGCTACACTCTTAATAATCAGTGAAAATTTTAGATTGAGTTATGTCTGTCCTTGATTTAGATCTCATTAATGATTCTATGCCATGGATACTCTATTCCTCAGGCTCAGTTAAGAGTCAAAATTATGTATAGTATTCTTTTATTCTTTAGTTACTCATATTCTAACCTTTTAGTGACCTCTCATTAATGTTAAGATAGTGATGCTGAACAATTGATAATCAATTGATTAGGTAGACGAGAGTAAAGATTGTTGTAAGCTTGTTTTATATAAGGATGTAAGTGTGAAGTAAGATTAGGGCCAAGCTTTTGGTATATATCATGGATAGTTGAAATATTTTGTGTGTTTCTTCTTGGGGATTGTGTATAGAAGTTGTTATTGACAAGACGTGTTAGAGAATGTGGTAAAATTCCAAAGTGGGTTGTTTGACCAAAAGTTTATATGTGGATATAATGATAGTCTTGAATGTTATGTTGGTATATAAGTGGATGGGTGCATTGTATTCTAGTGAATTTTTAGTAAGAGGTTGGATTCAGTTGTTGAAAGGGTAAAAGGAATTATCCTTGAGATTAAAGATATGAAACACGCATAGAGTACTGAAATTCATGGTTTATACAAGCATTATGATGTTACGCATTGTACTTTGTGATTTCAAGTTAGGCTTGAACATGGCAAGAGTATGTAGTTCAACTCAAAATTTGGCTAGAGTAGTTATATGTACCATGTAAGGATTATAAGTTCAATTAAATGAGCATAATATTCAAGAGGACAAGTATAGTTGACAGAGTATTTGAGAAGTATAGCTAAGCTTGAAAGTTAGTTGTTGCATTGACTAAGGCCCAGTAAGTTTTATAGTCTTATGTTCCATGTTATAGAGTTATAGCCAAGTTGCGTTCCTTATAAAGATATCTAGTTCATATCATGCCCAAAATTCTTTGCTTCCTAATGTTATTAGATCTTCTTAGAAAGAGTGTTGAAGAAATACTCCAGTTCAGTATAAGCTTTCAGTATAATTCAGTCCGTATGGCCAGTAATTCAGTTTTGCAGTCAAACAGGCAAGTTCCTATAGTTTTCCATCTTTCCATCTTGTCTTACTATCTGAAGTTTCATGAATATGGCTATTCCATGAGGTAATTTGTTTGCATACATGTAAGCTGCAAATTCAGTTCAGTCCAAGCATCATGTTTCAGATTCAACTATTTAGTCATGACTCAGTACATAGGTGTTCAGTGCATGATCTCAATTTTCTAATTATTCTATCTCAGACATTGTGATACCCATTGTACGACCTTTGTCTCGTTATCTTACAATTCATGCTTACATAATGTGCTTGGTGATACCATAAATCCCTTTTCTTTTAATTCCTATATGTGTTTTGTTGGGAACAATTTCTAATAAGAAGTTACGTACTTTATTCCCTCAGTAACTGTTGGAATTTTATTGCATAATTTATCACTTAGAAGTTCTATATGTAAGTTCATATAATGAACATTTCAAGTGAGTTCTAAACTCTCATCATGAATCAGTTCCTTATAGTAAATATAGTCAAGTCAACTTAGAAATAAGCTTCATGATGAAAGTTATAATGTTTCAGCTCAGCTATATCTTTCATTACTAGGCATTTCATATGTACATTGTTTCATACTTATAATACTTCAAAAAATTCCTATCCATCATTCGAGGACGAATGATTCCAAGGGGGAGATAATGTAACACCCAGCATTTTCGGGCTAGACTTTGAGCCATCGTTCCTATATGTATAAAATCAAGTCCCATGATCTGTATGTGAATAAATGTGTCATGATCTTTATCTTAGTGTTAAGAATGCTTTTGAAGTGAAATTTTTTCATAGGAAACACTTAGAGCAAAGTTGAGCTAAGAGCCTTTGATTTGGCCAAATTTTTGTATTCGATTCTACAAGGGTCAACTTTGAATGTGTATAAAGTTTTATATATGTTAAATTTATAATCTGAAGACACACCAAATTAAAGATAATTTAATTATATTTCTAACGATACCAATTTTACCTTAATCTGATACTCGAGCAAAAGGTTATGACGTTTTTTTGTTATAAATAGTAAGCCTCCACGATAAGCTCGCAGCGCGCCAGTATCTCCCCCAGAATAAGGTCCATGACACGTTGGTCTCTCCTCGGGAATAAGGGATGCAATGCGGATGTTATTACCCCACTGTTTCAGCTTCCTAAGGGCCAAGGGGTAATTTTATCCTTTCTCTTCAACCCCAATCATCCAAAACACGATTTATAACACCAAAAGGGTAATATTTGCCCATCATCCTCAAAA
The DNA here is from genome assembly GCF_002878395.1 of Capsicum annuum. Taxonomy (NCBI): domain Eukaryota; kingdom Viridiplantae; phylum Streptophyta; class Magnoliopsida; order Solanales; family Solanaceae; genus Capsicum; species Capsicum annuum. Next base: position 149,519,478 of record NC_061116.1, read on the forward strand.
CAACTCACGTAAAAACCCTTCCCTTTCCCAAAAACAATAATCCAAGCTTTTTCTCTTAACAACACAAGGATTAAAGCTACAATTTTAAGATTTCTTCAAGAATCCGTTCAATTAAGGTATGTCGGGTATTCATCAATGGGTTCCTTTCACCCATTGAGCCTAAAAACCCTCTTTTGGTTAAAGTATGAATTTATACATGCTTAAGATAAATTTAACCCATGCTTTTATTTGTAATTTTAATTCAATCCATGTCCATATGTGTTCCTATGTAAATTAAGCTACTTCATATTCTAAACTTTCAAAAATTCATGTTATACTCAATCGATTTCATGCTAACTATCAAATTCATGTAGTAATCCATGTGAATATGTTGTTTTGTTAAGTTTAACTCATCCCTATGTTCAAGTTCATGTATTTCACTCAATTTTTAAAATGCCTTATGTTTTGGATCTTTGAACTATGATTTTATATCACTGTTTTAAACGTTGTTATTGTATTTTTGTAAACATTCAGTGCTGGAGGGTTATGAACAGTTGATACCTATATGTTTTTTTTATATTTTTTCATTTTCAAGTTACAAGTTAGTCAAACCATATTTTTATCACTAAATTTTAACTACCAATTTCATGTTGAGCTATTATCAGTACAGTACCATGTCAGGTTAGACCCATAATAATACCAATGTCATTCAGTTGGGAGTAGGATTTACCACTGGGCAAACCTAGGGATGGGGGCTCACCCGCTAGTTAGGACTACATCCTTAGTAGCAGTCCCTAAGTTCCATAACTACATAGATAGTGTAGGATTAGGAGGTATCACCAGCCAGTTTAGGACTTACACTTTCTTAGGGGTCACCTACCAGTTTAGGACTAACTCCCCAGTCATTTGGGACATCAGATTAGTGGATCCACACAGTCAGTGTTAGTACCCATGGCACGATACTGACACCCTTCCAACTGGGATTACAGGTTGGACCCCGATAGCTTAGATTGAGGTATGTCAGTTATATGATACCTCCCACTATTTAAATCAGTACTCAGTCTATACACATTCAGGTTTGCTTGACCAAGTAATCAGATATTCAAATATTAGTTATTCTATTATTCAGATTATTTCAGTACATGATTTACTTGGTCATGCATTCTATGTTTTACATGTTCAAGTTTCTATGTCAGTATCCATACATAATTCTCAGTTCAGTTTTATAGCATGTTCAACCTTATATGAGAATTACATACAATATTCATGTTTTTACCGCTTCCTAGCTTCGGTTCAACTTATTCTACAAAAGTAATGATTTTAAGAAACAAGGTGTAGTGATTCACCATCTTATCAGATTATATTTGTTATTGATGTTTTAAGATACTTCATATTTCAATTGATTTCAGTCTCTTGGCGAGTGTACTTGCACTTATCATCTATGTTTTAAGATTATGTACCCAATCAGTTTTACTTGTTGCATTCACCCCACTTACTTAGTACATTCCAAAGTACTAATCCATATATATGTCTATGTGATACATTGTGTCATAATGTAGGCACCAGTTGTATCCCACACATCATAATCAGACAGTTTACAGCTTCCAGCTAGTAGGTGATGAGTTCTCCTATTTCTGGGACTCCAGTGACTTGCAGTTCATGTACTTTATTCTAATTATTCACATGTATTGATTAGTGGTAGTTGGAGGCATATTCCATCTATCTATAGTTAGTATAGTAGAGGCTTCACAGATGGTCAGTCAGAGTCATTTACGTAATTCAAGTTTCTTTATTCAGTTTTTATCATGATGTAAGCTTTATCAGTATTATACTTATTCATATTTTCTTATGATCATGTTTTCTCTCTGCAAATTTAGTTTTTCTACAATTTAAAATCAGTTTCTCAAGCAATATGCCAGTTCATGGGTTAACTTAGGACCACTTGTAGTTCCTAACACCGTGTTATGACTAGGAGCAGTCTCAGGCCGTGACAACACCATATCACTCTCACCAATGGGCACCAGGACGCCTCTAGAAATACTAGGCTCCCCATTCTCATGGTTTGCTAGCTTAGTGCATCCACCATCATATTAGCATTACCCGTGAGATACAAGATTGAGATATCATAGTGTTTAATCAACTCCATCCATATCCTTTACTTAGATTCAGATCCTTCTGAGTGAATATGTCTTGCAAGCTGTGGTTGTCGGTTAACACCTCGCACTTCACCCCATAGAGATAGTGTCTTCATAATTTTCAACACGAACACTACGATTGCTAGCTCCAAGTAATGTGTGGGGTAATTTTTCTCATAAGGCTTCATTTTTCTTTAAGCATAAGAAATTACATTACGTTCCTTCATTAACACAACTCCTAAACCCAAATTTAAGGCATCAAAAAATAAATAAAATCCTTACCCTCGACAGACAGGGTCAATACTGGAGCCTAAGTCAACATAATTTTGAGATTTTGAAAGATATCATTACACTTGTCATCCCATTAAAAAGGAATTCTTTCTGAGTCAAATGGGTCAGGTACAAACCAATGGCAGTAAACCATTTAACAAATTGGTGATAGTACTGGCCAACCCCACAAAACAATATATTTTTGTCACCTTCATCATTCTAGACCAATTTTTAACAACCTCAACTTTTTCGAGTCCACTATGACCCCTTTTTTAGAAATCATATTCCCAAGGAAAGACACCCAAGAAAGACAAAATTTCCACTTAAAGTACTTAACATACAATTGCTTATCCTTTAATAATTTCAACACAATGCACAATTGAGCTTCATGCTTTTTCCTTATTTTTGGAATAACTAAGTGTAACATCTCGAGAGTACACCTTGAACGTCACATGGTGCCTACAATCCTGAGGGACCACAAGCTAACGCATGAGCCGATACCTGCCGTGAGCACTGAATAACATAATTATATATACAGAAGAATAATTGATATTTCATAAGATCTTAATAACTGAAACAAATATGGAATTATGATTTTGAATAAATAACTATCTGAGTCTGAATAAATACTGAAATCTGAGATTAACTGAATAACTAACTATCATGTCAATTGAAGTCTGAATACTAAATAACTGACTGTATTATTGGAAAGCCTCTAAACTGAAAAACTGTGAGTTGATGGGATAGGCCCCAACTAACTACAGACTGAAAGCAGAAATAAAATAATCCATCCTTAAAATATGAGGACTCACCACTGCTACTGCTAAGAGTCTTAGATGTCTAAACACGATCCAAGAACTGGGCATCAGAACCTATGATATAATACATCATAGCGCAAATGAAAGATATACGATCAGTACTTTGAATGTACTGGTATGCTAAATGAGGTAGGCTGATATGCATGGTTTCATGAACAAGAATAGTAACTTTTTGAATATACATGTAAAACATAGAATAGTGAATAAAAATCATGAAATCTATAGATATTGAAAATATGTGAAATTTGTAAATACTGTGTATGTATGAAAGTCTATAAATACTGAAGGTACGTGAAATCTGTAGATACTGGGGATGCATGACCAAGCATATAACATAAACTGAATAGAAGTCTGCAAAATTGAAATATTGAAATAACTTATATCTGTATACCTTGGTTAAACAACACTGAGAATGAACTACTGATTTGATTATTGGACTGAGACTGTAAGAGCTATCATCTAACCGACATCTCCAATCTAAGCTAATTGGGATCCAACTTGTAACCCCAGTTGAAACGGTGTCAATACTATGACATGGGTACTAATGCTGGCTGTGTGGATCTACTATACTGATGTACTGTCCCAAAAGACTAAGGGTGTCTAGCCTGAACTGACGGGTAACCTCTGCGAGATAATCAAGCCTACACTGACGGGTGACTTCTCATAGCTGGCTATGTAGTTCTGGAGTTTAGGAACTTCTACTAGTGAATCTGCCTATCTGACAGGGAAGCTGCCATCTCTACACTCACTCGGTGCTAAATCCTACTCCCAACTGAAAGACACTGTAATACTAGACTATTCTGAGTTTATCTAACTATTTTGATAATGTTCATAATATAATCAAAAGTTATCATAAAGATTCTGAGATGAGACTAAATAAGAAGCTATGGTTTTTGGGTATTCAATATCCCCAGGACTCAAAATCAATAATAGTAACATGATACTTCAACTTAGAGGACATAGCATGGAGGCTTTTATTAAACATGTATTCTTGTAGGCATTTTATCAAACACTTGTAGTTCATAGTTTTGTCAAATCATACGAATGTTAGAGAACTTGTAGTAATAGAATGAATCAACATGAATAGTACTAAATCATGATTAATTCAATGAATGATAACATTAAAACATAGTTAATTGAATAACAACAATAATTCCATCCATACTTGGTGTAAAATCATAGTTCATGGAGATTCATGGGTGAAATCATAATTTAAAATCAAAATAACTAGAAAGGATCACAATTTTGTAATTTAAATCGGATACTTGGACACCATGGGTGAAAGGAACCCATGGATGAACATTTAACATACCTGGGTTAATGAATTTGAGAGAATTAAATGTGAGTTCTTGAGATTTGGCCTTGAATTTGAGAGCTAGAGTTTTTGTGTTCTTGAAAAGAATGAATCCCCTTTTGAATAATTTGAGAACAATGGGTATATGATGACCTATTAGGATTTAATTTTATTTTTAGGACGATTTTAGGGCTTAGAAAAATGACCAAACAGCCCCTTGGAAATTAAAAATGCGGAACTGGAAAATTAAAAATGCCGATTTGAGGCCTTGGCGCGATGCGCCAGGATCGTGGAGCCTCACCGGAAATTAAAGACTGGGACCTGGAAGCTTGACGGGACTAGACCTATCATGGTCCCTCACTGGAAATTGACAATTGTCATTTAGACTGGCTCCACGACGCGCTAGTGACCAATATGACGGTATTTAATGACTGAAACTTAAAATTGTCATAACTTCTTACCCGGTTATCAGATTTGGGTGAATTTTACATCGTGGGAAAGCTAATTGAATTTCCTATGCAATGGAAGGCACTAAACTGAAAAATAATAGTTATTTTGAAAATTTTATAAATGAATGATCATGTATTGGGACTTAAATTATTCTAGAGAAATACGGGGTATTACACTAAGTATATCATCAATAAACATAATAATGAATGAATCCAAAAATTGACTTAAACATTGCATTCATCAAGATCAAAAAAATAGATGGGAAATTGGTCAAGCCAAAAACATAACAAAAACTCAGAGTATCCTTAATGAGTTGTGATAGTAATCTTTGCAAAGTCCTCTACTATAATTTTCAGCTGATGATAACCCGATCTTAAATCAATCTTAGAGAATATTGTAGCACCTTGTAACTAGTTAAACAAATCATCTATTCTAGAAAAGGGATATTTTTTATGATTGGTCACCTTATTCAACTAACAGTAGTCAATTACATCCTCATACCATCATTTTTATTTTTCACAAACAACACTGGTGCACTCCAAGGAGAGACACTTGGGTGAGTAAAGACATTTTCTAACAAATCTTGCAACTGGGAGTTCAACTCTCTTAACTCGACAGGTGTCGTATGATATGGAGGAATAAAAATAGGTCTAGTCCCCATCTCTGAGTCTATTTAGAAGACAACTTCCTAATTTGGAGATATACCTAGAAGATCATCTGGAAATATTTCTAAAAAGTCACACACTAACAAAACAGACTCTATAGGAGGGCATACATATTTATCCTCCCAAATATGGGATAAAAATGGCCTACCCCCTCTTACTAGTTTCTAGTCATAAATTATAAACACTACCATCACAGGACTAGGCTTAAAGGTACCCTCCCACTATAACTTCTCCTCCTCGAGCATTGATATAATAACAATATTAGTAAAAGACCCAAGAACAACATAATTAGGGAACAACCAACTCATCTCCAAGATAACATCAAACTCCTTCGTGTCTAAAATAACTAAGTCTTCTAGGGTCTTAAACCTCATGAACATAAAAGGACACATACGATATACATAATCAACATATACAAACATCTCAACTGGTGTAGCTACATACATAAGAGTGTCAAGATATTCATAGTCCAAGGCTCAACCTAAACCAAATTTCACAAATACAGAAGAAAAAGTGGAATTTGGATCAAACAATAGAGAAGCCCTACTATTATAGATTAGAATAGTACTTATGATCACCTTATTAAAAGCTTCCACCTCAAGACGAGATGGAACAATAAAAATACGAGGCTTATCTCCACCTTAATCACCACCTCTACCACTCTATGCTCTATTTTACCTACTGTCCTCCTACTTGATTGGCTTGGTTTCCACCCCTAGCTTGGCCACCACGCCTACCTTACATACGACCCCTACTATTTATTCAACCACCTCAAACCTTGAAAACTAGATTTTTAGAAGTTGTTTGCCATTTTAATTGGCTTATTGACAAGAAATTAGGGCAATTTCTTTTTACATATCCCATACCTCCATATTCAAAGTACATGGGCCCCAAAGTAGGCCTTTGAATTGAAGAAGAGGATGTGTAGTTATTGGTTTAGAAAGTCTAATAACTAACCCTAGATAGGCCCCTTATTGATATTGGCATAACAGAATGGTAGGGATTAGAAGAACAACAGCTCTTTGATAAAGTACCATTAAATTGGCTGGAGGTCCGAGCCTTTTTCTTTTTTCCTTTCACCTTTTTTTGTTTTTCGAGTACTTCATCCATCTTGGAAAATTCAACAACATCCTAAAAATACTTACCAAACACGACTACGAATAAGGTAGCCAACTAAATCCCTAAGTTCAGACCTTTCACAAAATATTCAATCCACTCCTCTTATGAGGTAATCAATTGCAGGATATAATAAGATAGAGTATGAAAATTGGCCACATAATCCACCATAGACATGTTACCCTACTCCTCCTCAGAAAATTATCCTTTTTCTAGTCACAATAAGTGTGGGGAACATATTTCTCAATGAAAACATTTTGAAACTAAGCCTAAGTCAATGGAGGTAAATCAGCTCTACACTCCAAAAATAACCTCCCCCATTGATTGACTTTATTCTACAGCTAAAAATAAACAAACTTCATACACATACCTTCTAACAATACCCATATTATGTAGACATTAGTTACAATATATTAGAAACTCGAATGCATACTAATACTTTGGACGTTGGAATATCGAAGGGTTTCATCTACTTGAAGTTGAAAAATATCCTATGCTCATCATCATTCATTATCGATCCAAGTAACTATTAGGGATACACCCCTATTTAAAGCATCCATCCATCTTTGCAAAGCAGATGTATATTGCAAGGCTATGGATGGGATGGTTAGAATAAATAAAGTGTAACTAGTGCTGAAAAAGCTACCCAAAAATCCTAATACCTGTTGAATCATCTCAATAGACAAGGGCACCTTAGCTTTACTATTTGGTGTTGTCATTATATTTTCTGAAGATATTGTATCTTCTACTTCAACCACTTTCTCTTCCTAAGCATGGTTTAGTGAAATAAGTATCCTCTTTCTAGGATTGATGATCTTTGGGATATCACAAGTTTAAAATTAGGGAGGTTGATATTCTTAAGACTTCTTTCTAAATCCAGTATATTCACTATGAGTTTTTGGTAATGTCATTTAGATTGACTAATGATCGACTGCATTCATGGATCTTATGAATCGAGTTTTCATACTTTTTTGGATTTGTTTGTTATTGTCTTCATTGATGATATTTTGATGTATTCTAAGAGTAAGAAGAATCATTCCAATCACCTCCAAATTGTGTTGCAGACTCTCAAGTATCATAAGTAATATGCTAAATTTTCTAAGTATGAGTATTAGTTGTATGCTGTAACTTTTCTTGGGCATATTATTTCTAGTAAAGGGATCAAGATGGATCTATTAAAAATTAAAGACGTTAAAAGGTGGCCTACACCTATAACTCCAATCGACATTAGGAGCTTCTTGAATTTGTCTGGGTATTATAGGAGGTTTGTGGAGAGATTTTTTTTCAGTGCTTCTCCATTAATGAAATTAACTCAAAAAAGGCTAAGTTTTTTATGTTTTGATTCTTGTGAGGGTAGTTTTACAAAGGTGAAGGATAATTTGACTTCTGCACCAATTTTGACCCTACCTGAGGGTACTAATGGTTTTATTGCATTTTGTGATACCTCCCGTGTAGGACTGGGTTATGTTTTTATACTACATAGTAATGTGGTGTCCTATTCTTCTAGTTAGCTTAAGTTTCATGAGAGTAAATGTCTAACTCACGAATTAAAGTTGGTGGTTTTAGTTTTTTCTTTGAAGATTTGGTGCCATTATTTGTATGGGGTACATGTGGAAATCTATTTGGATCATATGAGTTTTTAGTGTGTGTTTACTCAGAAAGAGTTAAACCTCAGGTAGATAAGGTGCCTTGAATTGCTCAAGGATTTCAACATAAGTCTTTACTACCATCCAGGTAAAGCTAATGTGGTTTTAATTCTCTTAGCAAGTTATTTATGGGGATTTTTCCCATGTTAATGAGGATAAAAGAGAATTGGTAAAGGATATTCACAGGTTGGTGAACTTTGGAGTTCATCTTTTGGACTCTGAGTATGGAGGGGTGATTATTCAGAAAGTGATCAAATAATCTCGTAGTGCTGAGGTAAAGGAGAAACAGACTTAGGATCCCATTCTTATGCAGATTAAGGGTGATATGGGCTAGCAAAATGTTATGGATTTTGAGATTAGGGGAGATGGTATTCTAAGATACCAAGGTAGGTTGTATGTTTATGATACTGAGGGGTTGTGGGAAAGGATTTTAACTGATACTAATGAGTTTTAATATCCAGTTCATCCAGGTTTGACGAAGATGTATCATGACTTAAAGGAAACCTATTAGTGGAACAATATAAAGAGTGATGTGACAAATTTTATTACTAAGTACATGGTTTTTTAGAAAGTTAAGGTTGAGCACTTAAGTCCTAGTGGTATGCCTCAAGAGACAGAGTTGCCCATGTGGTAGTAGGAGGTGATCAATATGGGTTTTATTACGGGGATTTTGCGATCTCGCAATCAGTATAATTTGATTTGGGTCATTGTGGATAGGATGACTGAGTTCGCTCACTTTTTGACTATAAGAACTAAATACTCTGGAGATGATTATGTAAAGTTGTTTATTTAGTATCCATTGTTTTAGACTGAGGTACGCAGTTTTCTTTACACTTTTGGGATTTGTTTCAGATAAGTTTAGGTACACAGGTAAACCTTAGTACTGCTTTCCACCCTCAAAGGAATGGGCAAGTGAAGCATACTATTCATACTTTGGAGGATATGCTAAGGTCCTGTGTGATTGATTATAAGGGAATTTGGGTTGATCATTTGCCTCTTATTGAGTTTGCTACAATAATAGTTATCATTTGAGCACTCAAATGGCTCTATTTTAGGCTCTTTAGGGTAGGAGGTGTAGGTCTCCTATTGGATGGTTTGAGGTTAGTAAGACTAGGCTATTTTGCCCTAACTTTATTTAATAAGCCATGGAGAAGGTGAAGGTAATTAGAGAAAGTCATAAGACCACTCAAAGTCTCCAAAAGTCTTATGTGGATGTGAGGCGAAGAGAGTGGGAGTTTGAGGTTAGCAATTGGGTATTCTTAAAGGTGTCTCCTATAAAAGAAGTCATGAAGTTTGGGAAGAAGGGAAAGCTCACTCCCTGTAATGTTGGGCCATATTAAACTTTGAAGAGAGTTGGGAATATTACGTATGAGTATGATTTGCGTATAATTTTGGGTTCTATTCATCCTATGTTTCATGTGTCCATGCTAAAAAAAGTGTGTGGGTGGTCATTTATTGATAGTTCCTATTGAGGATGTTGGAGTTACGGATTTCTTGTCTTATGAGAAAATCCTAGTGAAGATATTAGATAGGCAAGTTCGTAGATTGAGGACCAAGGATGTAGCTTTAGTGAAGGTTCTTTAGAGAAACCAAAAAGGTAAAAGTTGCTATATGGGAAGCTGAGGATGATATGAAGGCCAAGAACCCATTCTTATTTCCATTGTTAGACGAAAGTGCTTAAGGTATGAGTTTCATTTTCCTTCTGTCATTTTCCAAGTTTGTTAATTTATTCTGGTGTATTTTTGTTGTTCTCATGCTAAAAGTGCATTAACTCATCATTTGGAGATGAATGATCCTTAGGGGGAAATAATGTAAGACCCTTAAAATTTCCATCATTTTATTTTTTACCTTCCCCTTGCGTAATATTGATTTGTCACTTGAATTATGTTTAGGGATGTTAAAAGAGTGTTCAAAAAAAGTTTTGGAATTTTTAGAAGAGGTTCAGGGTTATTTTGGGACCTTGAGGTAGTAAGGATCCATGATATTTTTGTGTCATGGAAGTTACCCTCCACGATATTGGCATGGAAGAAGGATAACCTCTGTGATATTGGTGTGCCAGGCCAAGGTGTAATTTTTATCCAATTTTGTTTTTTCACTTAAAAGTGAGGGGCTTTTGATATTTTCATTGTTTTCATGATATTTAAACATAAAATAGTCCCATTCCCATCAGTTTTCAAAGATGAAATCCCCCTATTTCACTCTCACACACAAAACCTAAGAACATTCAAGGGTTTCACTTTGAATTCATCATCCGAGCTCCAAACTTCAAATTGATTACAAATTCTTGTGTGCTTCGGACATGTATCTCTTCCCTAATTTATTTTTATACAAAAGCATGTGTTTAATTATTGTCCATGTTGTTTAATTATTGGATGTTGAATATGGGATGAGGAATTTGGAATGGCTGTCACATGAATTGAATTTCCAAGGTTTTGAATTGGTTGTTTATGTTTTATTCTCAGGATTTTGGACTAAATAAATGCATGGGTGTGGGAATTGGGATGGGGAACATAGGTTTCCCCAAATTTTATGGCTTAATGGTTTGAAATTGGCTTTAACCTCAACCCAACTTGTGAAATTGGCTTGAAAGATGGATATACACATAATCTACTTCACTTTTGAAACCTTGCATTGTATAAAAGGTCAATGGAACATAAATTAGTTTTGAAAGGCCTTGGTGTCTATGGGATGGTTTTCACGTGGAAACTTTGGAGTCAATTTGGATAATTGGTTTTTGTGTGGCATAATGGAATTGGCTTGAAAACTTAACTTTATTTGGTATGAAGATACCGATGATAAATGCCTAATTAAAAGACTTCTTAGTTAATGGATGGGAATGTGCGTAAAAAATTTTATTTGTGCTTAAATAGGGTTGTGTAGCTCGCCGTGGAAGGTTGAGGTTCTGGGGGGACCGATACTGAAAACCACATTTGTCATCATGGAGATCTATATGACCGTGTTAATGGTTCACTCTATATATATGTACATACACACACACACACATATATATAAAACCATATTTGCCATCGTGGGGATCTATCTAACTGTGTTAATGGTTCACACTATATCTATGTACACACACACACATATACACATATATATATATATATTGGAATGGTTGGAGCCTCGATAGCTTTGGCCCTTCCTCAAATTTCTCCAGTTCGTGTGGCAAACATGCACTGGGCCCTTTCAGCAAGGGGAGATGAACACATATAGCCTGTGGGTGCCCTTAGGACAGATAGAGCTACATGATCCAAGATAACGGTTTTAAATCTCTTGGTTAAACCTTGAATCCCTATCCCAGCATCTTATATATATATATATATATATATATATATACAATGTGTGCATGTGGTTTAAAGTGGTTTTGAACATGACATTATTTTATTCCTATCCTGAGTTACATTCCAATACTTATCCCACTTACTGTCCTAGTACGCTACATTGTTTCATAATGTTGGTTCTGAAGATACTTCTTTTACCCTAATGCAACGTTAAGTGGATTAGCACATTGGTTAAGTAGTTATGAAGTGGTGAGCTTCCATCCATTGGAAGGCCTTATCATTTTCATATTCTTTTATTTTTACTCAGTACTTTTCGATTCTTTTGGTAATAATCAGGTCATGTCCCAATCTGTTTAGTATTCTGCTTTTAGAGACTATTGTGGACAGATGTGGGTTGGCTGGTTATTACTTTGACTCTTAATTTCATTTGACTTATCTATTCACCACTTTATTTCTATCTTAAGTGGCTTCCACATTGTTATTGTTATTATTTTGTGCTTGTGAGGTTAGGCGTTTAGGGTGGTCTCCAGTCCATAGTGGGCTTGAGATACCCATCACAACCATACCCTTGTTTGGTTCATGACAATAGACTACTTCAACTCTTTTACTTAAAGTTACCTTTAAGTCATGTTTTTTCCTTTCACCTTTAGGTCACACTTTTTGCCTTTTATTCTCGTTCAGCTCATTCCTGATCTATATAACCGCCAAATATGCACACATTTTAATAATTCATTCCATTTTAGCATTTTTGAATTAAAAATCACTAATTTTAATCATAATTTATCCTATTTTATCATGTTAGGGTTCCCTTAGAATATTAACTTCATGAACACTACTCAAATTTGCTTATTTACTCATAGTTATAGTCACATTAGTATTTTTGAACACCCTAGGACTATTGTATACCAAATTCATATGCAATTCCCTCATTTTCATTAATCTTCACAAACTAGGGTTTAACCCCAAGCCCATCATTAATCCATTTTACAGTGATTTTCTAAGGTTGAGCCAAGTCAATTCAAGTCTAGAACAAAATTTCTTACCTTCAAAGATTAACAACCCCAAATTTCCTCTAATAATAGACTATTACCAGTGCCCTATCACATTTTTCAAAAAATAGAGAATTAAAATATTTTTTGAGTTTTCAAAACTGATATTTTATTACTCGTTATTACTACATCAGAAAATTACCACTGCTACGGTTCAGACCAATTTTATTAGAGGCTGCTGTTGAAGTTTCTTTGAGCGTTGTCGCAGTACTGCTGTAGTGGTTACTTCTTATGTTGAAGTGGTCCAATGCAGAAACTCAAGACCCCTTCTCAATTTTCCCTATTTTACAATACACACTATGAATCTAGATAACATGAACCAACCCCTCTATGATAAATGTTATATCTAGAGTTTTGTAGCTCCATTTCATATGCTGAAAGTTTCTATGGCTTCCTATGTGAGTTGGCTATCCAACCATTATATCAAACACCACTATTAATAATCATATAAATACCATATTTTATCAACTACCCACTCAATTATAAATCAAAACTTGACTAGTCCAAAATTCCACAAATTTTAGCTAAGGGGAATTAAGGTGCAACTTTAACCTCCTAATTCCATGTAACTACGTTTTGGGTTGTTATAAGGAGATACAACAAATACAAGGAGGATAAAAATAAAGTACCTATAAAAAGTGATTACGAATTGGAAGGTAGTTCTAGCTAAATGTAATCCTACAAGCTGGAGGTTCAAGACAGACAAAGAATAAAATAAGTTATTTATTGAGACAAATGAGAATAACAATCAAAAACAACAAGGGATAAACACTGATAATCCTTTTGAGCTATTGTAGAATGTGAAAAAACTAGGGATATGCAGGCTAATAGGGAGGAGGTTCAGTAGGAGCAAAGCATAGAGAAGAACAATACACAACATAAAGATACAAAAAAGAATGATGAGCATAAAAAAGAGAACATAAGTAGGCAAATGCGATAGATGAATAAAAAGACAGGGATAATAACTGCTACAAATATTCTGAATAATAGTAGCCAAGCTACTCCACAAAAGCACATTGAGAATATCAATAATAACATATATAAGTCATTAATCATATCCGGGAGCCATATCAATAATCACATATATAAGTCATTAATCATATCTAGTAGTGATATCATTAATCATATATATAAATCATTAATCATATCCAAAAGTTATATCAATAATCACATAAATAAGTAATTAATCATATCCAAAAGCCATATCAATAATCAGATATACAAATCATTAATCATTTCTGGAAGCCATATCAATAATCACATATATAAGTCATTAATCATATCCAAAATTCATATCAATAATCACATATATAAGTCATTAATCATATCTAGAATCCATATCAATAATCAAATATATAAGTCATTAATCATATTAGGAAGCCATATCCAACTAATATACTCATTAAATACATTCAACCTCCTCAAGTCTCTGACCAAATATTAAGAAAGGTATATCATGTGTACATAAGTCTACAAAGCTAACACAAACCTTGGCCTAAGGTGGGTCGGAGGGGCCTACTCTAATCCAAAATCAATGTTAGACAACATCTACCTCAGACTAGGCTAAGGTATCTAAGTTCATATCTAGATGTTGAATAAGCCATAAATAGACCTAAAATAGTAATCCTTCCCCAGACATAAACAATCAATTCAACCCATAAAAAATAATAGCAACTACGGCAACTTCCCTTAACTTAGAAAACTAAGACCAATTTCAACTTAACGTAAGTGACTAAGGCAATTTCACCTAGCTTAAACAACTAACGTTTTTTCATTCTAAACCCAAACCACGAAGCCAACTTCATCTCAGACACGAATAAGTACACTAACTACTCCAAGTTACTACTTCATGGCAGCCTAAATGGTTCAACTTCACCAAATATCCTCATTCATACTTTCAACACCTAAATACCACCCCATATCTAGTACAATATCATCATAATACTATGAAATAGCTCAATTTACAAAGAAGGTAAACCTAGTCTATCGTGACATTAAAGAAAAGCCTAAAGAATCTGCTAAATCACTGATTTTCCTTTATGAGAAGCTTATATATGGTGACATGCTATTAAAATCACAATCTACTCATCAAAACAAGAACAATGATACCCATATTTCACTATTTTGCTTCCGGTCCAAAATTATGAAAAAATCCCATTATTTATGAAATCACATATTCAAAAAAAAATACAACATCCCTCTATGCTGAAGGAATATTTATCCTAAAAAATGAGTGAATTCCAAGCTATAATGGTGCTAAAATCAAGTTACCAAGCTTTTAGAGATTTTACAAAACGTATCGAGAAATCAACCATAAAAATAAGGAAATCTTACCGTAAATTCAATGGAGAATTGCATAAATTTATGAAACTAAAGCTCCACAATCACCCATAATTGATTCTCCCAAGAACTCCCTTTTATTCAGGATTTTACATTCTAAAGAATGGATGAAGATGATGAAAAATCAGGTTAGTGGGTATTTATACCCTTCCCAGGTGCTCGGGTATCGCTTAAGTGAACTTCAAGTCTCCTAAGCGATGATTGAGCTCTAGAATGCCAATATTTTAAGTGATATCTGGATGCTTGAGTCAATGTCGCATACGCGATAGTGCCCACGCTTTCAAGCCATTCACTTAAGTGACTAAATGATTCACTTAAGAGATACTTCTTGGGGTTTTCCAGATTGCTTAGGCAATCAAGGGCATCACTTAAGTGATGCACAAGCTCCAGTTTGGAAGATAAATGTAAAAAGAAACCCAAATTATTTTCTACTTGAAAATAGTATAAAAGATATCCAATTTCAAAGAATAGATAGAAACTATAAAAAGAAAACCTAAACAAAACTAAATTGTAGGAGAGACACGACCAAGGAACTCCTTGGTAAAAGGAGAGATATTTTCTTTCCTTTAGTGAAAGATGCAACAATTAATATTGAGGAGTGAAATATTATTCTATCTTTTGAGGGCATCTATTTGATACTTCTTCCTTTTTTATCTTTGATCAAGAATCAATTGACTAATTCTTTTTCTAAAGTCTTAGAAGAAATCACTCATTAAAATCAAATTATCAATCTCCCCATTTTTTATGGATGACAATAAAAAACTAATGTATTTAACTTTCCTTTCAAGCTCACCTTGAGTGGTTGACTAGATGAGTGAGAATTAGCTCCCCCTAAATTGGCGTATCATCCAGTCAACCTATCCTGCATAATACTAAGATAAACATTGTCTTTATCCCCCTTTGACATCATTCAAAAAGAAAGAATAACATGCTAAGGCAAAACAGGACTAGTATTGAACAAAACAGAATAAAGTATTCATGAGATTAGGCCCATATACAAACCAAAACGAAAATAAAACAATTTAAGAAGCAACTAGGGAGCAGTAGGAGGAGAATATTGTTCAAAATGATGAAGGAAATAATCCATAGTTTGAGAACTATAATTCTTTAAGTTCATAAATTAATTAACAATGGTAGTGGAGAGAGAATCAATTATAGCCTGGATTTTACAGTAGTTTTTGGCGCCTCCTTAATAACCTGATCCAATTTAATTGAAAACGTGCAACGTCAGCTCCATTTTCCATACTAGCATCTTTGATCTTGTCCAGTTTAAAGTAAGTAGCAAACAAAAGGTCCTTTAAGCTGTCAAGTATTGAATTAGTTCTGATCAATCAAAGATCTACATCCAAGGAGGAAAGCCAAAAGAAGGAGAGGATCAAAATTTTGGAATGGATGGGGTGCTAACAGAGTAGTTATCAGACTTATGAACCCAAGCATCATTAACTAGAACATAATCGATACTGCAAAAAATTTTAGCCTTATAGCATTGCTTTACAGAAACAAAAAGGACAACACCAAGAGATAGATCACATGCTTCCAAAATACAAGTAATAATAAGCCCATAAGGCTAGAAGAATCAAAAGAGGCTTCAATCATATAGTTAAGGATAAAATAATACATATTAATTTTACACTGAGAGGCAATACAAAATGTGAGCAAGGTGTCGCATTGAGATAAAGTGGAGAGAGACCAAACCCTGGGAATTAAGGTAGTAGCCATAGTATGAGCAATCACATAATTTTCAAAAGAAAAATTCTTAGGACCAAGAGTAGAGGGAAGGGGATCTGTGTTTTCCAGAGCAATAAAGCATTTTGCTTTCTCAAAGGAGACATCAAATTCTAAGGGTTAATGATTTTTAGAGGAAGTAGTAAAACTTAAATAGTTTATGTCATAGATAGAAATAAATATAACACCATCAAGAAAAATTATTTTCTCCATAATAAGGGCTTCTAGTTCACCATGTATAAAGGATCGAAGATTACCATAAAAAGACAATTAAGAGGCCCACAGGCATGCTTAGGAGTAGAGGCAAAGATATTTTACCAACCTTGAAATTAAAAGAAAAATTCAATAGGATAATTTAAAGATTATAAAAGATCAAGATCGACAATTTTACCATAAACAAGAGAGAATTCCTTCATTGAGTGAAAGAGAGTTTTGTTCAAAGGTCTCTAGAAGTCAGTTTTGATACTCAAGAAACTATCAGTATCAAACTCAAATTTCTTTATAGAATAACTAGATTCATCAAGAACATTTAAATGTTTACCTATCAGGGAACAAGAGGAATCAGAGGACGTTTGAGGAAGTTCTGATCCAATAAGTAAGAGTTAAGAGGAACAGGAGAACAAACTTTCCTTTGCCCATTGCACAAGCACTTTTTCTGTTGCTTGAAGAGGAACTTTTTGAACCCTTATCCATTTAAAGAGGAAGAGTGAGAGAGTATTAAGAGAGATTAAAGAAATGAGGGAAAATATATAGGTAATAAAGAATTTGAAACAAAAAGAAAAGAAAGGGAAGAGATTCCTAGGAAGACATAGAGGTGTCACAATTACCATACACAGAACCCTGCGTCAAGTAGAGAAAATAGAAGAAATTGAATGACAAGTACATCAATCAATTCATCATCGATTAAAGACACTTTTATACATAAACTTTCTTCATAGATATGGAAGTAAATATTTTTCAGAAAGCTTTTGTAATAATATCAAGATTTCTAAGAGAACAAAAACATTCTTCCAATAAAGATTTGGTGAAAATATCAGCTAATTAAAAATCAATGCTAATAAAGGATAATTCAATACCATATTTTAAAATATGATATTTAATAAAATTATGTTTTATATCAATATGTTTAGTCATAGAATGATGCACATGATTTTCAGAGAGATGGATAGCACTAGAATTATAATAAAGAGTCCTCAAAGGTTTAAAAGACAAATCATAGTCACTAAGTTGATAGGGCGTCCAATGAACTTGAGGACAACATAATCAAATAGAAATATATTCAAATTCAGTAGTAAAGATAGAAACATATTTTTATTTCTTGTTATTCCATGAGATAAGGGATTTTCCCGTGAACTAATAATGTCCCACTTATGCTTTTTCTATCAATTTTATCACTTGCATAATCTGCATCTAAAAAACTCTTTAGTTTAATATCATTAGATTTAGAATACCACAAACTGTAAGAACTTATGCTAATAAGATATCTTATAATCTATTTGACTGTAGCAAAATGAGATTTCTTTGGAGTTGACTTGAATCTCATACATTTACAAATATTAAACAAGATATCTAATTGACTGGAAGTGAGATATATAAGAGAACCAATCACACCATGATAATTTATTTCATCAACAAATTTACCTTTATTATTTATCTCTAGGGCATATGTGGAGCTCATGTGTGTACCAAAGTATTTAGCATTATCCATGCCAAATTTGTGAATGAGATCTTTAGTTTAATTACTTTGGCATATGAAGGTTCCTTTAGTAGATTGCTAAATTTGTAATCCCAAAAAGAAGGCCAATTCTCCCATCATACTAATTTCAAATTCACTTTACATAAGCTTAGAGAATTTCTTGCATAAGACAACATTAAAACTTCCAAAAAATAATTTGATCAATATATATTTGATTAATAAGATTCCCAGAGAAGGTTCTGTTTATAAACATGGTGGTATCGATTTCTCCACCAGAAAAAATCATAATTAATTTAGGAAATTGATTAGTCTATCATACCAAGCACAATATGCTTATTTTAAACCATTAGATAGCTTTTGAAAGTTTAAAAATTGATAGGGAATTTAGGATTTTGAAATCCTGGGGGTTGTTTTACAAAAACTTGTTCATCAATGAGACCATTTAAAAAAGTACATCTGACAACCATTTCAAAAAGTTTAAAATCTTTGTAATAAGCATAAGAAAGTAAGATACGAATAGATTCTAACCTTACCATTGGTGCAAAAATTTCACTATAGTCGACTTTCTCTTATTGTGAGTAGCCAAGAGTAACTAGATGATCTCTGTTCCATACTGTCTTACCTGATTCATTCATATTGTTTTTGAAGACCCATTTTGGTCAAATGATTGAGGCGTTCTCTGATTTTGGAACTAGAGTCCACAATTTGTTTTTATCAAAGTTCCCAAGTTCTTCTTCTATTTGTTTGACCCAACTTTCACCGAGTTCAAGGTGGGATATAAGAGTGACGTTTGTGCTTTTTTTGTTAGAGGCTCTCATTTTCATTCCTTACGTGGTATCTCCAATAATGAATTTCTATAGATAATCAGGTTCACTCTCCATTTATTTGGAATGGTTTAGAGCCATCAAAAATAACATGCATAGATTTTTTAATACATAAGTACACTTATTAAAAAATCTATAGGATCTACTAGAGTTACAGTAATCCATAAATATTCCTACATCACAAAGAGGATCAAACATACCAATATTATCCTAACCATTATTATGAACAACGAATTTGAATCCAAATAAGTGAAAAAACCTAATATTGGGTTTCCTAATATTTTAGAGTTCATATGGAGCTTTCTTTAGAACAGTTCTGATAAGGCACCTGTTCAAAATATGATAAGTAATACTTACAGCTTTTTCCCAGAATTTGTGAGGTAAAAAGTATGCACATAGTATGACTCATCCCATATCTTGAAAAGTTATATTCTTGTATTCAACCACTCCTCTTTGTTGAGAAGATCAGGGAGTAGAGAAGTTGTGAGTATAACCTTGATTCTTACAAAAGGTTTCAAAATCTTTGATCTCAAATTCTCCTCCATGATCACTTCTAGTAATAGAGATATAGTAGCCTTTGTTTCTTTGAACCTTTTCACAGAGAATTTCAAAATTCTTTGAAGTTCATCTTTGTTAAAAAGAAACATAGCCTAAGTAAATTGAGAATAATCATCAATAATCACAAATACATACTTTTTACTACCAATACTAGTAGTTCTAGCAGGACCAAACAAATCCATATGAAATAGTTGCAATTGTTTAGTAATGAAAATAACGTCTTTTATAGGAAAAGAATTTTAATTTTTTTTACCAAATTGACAAGCATCATTGTCAGTCTTTTTACAATCAAACTTTGGAAGACCCATAAAAAGCTCACGTTTGGCTAGCTTTTCAAATAATCTCATGCTTATAAGGCCAAGCTTTTTATGCCAAACCCGAGGATCTTTCAGATATGAAAGCCAAATAGATATGTCCTTTTGTACTTTTGATGGGCTCTGAGACATCTATATTCATATGTATATTTCCAGGAAGAATTTTCTTGCCATGCCTTCCATTTATACACCCATCAATTTTACTTTCAAATCAGCATCACATAACCAAATAAAGATTAGTGATATCACATGATTAATTAAAAGAGATAGTACCAATATCAATTACTTTGCCTTTTGGGTTGGTAAAACTTATGCCACCTCAATAAAAATCAACGATTGTTTTAAAAGGGATTTCATTTCCTGTTATGTAATTTGAACATCCAATATCAAGATACCATTTATCTATAGACTTTGAGTGGTATTCCTGAAAAACAAATATATCACTTATTTCTTAGAACCCAAGTATTCTTAGATCCCTTTGGGTTAGTACTTGGATAAGTAAACTCAGTTTTGGATCTCCAAATCCATTTGTTGGGATTTCTAGAAAGAAATCTGCAATTATAATATTTATGACCTAGTTTACCATAGTGATAAAAAGAAGAATGAGAGTACGTTTTAGTGGTTGAGCAGGTATGATATGTATTATGACTTTGACTGGTTCCTTTGGTCGACTAACTGGAGTTAGCTAACCATTGAAATTCTTCATAGCTATAATATCTATTATGATAAGTTCTATGATTGTGATGACTTTCTTTGGTTGACTTGCCAGAGTTAGTTGATCGTTCAGATCCTTCACTGCTATAATATCTATTACTATACGTAGAACTACCACTATCAGATTTTTGTTAGCTGACTTAGAAGAGCTAGTCAACTAATCAGAACAATACTATGACTAGAAGATTTTCCAAAACCATTTATTTTAAATTTTGATTCATTAAATTATTCTTATAGAAAATCCTTTTCAATTTCACAAACTTTAAGTTTAATTTCTCAGATTCTTCTTTTCATTTATAAAGCTTTTTTTCCATCTCGAGCTTTATTAAATCAGCTATGGAATGATCCAACAAGTTTTGTGGATTAAAGCATTCATTGTAGGTATTTGTTCTTACCAAACTAGATTCTATAGTAGCCATGAAACAACAATCTCCAGTGTTATCATTTTCATTGTCAGAGTGTTCTTCATTACACCAATAGCTGAAAGCCTATTGATTTTGTTTGGAGTATCTTCTTCAAGTTTTTGGACAATCATAAGTAGTATGACCATATTCACCACAACTATAACACTTACCTCCATTCCTATTTTGTTCAATATCTTGCTTTCCTTTTGAGTAATTTGGTCTTCCCCTTCTTTGATTTTTGGAACTTTTGTAATTGTCAATCACTGTCCTGGTGATGAGGATGAGTTCATCTTCATCTAAGTCATCATCTTCTTTGTCACTTGTAGCTTTAAAAACCATGGTATTTTTCTTTTTATCTTTCAATTAATCCTTTTTATTCAGATGAGCTTTTTCAAAGGCAATGAGATCTCCTTTTACTTCACCATAAATCATTTTGTGAGAAACTGGGTTAGGAAACTTCTGAGAATCTTAGTGATTAATCTGATACTAGATAAGTCTTTCTTACAGCTTTTAGTTCACCAATAATCTTGCCAAATCTAGAAAATTTTTCTTCAATGGATTCTCCATCTTTTATCTTAAAGAGTTCATATTAATAAACTAGAAGATGAACAAGATTTCACTTGACCTTTTCAGTTCTTTCAAAGGTTACTTCTATTTTATCCCACATATCCTAGGAAGTTTCAAAGCAAGGGATCTTTTCATATTCGTCAGCATTGAAGCACTGTATAACATATTTTTTTCCTTTTAGTTTATTCGAATGATGTCAATTTATTTATTAGTGTAGTCGTCTAAAGTTGGAGGGTTGTCAATAGATGCTTGACATCATCTGGTGTTCTTCCATCTTTGGTGGCAAGAACAAGTGGAAGATCACTGAACTTGATCTTCCAATAGGAGAAATCTTTTATATTAAAGTAAATAGGTCTAGTTTGAGATGTTCTTTATGAGAATAGATATCAAAAAATTATTTAGGCGACAATTTTTCTAAATTTGTTATTAAGCAAATGGATGTGAGTCTAGGCTCTGATACTAATTGAAAGTGGTAAGGGGGTGAATTTCTCTTTTTCGATTATATAGTCGACTTACTTTGATAGACAGTTGACTACTAAAGTTATAATGAAGTCCAATAATAATGTCATGACCCAATTTATCATGTCATAATAGTGCCTACTATAATCCACCAGAAGGAAAACCAACATATAGTCTAAAACTACTAGTAACAGACTACCAAGAGGAACAGAGAAAAATGCAAAATAACTATAGTAAAAGGGGTAAAATACACAAGACAATCCCAAAGTCTGGTGGAATCAGTATAAGAGCTTCTAATATAATATAATTACAAAGTGAAGTACAAATGAGTCTACCGATACAACCCATATCTGAATACAACATAGAGACTAGTCTAGTACATAAGAGGAAGGAAACTAATACTCCAAATTCTAGGAGCTCACCCTTCATCTCTGAAACATAGCTGATCAACAAAGCGCATACAACATCGATGATAACACGTACTATGATTTGTAGGTTACAGAAGTGTAGTATGAGTACAAAAAACATGGTACTCAGTAGGAAATTGCCGACTGAGCCCCAAATATAATGCAAATATATATATATATAACATATAAACAGAAGCAGAAACTACACCCAAATATCCAACAACCACATAGTAAAGCTAGAGAGATAATAAGGATAAACTATCTTACTCATATCCAAGAACTAACATAGTAAGGTTAAGGAAGTATTAAGGATGAACTATCCTATTCAATTCATACTCAGAAACCTCAATACTACACCATATATCACCGAAAAAATATGAATAAAGGGTGAAAGTAGGATATCTAATAGTATACAAGGCCAAGGAATGAATATACAATATCAATAAATAAAGGAAGGAAGGAATATATGGTAATACCACAGCTACATATAAATAGGTATACATATACATATGTAAAAATGGTCCTAATACCATAGCTACATATAGATAGATATACATATATATGTAAATAAGGTCAACTCAAGGTACAACCTAAATCATCAAACTAGCATTTTAACGCCTCATAATCATAGCAGGAACTAGTGCTAGTATCTCAGGGTTTTTGATAATGCCCGAACTACCACTTCTTAAAATGATAAAGCGATCGCTATAAAAATATAGTAACCAAAATAGGTTGGAGTCGATCCCACAGGAAATATATTAGATATCTTTCTTGAACTTGTTGAAATGACCAGGCAGTGTGGAAAAGTAAAAGGGGGGGATTTGTAGTAACAAGCAAAAAGTAACAAGAATTTGATGGTTTTGATTCTAAACAATCTAAGACGAACACTAGGCTTGTGTTCCACTTGGCTTCTAACTCTGTAGATTTATCGTGTACTAGCAAACTATTTTGATACTTTGCTTACAAAATCTGACAAGTTATGTATCAATTACTGTCTAGTGGACTCTTTGGCAAATCTCACTCTTTACCTTTTGAGTCTCAAAGTAACAATTTACTAACCCTGGACCTGGATTCCTGATTAACTATTACCTTTTGGGTCTCAATTTAATTAGATGAGAAGGCGGGAATTATTAGATAGAGAGGGGTCTCAAATTACTGTTGTGATGTCTTTTCCTAATCTCTATGTCTCTTTTGAAGAAAGTAGTGAATACAAGTGGGTTCTTAACGTAGGTCTTATGCTAAGAATTTAATTAAACTGGAGACAATCACAATACATGCAAGAATCTTTATCTAGAACAACTTGGCACATCCTCTACTTTATTGATTCACTAGGGTTCCCACAACCCTAGCTAAGGGAATTAGGCGCTCATAGTTGCAAGATAATTCATGGAATTCACAACAAAAATACAGAATCAATCTCACAATTATGAAAGAAAAAATCTAAAAGTCTTAAAATGAATAACAAACCAAGAGCAATAAGAGTATACAGTAGCCCTCATGTGCCTATATTTGAATCTCAAGCATATCCCTACTAAACAAGGCCTAAAGGGTATTTATAAGGTACAAGAAACCCTAGAAATCAAATCCTAAATAAAATAGGAAAACATAACTAAATGTACATAATTAGAACTAAAAAGATCAAAGAAGTAGGTTTAGGTTACATGAAAACCCTAGGAAATAATTTTGAAATGATTCAGAAAAATTGAGGTTGGTAGCCACTAACTTAGTCCACCTATGAACCATATGTACTACATACGGACTGTATGTGATCCTAAGTATATGCAAGACCCCTGCTCAGCACCTGCAACTCTCTGGACTTAGACCTCTGGCACTTACTTTGGTCACCTATAGACGGTATGTACTACATATGAACCGTAGGTTCCCTTAGTAAGTGACAGAGTTTTCTTTTTCCTTCTTCTGAGCCTCTCGACTTCAAGTTCTGACACCTACTTAGGCACCTATTTAAGTAAATGGCACCTACTCCTAGTAAGTGCTTAGGTAAGTGGCTTAAAACTTCAACTTTTTATCTTTTTCTTCCGTTTAGCATCAAAAACCTATTTTTTCTTCCGTTTACCATTAAATACCTAGTTTTTCTTCCATTTATCATCCAAAACTTAATTTCCTGCCAAATCACTCCAAAAACACATCAAATACAACAAAATAGCCTTAAGTACATGCATATTCTCCAATTTTAAGCATCATAAGTGTTATAACTTCATAGCATATCAAGACCCTCAATTTAAAATGTTGCATGTCCTCAGGCAACAAAAACACAACACAATATACAATGAAGCTTAGCCAAGAGAAACCTAAGATACCTATGATAGCTAATCATCAAATTTAGATCAAAACACATTACCATCTCCTATATAAATAATTCAATAAACCAGTTTTATGTAAACATAAAACACAACAGTGTGATACAAAGGAATCAAGGTATGGCAATTATATTAGCAATAGATAAACATGAATAGATACAAGTTACACTACCCAAACAAGTAAGTAGCTAGCAATACAACCCTTATGCCCTTACAATGAAGAAGTGCTACTCACTCATATGGAATAACGCATGTTAATACGGGAATAGTCAAGATATACTCACGCTCAAAAGATAAGTTCTAACAATGTGCATCAAATACCATAGACTTGACCTTTCTTTCTTTACCTTGGTTTTCAGACAGTCAACTTAGAATCACCGTAGGACTTTATTTGGCTTATAATGTAGGCTAGGGGGCTGGTATAGTATATGTGGATATATCAAGTGACTAAAACTCCTTGGCACTACACTTAATTTGGGGTCCACAATGTAATCAATTTCTTTTTATTCCACCCTTATTTCTCCCTTTTATTCCTTAATGCACATTTAGGTTGGGTGTGGTTTCTTTTATTCATTCTTTCTCTTTTTCTTTTTTTTATATTTTTCTTTTCTTTTTCTTTTTCTTTTGCTGTCACACCCAGTCTTACTAACTTTTCTCTTATTTTACCATTCTTCATACACACTTTATATCATGCTCCCCTAAGATAGCCAACCTCAACTTAGGCGATTAGCCTAAGTTGAGGTACATAATGTCCAAGAAGGATTAGGTCCAAAACAGGTTCATTGTAACACAAATGGGAAGGTGGAAGGTAAAAACAAAAAAATAAGATACACAGGCTCAATATTAGGATCAAGGGATACTATTTCATATTGGAAAAGGCATTCAGGCTAAAAGTGGAGTAACATAAAAAAATGGCCTATGATCCTTTCCCGACCAACTATCCTATAACCTAGGCAAGACTAACCGGGCAAGTTCTGGATTCAACACACAAAGGGAACTAAGTAACATCTCACACACAACTGGAACAGGGTTACATCATAAGCTATTACCTATTCGGTTCATACACAAGTTAGTTATGATTATCATGTCCCTAATTCTAACGATATAATAATATTCATAATGGTCGCACATATATATGCATCACAACGTCAACAACTGCCTTATATATTTATTTTCTCCTAGTTAAATGACATAATATGAAACAAAACACAATATGTCTAAACATGTTATCTCTACTAGGAACTGAACTCAAGGGAAAAGAGATCCTGCAATAAAAAATCCAAGAGTACATCAAGACCCACAAGTAGCCCCACCCTTAACTTAAAATCATGCATTGACCCAATGCATCAAACTGCTACAAAATAAGAGAGTTTGGAACATACCCATGGCACCATAGGTGTGGAGATCTCACATCAATCATGAACATAAATACAATAACAAAATACCTTGGGTTGCCTCTCAAGTAGTGCGTAATTTAATGTCAGGGCATGATGGGGCTTGGTTGGTTACTCAAAACTTCACCAACGAGTCCATGGGTACCTTGTTACTCAGACTTCATCAAGGTAGCCCAAGAGTTGGCCTTCAATTTTTTCTTTGCACTTTGAACTTGTTAATTTCACCCCTAATTATTTTTTTGATTTCCTGTTATGCGCATTGGACAGAGGTATATTCCTGATATAGAAGAAAGAAGCCTCAAGTTTAGGTAGAAAGAACAGCTAGTGTCAGAGAGATTACTTCTATTGAATTAAAAAAAAGTAACCAACAAATAGATGTGGCATGTCGTACTTCTTGTCCCTTACGTGAGGAATGTAATTCTTTGATTCTGGCTCAGCAAATTCAAGAATGTTGACATATGCTTCCTCCTCCTTGCACTCTTCTTCAGGTTTAATGGCTTGATCAAGATTTGACTATCTAAATATAATATGAAAAAATAGTTTGAATAAGGTCCAATACACCTCAGCTTGGGAATTGCAGTCTTATTTACATCCACACATACCTCTAGTATGCTCTCCTTAGGCGTGACACTATCCATAAGAGTATGATCAATTTTAGACTCCTCCAATTTTAGCTCCTCAAGTTGGCTTCTCAGATATTTTTCTGTCTCACACCACCCATAACTAAGTTGTTAGGTGTTACACGTAGTAACTTTTTCATCCAACTCTACTTGTAAGTGGTAAATATCCAAGCCAAACCTATCAAGCTTTTGAATAAGCTCATAATTTTTATAGACAAGGTGTGTCAATGTATCCAACAAGCTATCCTTGTGTTCACACACTATATCTACCAAATTCCTGCAATAACGCACCATATTAAAATGATAAGGATCAATAATCAAGAAGTCTTCATCACTCCATACTTTCTCTGGCCAAGTTTTCATACTAAGAAGAGTAGGCATACATTAGTGTATGACAGAAGAAGAAAAGAAAAGAAAAACCTGAAAATTTCTACAACTCTAATCAGTCAATCTACAACCGAATTCACCCGCAACGATGCCAAAATTTGATAATGCCCAAACCACCACTCCTTAGAAGGATAAAGTGGTTGTTGTCAAAATATAGTAACCCAACTAGGTTGGGATCGATTCCACAGGGAATATGTTAGATATCTTTCTTGAACTTTTTGAAAGCACTAGGCAGTGCAGAAAATTAAAAAGGGGAGATTTATAGTAACTAGCAAGAAGTAACAAGAATTTGATGTTGTTGGTTGTAAACAATCTAAGATGAACACTAGGCTTGCGTTCCCCCAGGCTTCTAACTCAAAAGATTTATCATGCACTGTCGAAATATTCAAATACTTTGCATGCAAAATTAGACAAGTTATATATCACCAACTGCCTTGTAGACTCCTTGGCAAACCTCACTCTTTACCTTTTGAGTCTCAAAGAATCTCTTTACTAACCCTGTCCTTGGATTCCAAATTAACTATTTACCTTTTGGGTCTCAAGTTAATTAGATGAGAAGGCGGTAATTATTAGATAGAAGGGGGTCTCAAATTACTGTTGTAATTTCTTTTCCTAATCTCTACCTCTCTTTTAAAGTAAGTAGTGAATACAGGTGGGTTCTTAATGTAGGCCTTTTGATAAGAAATCAATTAAACTAAATATAATCAAAATACATGTAAGAATCTTTATCTAGAATGACATGGCATTTCCTCTTCTTTATTAATCCGCCAAGGTTTCCACAACTCTAGCTAAGTGAATTAGCTACTCATAATTGCAAGATAATTCATGGAATTCACAAACAAAATTATAGAATCAATCACACAATAATGAAATAAGAAATCCCAAAGTCTTAAATCGAATAACAAACTAAGAACAATAAGACTATATAGTAGACCCTAATATCTAGCATATCCCCACTAAACAAGGCCTAAAGTGTATCTATAGATTACAAATAACCCCAAAATTCAAATCATAAATAAAATAGGAAAACATAAATAAATGTACATAATAAGAACTAAAAAATAATATGAGTTGGTTTAGGTTACATGGAAAACCTAGGAAATGATTTAGAAATAATCCAGAAAAATTGAGGTCGGTGTCCACTTACTTAGGACACCTACGAGCCCTATGTACTATATTTGGATTATATGTGGTCCTAAGTATGTGCCATATCTCCTGCTCAGCTCCTGCAAAGCTCTATACTTGGACCTCTATCACTTACTTTGGTCACCTATAGACCGTATGTACCACATACGGACTGTAGGTTCCCTTAGTAAGTGATAGGGTTTTCTTTTCATGCTTCTGAACCTCTGGACTTCAAGTTCTGACACCAACTTAGGAACCCACTTAATTAAGTGGCACCTACTCCCAGTAAGTTCCCAGGTAAGTGGCCCAAAACTTCAACTTTTCATCTTTTTTTTTATTTAGCATCCAAAATCTAGTTATTCTTTCGCTTACAATCCAAAACCTAGTTTTTCATCTGTTTAGCATCCAAAACCTAATTTCCGGTAAAAATCACTCCAAAAACACATCAAATCCAATAAAATAGCCTTAAATGCATGCATATTCTTCATGTTTAAGCATCACAAGTGCTATTAATTCATGGAAAATCAGTTTCTAATGTGCATGTCTAATCCTGAGATAATTACCATAATAAAGCAATCGTAAAGAACGTAATCAGGGCATCCAAGTCTAAAACCATAAAGCCTAATCAATGGATAATAATGCATAATAAAATAACCATATGATAAAAGAACCAGAATCATACCTTAAATCTCAATGTCGGATCATTAACTAATTTGTCACAAACTAGCCATAACAATGATCATAATAATAACAGTAACAATGACAATGTGCATTACTGCCTAGTCTAAACAAATAATACCTAACCGAAACTTTTATAAATCCCCACTGCCATAGGCTCAGAAATGTTCAATCAATATACAATACACCACAAGCCTTACTCATTACCTATATCTATACAACCCCCATAAGAATAATAATATAGATGCATACTGGTGATGGACAATACGCATGCAAGAATGAATGCCAAATGTAATCCATAATACCATAAATGATCCAAATACCATAACCTATCAAAATACCATAACTGATCCAAATACCATAAAGCAACCCAGTGTATATACATCTTCTATCCCGACAGCTTGCAAAGGCAGGACCTATGGTGACCTCTTTTTTCCAGCATAATTTTTCACGAACAAAGAAGGCCATAGGGGATTCGAGAGTACCCATATACACCTACCCAATTCCGATCTAGGATTCCCAATCATCATCATCATTAACATCATTAATATCATCAATATTATCAACATCATTATCCTTCTCCATATAGAATAGGAGATATGTGTGTGTGTGTATATATATATATATATAATAAATGTACAGACTTAAGTCATAGCTAAAAGGGGGTGTAAATCTATAAATCCATAGAAAGGGTCGGTAGTCTCTCATGATCAAAGTAAATAGTTGTAATAAAATCATGGGCCAAAATCTATCTCAGTCAAGTCTTTAAAACATCATTTTCAATCTCAATACTCATAGATTATTTATTAAGATGGCACGATTCCCGTCATAAAAAAATCTTGTCTTACGTATGAAAGTGGGATTTAATCCTTTTTTCAGGAAAAATAATATAAAAATCATATTTTCGTTGAAATCATACCATTTACCATTTTATTGATCATGAATGTACCAAATTTATGCAAGCCATCACCGGTATTCAAACAGTGCAATCATAAAATTAACACGTCTACATACTACGACCACATCCTTTACAAGGATAAACCATTTCAAAAAATCCAAACCATATCATAACACATCTTGGGTCCAATAATGTTTCCAAAATAATTACAACATAATAATGACAGCCTTAGGCATAACCATACCTATTAGCCATATCATACCTATGAAGCATATCATATTTATGAGGCATATCATATCTAAAGGCCATATCATATCTCTAAGACATAATATTATCATTATCACATCTATGACTATATCATTAATTATGTCGAGAGGCCATATCATTAATCAAATCTGAAAGCAATATCATGGCTATAAGTCATTAATCATAATCTAGAAAACCATCACCATTCAACAAGTCATGAAGTAGCCTCATACTAAAGGCTCATTAGTCTAAACTATGTCTAATATGCCTAAATTAGTCTACAAGGGCTAACACAAGTCTTGACCTAAGGTGGGCCGGAGAACCCTCTTCTAATCCTTGAAATCCATATTTAGGCAATTTCTACACCAGACTAGACTAGGGTATCTAAATTGACTTCTAGATAGTACATAAGTCATAATAAGCCCTAAAATAGGAATTCCACTTAGAACATGAGAAATTAAGTCAACTCTACCTAAATTATAGTTTCAAGATAGCTAAATAGTCCAAATAAGGCTAATCATACTAATCACGCTTCCAACACCCATACCAAATCCCAAATCTAGTATAATATTATAATCATTTAACAATTTAGCTCAATCTATGAAAGAAAGCAATAGGATACTAGAAGTATAATAAGTATTTCACCTTATACATCAAATCACTCATCTAATCTCCAAACTTCAATAACCAAAACTAAGTCACGGCGTTCTAACCATAATCAATCTTAACATTCTTATTTACATGCAATATATAAAATATATCATCTCGTGAAGAAGAGTAGACAGAAGCCTGCCTCAATGTTGAATTACAATCCTTGAATCATCCACAAAACGTTAAATTTTACTCCATGATCTAGAAATGCCGCCACGCTATAAGAATTATAATCTTCACATCATTAGGAGTCAAATTCATATTTTCATATTATGGGTCGGGTCAAATTTTGAGTTAAGAATAGGCCCACAGGGCCCATAAATGGAATCTAAAATTGAACCCATCATGAGGTCTCTCGAAGAATAAGAAATGTATTCTTGAAAATTGAGCACAAAAGGAACACAAATCGGATCTCAAATCAACACTTAAAATTTTAGGAACAAACTGCCCTAATTTCTATAAATTTTACCGTGAATTTGGATGGAAATCAAAAGAAAAATTAATGAGAAATAAGCAACAAGGATTAGGTTAGCTTACCTTAGTTTATTTGGATGATTCCCCACACTTTTACAGTTTATGAGCTCTCTACTTGGTGTAAAAATGGTGGACATAATGTTGGAAAATTGGTGGGGGGAGGGGGAGGGTTAAATATAGGGTCAGGAATTACTATCGCGACTTAGATATCGCAATCTTGATCTGGCAAACATAAATCACATATCGCGATCACATTTTACCCTTTGTAATTGCGATCTATCAAAGGGAATAAATTGTATATCATGATCATGATTTACCCTTTACGGTCGCGGTAACACCAATGACCTACAACACCAAATTTTGCTAAGTCAAAAATAGACTTTGATTGGGTGTTCGAGTTTTGTTCGGAACCCCTTGCGTGCAAATAAAATATGCTACCATAACAAATTCGGTGTTCCAGACATAATGGAACCCTCAAAACTTTCATCTGAGATTGTTTTGACTAAATATGGTGCCCACACCTATAGTTTCATTTTTCACATAATCGTCCCAATTGCCCAAAATGAGTCTGGAAGCCTCAAAACCTGGACCAAGGGTCCTACTAGCCTAAAATCAATAGACTAGAGCTGATGATGCCTTTGGAATTTCCATTCGAGGACATCTACTAGGAGTTTTGATCCAAGATCAAATTCTAAACAATGAAAGCTCCAAAATAGGGAAATGAACCTAAAATCCAAATGAACTATCCAATCACCAAACCGATAGTTTCGGCAAGTCATAAATAACCTGTAGCTACTGTGGAAAGGCTCAAAATTCTAAAAATATATGCAAATCAAGGAAATGACCAGGAGGGTCATACAAATATAGTTTAAAAAAAAAATAACACCAGATATTTTATACTAGTTGGGACCTCTAACAGGTTTTACCCTAGCCCTCTTGGGTTGTAAGGGAATCTACTAGCTCTTCTTTTGTAAATCAAAAGTTACAAGATTTGAGTTAAGATTTTTAACATTAACTTACACTCTTTTTACTTTATTTCTTTGATACAAAAGCCTCACCAAATATATGTTTCTTTTCTCTCTTTTTGAGTACACAGTAAACTACAAGAGAATACAATGCTTAATAAAAGTAGAGAAGCGAGCTAGAGAAGGTTGAGACAGTGTATATATAAGACACCATAAAATTCTAAGCTTAACTCAGTCCGTTAATCTTGAAAAGATGTCCCAAACTTAGAAATTTCAACTAATTATTTATACTTAGAAGTATTTTAACCTTCATAAGTTGGAGATCCTATTTCACGACCCTTATAACCTTAAAGTATCGATTTTTAGGTTTATTCATGATAAGGAATGTCAGTAGGTCACTTAGGGTGAGTTTTGGATTTTTCTGACCTCGTTTGAACTATGTTCAGGTGACCAAAATAGTGGGTCGATGTGATATCGATGCATCGCATCACCAATCGCGTTGATATTTAATTTTCCCTCAGCTTTTAGTGCAATTCCAGTGAACCAATATGAACTCAGCGCGTTGTGTTGATGCCATCGATGTGGTGCATCAGTATGCACGTCACTGGGCACGCTTTCAGTCATTAAAAGCCTGAGTCCAGAGGGATAGTTGGGTTATTTTCTCACCCTTAATCAGCCCCTAAAACACAAAATTCATCCCTCAATAAGAAAAATACACTCACTTTCTCTCAAATTCTCTCAAGAACAAACCCTAACCCATCAAATTCAAGATCAAGATTCAAGAAATTCACCATCAATCTTCAGGAATTAAAGCACCAAGGTATGTTTGGTGTTCATCCAAGGGTTTCCTTCCACCCTTGGAGTTCAAGAGCCTCTTTTGAAACTACAAGTTTATTGAATTCATGAATTTCATATTGGGCTCGAATGTATTCATGATTATGATGTTAATTGGGTTTCTAATTCATGATTTATTACAAGATTCATGTAAATTTATTTGACATGCGTGTAGTATTATTTGAACTCATGTTAAAGACTTTGAATTTGTAAGTTGGGATTGGAAATCATGATGACTACATGTTGATTATTATTATGTGCATAGA
Source organism: Capsicum annuum (assembly GCF_002878395.1). Classification (NCBI taxonomy): domain Eukaryota; kingdom Viridiplantae; phylum Streptophyta; class Magnoliopsida; order Solanales; family Solanaceae; genus Capsicum; species Capsicum annuum. The sequence goes on from NC_061116.1 coordinate 149,553,048, forward strand.
TTATGTTTCCCAAGTGTTCGATAAATTGCTCATGAGGATTAAATAGAGGAATCATGACATGCTAGCATATGTAAAAGATTATACCTTACAAGTGTTTGATAAAATATCTCTATGAATGAGTTATGAACATTATAATGCTTTTCAAGATTATGATATGCCTTACAATTTATGATATCGAGTCCTAGGGGTATTTAATACACGATAATCTAGTTGTTTACTTAGATTTATAGTAGTTTCAGAATATTCTCAGTAATGTCACGTACAGTAGTACTCAAATAGTTACCAAACTTAGTGTATTCAATCAGTTAACAGAACTCAGTATACTCAGTCAGTTAATGGAACTCAGTGAACTCAGTTTAGTTCAAATAGACAGCATGATCAGTAACAGTTCAGTCAAGCCTAGACAGACTAGAAATTAGTTCAGTGTCTATTCAGTTAGCAGTAGGATTCAGCACTGAGTGAACCCAGGGATGAGGGAATTCCTATCAGTAAACAGTTTGACCCTTAGTAGCAATCCCTGCATTACAGAACTACGTAGCCATCGTAGGTTGAGATGTCTTCCTGTCAGTCTAGGGTTGATACATCTCGTATGAGTTTTTCTACCAGTGAGGGTTGATGAAAAAACTTCCTATCGGAGAGGATTAACTCATAGCCATTATTAGTATCCCTTGACAAGGTGCTAACACCCTTCCAACTGGGGTCACAGGTTCCACCCCAACTCAGTCATACTCGGGGTATGTCGGTTAGATGAATATTCTCATAGTTTAAATTTCAGACTCAGTATAAATCTTAGTTCAATTTTAGAATCAAGACTGTTAGATACAGTCACCCAGCTCAGTATAGAACTCAGTTTAGTTCTACGAAATCAGGACTATCATAAACAGTCACTCAGTATACATTAACTCAGTATCAGTAAACTCAAATATTAGTCATTCCGTTATCAGCATACGTAGTTATGAGCATATCATTACATAATCAGTATTTATAGTAGTGTAAGATATACATATATTCTCAGTCAGTTATATTCATGTTACTCAGTCAGTTATTGTTCATGTATATGAACCCATGCATATCAGCCTACCTCACTTAGCATACCAGTACATTCAAGGTACTGGCGCATACCTTTCTTTTGCACTATGATGTCTTATATTATAGGTTCAGATACACGGGATCCTGACCATACCTAGAAACCCAGATTATCAGCAATAAATTTAGTGGTGATTCCTCATAGTTCGAGGGCAAAGTTATTATTTCAATATTTTTTAGTATATCATCAATAGTCGGAGTTATTTAGGGACTTGTCTCATTAACTCCATTTTCAGACATTTTAGTTAGAGGCTTTTCAGATGATTATTTCAAACAGTTATTCAATTTTTAGATATGATTGTCAGATGTTTAGTATTCAGTATTTATGTATTAGTATATGATTCAGTTTTGAACCTTATTTCAATTTCCACCTAATTTCTGCATTTTATCGCAATATTATTCAGTGATTGTAGCAAGTACCATTCATGGGTTAGCTAGTGGTCCTTCAGGATTATGAGCATCATGTAGCGTCTGGGTTACAAACTCGGGGCATTACAAATTTAGTATCAGAGTCTAAGGTTCAACAGAGTTCTGGGAAGTCTGAAAGCTATGTCTAGTAGAGTCTTATACATGGGTGTGTAGCGCGCTATATTTATGAACAAGAGGCTATGAGGCATTTTAGGAAAAGTTTCCCTTCTTTCAGTATTCATATCGTGCGAGTGAACATGAGCTCAAGTTATAGTTTCAATCTAATCCTCTTCTTACTTACGTTTACAGAATATGCCTCCTAAAAATAATAATGGAATAAGAATAGGAAAACAGCCAACACCTCAGCCTATTCAGGCAGATCCCCTGGATGAGCATGTCTCTCATGCTGAATTCAGAGTCACTTTCACTACCCTAGCCAATTCTATTGCATCTCAGAATGAATAGCCAGATATTGTTCAAGCCAACCCAGTGGCCAATACTGCTACATCCAGAATTCGAGACTTCACTCAAATGAACTCTCCAGCTTTTACCGGGTCTAAGTCAAATGAGAACCTACAGGAATTCCTTAATCAGGTACAGAAAGTCACAGATATTATAAAGATGATAGCTAGTGAGAATGCTGACTTGGACATATATCAGTTGTAAGATGTGGCTCACTCATGTTTTAAGCAGTAGAAGGCAGAGAGGGCCGCTGATGCAAGGCCCATAGAATGGGAGAAGTTTGCCACTGCTTTTCTGGATAGGTTCTTCCCACTTGGGTTGAGAGAAGAGAAGGTGTTGGAGTTTATTAATCTGAATTAGGGAAATATAAAAGTGAAAGAGTATTCTCTCAAGTTTACTCAATTAGCCAGATATGCCCCTATTATGGTAACAGATAGCGGATCTAAAATGAATAAGTTTATGTCTGGCGTGGTCAAGGAGTGTAGGACCATATATTGATTAAGAAGATGAACATATCTATGCTCATGGTCCATGCTCAGTAGATAGAGGAGGCTAACAATATGGAGAAAGAGAGGGAGAACAAGAGATCTAGAACAGGTTGCTTCAACTTCACTTAGCCTAAGTCAGAGGGTAGAAATTATTCTCAGTTCCACTCGAAATCTTCTATTACAGCTTTGTCCTCATCCAATACTCCAGTTGTGAAATTTAGAGATGGAAATTAAGATAGGGAGCCAGGACCTAAACCCCAGGGTAGTGTTAGTAGTGCCCGAATAAATCCCTTTTACCAGAAGTGTAACAGAAACCACCAGGGTATCTGTAGGGATGGCAGTGATGTATATTTCAAATGTGGCAAGCCAGGCCACAGAGTTATAAAATGTCCTCAGATGGGTTCTCATAGTCAGCATAATCGTCCTTCAGCTTAGTTTGGTCACCCGAATCAGCAGGGAGCCGCTTCCAGTGCCACCACTAGGCAGCGCTCAAACAGGCTTTATACACTTTAGTCCTAACAGGATTAGGAAAGTTCTACAGATATGGTCACTGGTACATTACAAGTTTATCATTTATACATTTATGCTTTGCTAGATCCAGGAGCTTCTTTGTCCTTTGTAACTCCTTATATAGTTGTTGACTTCAGAGTCAGTCCCAAAATCCTAGCAGATCCCTTCTCAGTCTCTACCCCAGTGGGTAAATCTATCATAGCCCAATGGGTATACAGGAACTGTCCAGTTATGGTATCTCAGAAAGTCACTTCAGCAGACTAAGTAGAATTAGAGATGATAGATTTTCATGTCATTCTCAACATCGATTGGCTTTATTCATGCTATGTTTTAATTGACTGCAGAAATAGAGTTATCCATTTTCAATTTTTGAATGAACCTGTCCTTAAGTGGAGGGGTAGTACTTCAGTGCTTAACTTAGGGGTCAGCTTGTTTCCTTCCTTAGGGCGAAGAAAATGAGATTTAAAGGGTGAGTTTATCATCTTTTTCAAGTTAAAGACTCTAGTTCAAAGACCTATAACCTTGAGTCAGTTCCAGTAGCATGTCAATTCCAGATGTGTTTCCCAAAGATCTTGCAGGAGTCCCACCCGAGTGGGAAATTGACTTTAGAATAGACCTTCTTCCAGATACACAGCCTATCTTTATTCCTCTACACAGAATGGCCCCAGTAGAACTCAAAGAGTTAAAAGAACAGTTGAAAGATGTCCTAGATAAGGAATTCATCAGACCTAGTGTATCATCTTGGGGTGCACCAGTTCTATTCATGTGTAAGAAAGACAGTTCTCTTAGAATATGTATAGACTACCGTCAGCTAAATAAATTCATGGTCAAGAACAAGTATTTACTTCCTAGAATCACCAACTTGTTTGATTAACTATAGGGTGCCAATTACTTCTCTAAGATAAACCTCAAATCAAGCTATCATCAGCTCAGGATCAGAGAATGTGACATTCCAAAATAGCTTTTAGAACTCAGTATGGCCACTTGGAATTCTTAGTCATGTTATTTAGTCTTACCAATGCTCTAGAAGCCTTCATAGACTTGATGAACTGCGTGTTCAAGCAGTACTTAAACATGTTCATCATAGTCTTCATTAATGATATTCTTTTCTACTCCTGCAGTGAATATGAACATGCAGACCATCTTAGAATAGTGTTACAGACCCTCAGAGCCCATCAATTGTTCGCCAAATTCAGTAAGTGTGAATTTCAGCTAAGGTCAGTATCATTCCTTGGCAATATAGTTTCTGGTGATTGCATTAGAGTTAATTCTCAAAAGACCAAAGTAGTGAGAAACTATCCCAGACCCATCTCTCCATCAAATATCAGGAGTTTCTTAGGTTTGGCTGGCTATTACTGACGGTTTTTTGAGGGATTTTCGTCTATTTCATCCCCCATGTCCATATTAACTCAAAAGAAAGTCAAATTATAGTGATTAGATTTTTGTGAGAAGAGTTTTCAGGAGTTAAAGACTCAACTCACTACAGCCCCAGTTTTGACCTTACTAGATGGTTCAGATGGGTTTATGGTATATTGTAATGCTTCCAGAGTTGGTTTGGGGTATGTTTTAATGTAGAGAGGTAAGGTCATAGCCTATGCCTCAAGACAACTTAATCCCCATAAAAAGAATTATCCAACTTATGATCTTGAGTTAGAAGCTATTGTATTTGCCTTAAAGATTTGGAGGTATTATTATTATGGAATACATGTAGATATGTTCACAGATCATAAGAGCCTGCAGTATGTGTTCTCTCAGAAAGATCTGAACCTACATCAGAGAAGATGGTTAAAGTTATTGAAAGACTACAACATGAGCATCTTGTATCACCTTGGCAAGGCCAATTTAATGGCTGATGCTCTCATTAGGATGACTATGGGTAGTGTTGCTCATGTTAAGGATAATAAGAAAAAGTTAGTTCAAGAAGTTCATCAGCTTGCCCTACTAGTTGTCCGCATAGTTGATTCAGCAGAAAGAAGTGTGTGGCTGTAGAATAGTTCAGAATCATCTCTGGTTTCTAAAGTAAAGAAAAAGTAGGACAGAGATCCCAGTTTACTCAAGTTGAAAGAGTCTGTCAAAGATCAGAAAGTAAAGGTTTTCTTCCAAGGGTGAGATGGTGTGTTTTGTTGCCAGGGTCGCCTATGTGTGCCATATTTTGATGACTTGAGGCAATAAATTCTTATAGAAGCACATGGTGTGCGTTAATCTATTCATCCAGGGGCCACTAAGATGTATCATAATTTGTGAGAGATCTATTGGTGGAGTGGGATAAAGAGAGACATTGCAGATTTTATGGCTAAGTTCTCGACATGTCAGCAGGTTATGATCAAGCATCAAAAGTTTAGTGGATCTATACAGGAGTTCAGTATTCCCATGTGGAAGTGAAAGGAGGTGAACATGGATTTTGTGATAGGTTTGCCTCATACTCGTCGCCAGCATAATTTAATTTAGGTTATTGTAGATAGGATGACCAAATCATCTCACTTATTACCAGTTCATACCTCTTAGTTAGCCGAGGACTATGCCAAACTCTATGTCAAAGAGTTAGTCAGGTTACACGGAGTCCCAGTATCCTTTATCTCAGATAGAGGTACCTAAGTTCACCTCAGTACAACCTTTCACCCTCAAACAGAAGGTCAAGCAGAAAGGACTATTCAGACCTTAGAAGATTTGTGAAGGGCGTGTGCCATTGACTTTAAGGGTTGTTGGGATGACTACTTACCTTTGATTGAATACGAATATAATAACAGTTATCATTACAAAATTTAGATGGCTCTGTTTGAGGCCCTTTATAGGAAGAGATGTAGATCTCCCATTAGTTGGTTTAAAGTGGGTGAGGCCATAGTGGTAGGTCCTGACTTGGTATTTGATACCTTAGAAATAGCTTAGTTGATCAGGGAAAGGCTTAAAATAACTCAGAGCTAACATAAATCGTATGCAGATGTGCAAAAAAAGGATCTTGAGTTTGAGATTTATGACTATGTGTATTTTAAAATCTCTCCTATGGGAGGGGTGAAGAGTTCTGGCAAAAAGAGAAGCTAAGTCCCCGATATGTCGACCCTTATCGAATTCTTAGCTATTTCAAAAAGGTAGCTTACGAGTTGCCTTTGAAATTAGCTTCAGTACATCCAGTGTTTCATGTCTCCTTTCTAAAGAAGTGCATAGGAGACACAGTAGTTGTAGTCCCTTTTGAAGGTATAGATGTTCAGAACAGTCTCTCTTATGAAGAGATCCTAGTAGAAATCGTTGATCATTAGGTTCACCAACTGAGGAACAAAGAAGTTCCGCTAGTCAAATCTCTTTGGCAGAATCAATCTGTTGAGGGAGCTACTTGGGAAACAGAAGCAGATATGAGGACCAAGTATCCTCACCTCTTCTTCACAAACTTAGACTCAGCTCAAGGTAACAGTCTTCCTTAGATTTTCTTATTTCCATGTTCAGTTACAGTTATAAATTTGGTATTCATTACCGTTGCATATCATCTTCATAATAGTTATGCATTCATGAATCGGTTCAACCATGTACTCATGCATCAGATATGAATGTTCAGTTTGAAAACTCAGCTTATCAATAGATTCAATCAGGTGTTCCATGTATCAGATATGCATGTTCAGTGTGTAAGCTTAGTCTATCAGTGTTTCTCAGCTTAGTCAGTCTCATTTGAGGACGAATGTTCCTAAGGAGGAGATATTGTAAGACCCCATAAAATTCTAAGCTTAACTCAGTCCGTTAAAGCTTGAAAAGAGGTCCCAAACTTAGAAATATCAGCTAAGTGTTTATACTTAGAAGTATTTTAGCCTTCGTAACTTGGTGATCCTATTTCACGATCCTTATGACCTTAAAGTATCAAATTTTAGGTTTATTCATGATCAAGAATGTCAGTAGGTCATTTCGGATGAGTTTTGAATTTTTCAGACCTCTTTTGAACCATGTTCAGGTGACCAAAATAGTGGGTCGATGCGATCTCAATATATCGCGTCGACAATTAATTTTCCCTAAGCTTTCAGTAAAATTACAGTGAACCAATGTGAACTCGACACAGCTTTTTAATCATCGCATTGATGCCATTGATGCGGTGTGTCGGTCTATGCATCACTGGGCACGCTTTCAGTCATTAAAAGCCCGCGTCCAGAGGGATATTTGGGTCATTTTTTCACCCTTAATCAGCCCCTAAAATACAAAATCCATCCCTCAATAAGCAAAATACACTCACTTTCTCTCAAATTCTCTCATGAACAAACCTAACCCATCAAATCCAAGTTCAAGGTTCAAGAAATTCACCATCAATCCTTAGGAATTCAAGCACCAAGGTATGTTAGGTGTTCATCCAAGAGTTTCCTTCCTCCCTTAGAGTTCAAGAACCTCTTTTAAAACTTTAAGTTTATTGAATTCATGAATTCCATGTTGGGCTTGAATGTATTCATAATTATGATGTTAATTGGGTTTCTAATCCATGATTTACTACAAGATTCATGTAAATTTATTTGACATGTGTGTAGTATTACGTGAATTCATGTTAAAGCCCTTGAATTTGTAAGTTGGAATTGGAAATCATGATGCCTACATGTTGATTAGTATTATGTCCATAGATTATGTTTCCCAAGTGTTTGATAAATTGCTCATGATGATTAAATGGGGAAATCATGACATGCTAGCATATGTACAAGCTTATACCTTACAAGTGTTTGATAAAATGTCTCTATGAATGAGTTATGAACATTATAATGCTTTTCAAGATCATGCTATGCCTTATAATTTATGCTATCGAATCCTGGGGGTATTTAATACCCGACAATCTAGTTGTTTACCTAGATTTACAGTAGTTTCAGAATAGTCTCAGTAATGTCACGTCTAGTAGTACTTTGATAGTTACCAAACTTAGCGTATTCAGTCAGTTAACAAAACTCAATATACTCAGTCAGTTAATTGAACTCAGTGAACTCAATTTAGTTCAGATAGACAGCACGATCAGTAATAGTTCAACCAAGCTAGTACAGACTAAAAATCAGTTTAGTGTCTATTCAGTTGGGAGTAGGATTCAGCACCGAGTGAACCTAGGGATGGGGCATTCCTGTCAGTAAAGGGCTTGACCCTTAGTAGTAATCCCTGCATTGCATAACTACGTAGCTAGCGTAGGTTTAGATATTGTCCTGCTAGTCTAGGGTTGATACATATCATACGATTTTACCTGCCAGCGAGAGTTGATGTAAGAGTTTTCTGTCAGAGATAGTTAACTCATAGCCATTATTAGTATCCCTTGGAAAGGTGCTAACACCCTTCTAATTGGGGTCACAGGTTGGACCCAAACTCAGTCATACTCGAGGTATGTTAGTTAGATGAACACTCCCACAATTTTAGTTTCAGACTCAGTATATACCTCTGTTTAGTTTCAGAATTAGGACTATCAGATACAGTCACCCAGCTCAATATAGAACTCAGTTCAGTTCTATAGAATTAGGACTATCAAAAACAGTCACTCAGTATATAGTAATTCAGCATTAGTAAATTCAGATATCAATCATTCAGTTATTAGAATTCAGAACCCAGTGTTTATAGGAATCTCAGTTACAGCATGCGTAGTTATGAGCATACCATTGCATAATCAGTATTAACAGTAGTTTCAGATATACATATATTCTCTGTCAGTTATATTTATGTTACTCAGTCAGTTATTGTTCATGCATATGAACCTATGCATATCAACCTACCTCACTTAGCATACCAGTTCATTCAAATTACTGATGCATACCTTTCTTTTGTGTTATGATGTCTTATATCATAGGTTCAGACACATGCTCCTAACCGTACCTAGCAGCTCAGATTATCAGTAGTAGATTTAGTGGTGAGTCCTCATAGTTTGAGGATAGAGTTGTTATTTTAGCATTTTTCAATATATCATCAGTCATCAAAGTTAGTTGGGGACTTGTCCCATCAACTCCATTTCCAGATATTTCAGTTAGAGGATTTTCAGACTAGATTATTTTAGACAGTTATTCAATTTTCTGATATGATTGTCAGATGTTCAATATTCAGTATTTATGTATCAGTATATAATTCAGTTTTGAACCTTCTGGCAATTACCACCTAATTTCCGCATTATACAGTATTATTATTCAGTGATTGCATCAGATACCAATCATGGATTATCTTGTAATCCTTTGAGATTATGAGTACCGTGTAACTCTGGGATACAGACTCGGGGTGTTAAGTATATCTGATTGTTAGTCTTCCACCCTTTAAATAGTAGTGATTGGACTACTACTAGCCATTTGGAAAATAATATAGAAGACAATCCAAAATATTTTCTCCTTGAAAATATGATAAGAGATATCTTGTTTCCAATAATAAACAGAAGCTATAAAAATAAAACCTAAGCTAAACTAAATTCTAGGAGATACACGGCCAAGGGACTCCATTGTACAAGGAGAGATATTTTACTTCCTTTGGTCAAAGATCCAACAATTAATATTAAGGTGTGAAATATTATTCTTTCTTGTGAGGGAAGCCATATACTTCTTCATTTTTTATCTTTGACTAAGAACCCTTTGATTATTTCTTTTCCTAAAGTCCTACAAGAAAATCTTTCATTAAAATCAAACATTATCATAATGTAATTGATAGTGTGTGGAGAAGCATTCCCATTAACTTGTTGTATACTATTAATCCTCCTAAATGTGTTTTACATAACTTACATAGAATTTTGAAATATTTCTATGGAATTTTAAGGAGAATGGGAGAAACAAACATTGGATTGCTTGATCTGCCATTTCCCAACCTAAAGAAGAGGGAGGATTGGGATTTAGATCCTTCTTGGATGTTGCCAAAGCTTTTTGCTAAGTTATGATGGATATTTAGAACTCAAAAATCCTTGTGGGCTAATTATATGTTGAACAAGTATTGTAAGAAAATGGGTTCTTTGACTTGGAAACATATGGTGGAGGCTAGAGATATGTTTGATCGTAATATCTGGTGGGAACCAAAATATAGACATTCTAGTGTATGGTATGATAATTAGACCCAACTAGGTGTGCTATACTATTTTTTGTATGTGAACTTTGAGATGGATTATCATCTGGAAGATGTGAGTCAACGATTTTCTATCGATAATTGGAATGTTAAGCTTCTACAATATTGTTTTACTAAGAAAGTGTACAATCACATTTTGAACAATGTAAATTGCAGGGAGGAACCAAGAAGATGGGATAGACGTCGGTGGATGTTAAATAATTCTGGGAAATTTTCTTTTGGATTTGCTTCAGAGTGTATAAGGGACAAAGGTTAAGTTCATAATTTCAACAAAATATATATATAAAAGGTGTTCCCTTTAAGGTTTCTTTTTTCCTATGGAGAATATAGAAAAAAATATTGGGAAAGTACTTGTAAGAAACAAAATCACTGACAATGTTACTTGTTCTTATTGTGTTGGGGGGGGAGGGGGGGGGAATTTGTTTATGACTTTTATTATTTCTAACAACATTTAGAATAAATTTGTTGCAACTGCAGGGGTCATTGGTCCTTTTATTCAAGTGAAGAGTAGTGTTTTCAAATTGTGGAAAGCTAACTGTTCACCAAAATTGAAGCCTTGTTTAGAGTTTTACCTTTATATATTCTATTGCAAATTTGGAAGAGGATAAATGCTATCAAACATGAAAGATGCAACAAGGTAGTATGAGAATGGAAATTAATAGGAATTTAATTATTATGGCTAGGTGCATCTGCCATTGTTATCTAATATTCCTTTCTATTAACCTGAATTGGTAAATTCTTACAAGATTATACCCCTAGGATTGGCAGTTAAGTTGTACACTTGAAGTTACCTAGCTTGGGTTTCTTTAGATATAATGATGGTGGTGCATCTAAGGTTAATCCTAGACTTTGGTAAGGAGATTTCTATATAAGAAGTGATACTGGGAATTTAATTTATGTAGTGGTGACAAGGCTTGTAAATAATTCAAATTTAATGGTTGAAGTTCTTGCAATGAAGATGTGAGTAGAATATTATGTTGAACATAATCATCTTCCTTTAATATTAGAAACTGACTCATTAGTTGTTACGAATATGATTGGTGGAATTTGGGAAGTCTCTTGGAATCTGGTAGTGATGATTACTAAAATTAAAGAACATATTAAGGAGATGGAGGCAGTAGTGGTTCATGTGCACAGAGAAGGCAACAAATTGGTGGATTTTTTAGCTAACCAAGTATTCATTTTTGATGGATTAGATAAAATTACTTATTTATTATAACAAGAGATATCAAGGGAGGCTAAAACTATCCTAAACATGGATGAGAATCAGGTACCAAATCCTAGAATCAAAAATTTCTGAAATGGAACTTTGGATAATAGGGTAAGGTAAAATTAGTAGTCAAAACATATTGTCAAGAAGATGAAATCAACATTTTTGGAAGTAGTATTAAAGGTACAACACAAATAGTACATGATTGATCTAGCAGATGTAACATGGAAATACACATGCAATACTACAAAAGAGACAAGAAACGTTAGATATGTACAGGAATTATGTATACTAGTTTTCAACAGTACAAATTCAAGCATAATCAATTAAAAGAGGATATTGATTCTTGGTTCATACCCAATAAAACTGGAGGTGGATCTATCATTCTGTCATTATTAGATAGTGGTATTAGCTCCAAACTAAGCTCAATATGTCAAGAAGACAACATGATGGTGAAACTAACAGTTAAAATTTGGTAACACTAAAGATATTAGAAGGTGAGATGTACTTATATTGATTTGAGCTCAGATGTATAGATAATGGAGTCGAAGAAGTATTATATTGAGATGATTTCACGGTATTTATGAGACACTGTGAACTCCTATTGTGAAATCGTCTATAACTTAGTTATTTCACCTGTATTTAGTGGGATCATAGAGATTGAGATGACACTATACTTGAGCTTACTTGAATCTACCATGGAAGTTAAGATTGAAATAGTGGAGTAGATAAGAGACAGCCAACCTAACTTTCATTTATGAGTCTACATTTTTCATGATTTTTTGTTTTTAGATATTTCTTTTTGGTTCTTAGGATTTTCTTGAGTTGGGCTGCTTTGGGCCTTGGCTTAATTTTTGTGCGTATCTTTGTTATTAATTAAAAGGCCTTTTGAGGCCTACTTTAACTTCAAAAAGTCTCAGTAAACAAATAAAGATGGGATAATATATGAGGGAGTCCAGAATATGCCCAAACATTGCAGCTCATGCCACGATCCAATTTACGATTCATGATGGAACCCACATTATCCCGCCAATAGGTAAGCCTAAGCATAGCCCAGAGCTAAATGTAATGGGCTAACTTGGTGGAAATGGCCTAAAAGCCTTGAATTAACCATTACAAACTTTAATAGAAATAATACAATCATAATGGTCTAACAGATAGATAAAAAATTAGCAATCATCCCAAGACTGGGTAATGTCGGTATAAGAGCTACTATAAATGAACTATGAGTACTGAATAGTCAAGTACAATCCTTCTTAAAAATGAAAGACTAGAAATAAATTAATACAAGAAAAGAGGATAACTTCGACTTCGACAACTCACCCAATCTTCCCTGCATGAACGTCGAATTAGCAGTGACAACTAGCACTCGGATCTGCACCAGAAAGGAAAAATAAATAACCCAGCGCAGCATCGGCCCCCATAAGCCACTAAGTGTGGAAAAATAAATAACCCAACACAAGACGCTATAAGTTTAGAGGGTACAATCAAGGAAACTAAGCAATCAAATAGCCGTAAAATACCAAATTATCATTCCATAAAAAAAAATCAGCCAAACTGTATCATCTCATACATAATTCTCAATGTAAGACTTGAACTGAAACTCAATAGTATCATCATCATTATCCTTATTTGTCAGGTTTGAGAACTCACATTATCAAGATCATTATCAATTGACGGACTCGAACCAAAACTGATATATAGAAATTGTATCAACGAATCATATCATTAATCCATATCGATAAACTAACCCAATTGACTATACCAATAATAATCTAATAAGTCATGCCAATAACCATACCCATAGGTTATGTCAGTAGTCATAACTAGGGATGTACAAATCGAACCATTAATTCAAACCGAACCGATGAATCAAACCAAACCGAGGAAAAAAACTGACTTATGGTTTGGTTTTGGCAAAAAAAATGATCATTCTCGGTTTTGTTTGGTATTAGTAAAAATAAAATCAAACCGAACCGACGTAATACATATATAATTTTAATTTTTTATACGTAAAAAAATACTACTTATAATCTACTTTCTAATTACTTTTATTATGTTTTTATATTTAGAAAATAGATATATATTCTTGGGCCTTTAATTATAGTATTTTTCCATTAATAACAAATTACTACAAAGCCCAATATTAATATAAATAACCTAAAACTCTTTAATTGCTTCACTTTTTACATTTTACTTTTCAAGTTTTCAGAGGGTTCTCATTATTTCCTCATTTTACTTTCATCTTACTTTTCTCATTCATCAAGTTATGATTTAGGTTTGTTTCTCTTCTTTCTCCTTTTTTATGGAATTATGTTATAATTAATTATTTTATGCAGTTAAGTTTTTAATAAGTTGCCTCCAATTCTTCGTTCTTTTGTATGCTCACATTTTATGTGAAGAAAACTTTCAGACAAGTTACTGTGACTAGTGACTTTGAAATTGAACTACTTGGGTATCCACATAATATTATTTCGAGAGATAGTAGTTTAGACGTCTTAGTAATTTGCCAACTTAATTTTTATTGGAACTACTCTATGACCATTATTTTTTTTTCTTTTTAGTAAGAACATTTAATCTTTTTTCAATCACATTATAATTGTAAAAAACCGAGAAAGATAAAAAACCAAAAGAATCCGACCAAAATTAAAATTAAAAAAACCAATTATAAATTGGTTTGATTTGGTTTATAGATTTAGAAAATCGACATTATTGGTTTGGTTATATTTTAATAAAAAATCGAACTAACCCGACCTATGTACACCCCTAGTCATAACCATGGGTTATTTCAATATTCGTATCTATAAGCCACCAATCATATCTATAAGTCATTAATAATATCTATCAGCAATATCATATATATAAGTCATTAATCATGTCTATAAGTTGTATCATATATATAAGCCATATCATATCTATAAACATAACATATCTATAAGCCATATCATGTCTGTAAGCCATTAATCATATTCGAAAGTCATATCAATAATCACATACTTAAGTCATTAATCATATCTGAAAGTCATATCAACAATCACATATATAAGTCATTAATCACACCCGGAAGCCATATCAATAATTACATATATAAGTCATTAATTATATCCGAAAGCCATATCAAGAATCACATATATAAGTCAGTAATCATATATGAAAGCCTTATCAATAATCACATATATAATTCATTAATCATATCCGAAAGTGATATCAATAATCAAAAAGATAAGTCATTAATGATATACAAGAGCCATATCGATAATTAGATATATATAAGTCACTAATCATATCTGGAAATGATTTCAATAATCACATATATAAGTCATTAATTATATCTGAAAGTCATATCAATAATCACATATATAAGTAATTAATCATATTCGGAAGCTATTTAAATAATCACATATATAAGTCATTAATCATACTAGAAAGCCATATCATTAATCACATATATAACTCATTAATCATATCTGAAAGTCATATTAATAATCACATATATAAGTCATTAATCATATTCGAAAGCCATATCTAACTTACTCATTAAATACATTCAGCCTCCTCAAATATCAAACCAAACATTAAGAAGGGTATATCATGTATACATAAGTCTATCAAGCTAACACAAATCTTGGCCTAAGGTGGGCCGGAGGGGCCCACTCTAATTCTTAAAATCCATTTTAGGCAATATCTACCCCGAACTAGGCTAAGGTATCTAAGTTTATATCTAAATGTTGAATAATCCAAAAAATAGCCCTAAGATAGTAATCCTTCCCCGAACATGAACAATCAAGTCAAGCAACTTAAAATAATAGCAACTAACACAACTTCCTTAACTTAGGCAACTAAGACCAATTCCACCCTAATGTGAGTAACTAAGGCAATTTCACCTAGCTAAGCAACAAAGTCTTTCCCATTATAAACCCAACCCATGAAGCCAAATTCACCTAAGACATGAATAACTACACTAATTACTCTAATTTTATGGTTTTAAGGTAGACTAAATAGTCAAAGTACACCAAATATTCTTATTCATACTTTGAACACCTTAATCCCACCCCATATATAGCATAATATCATAATCATACTATGAGATAGCTCAATCTAAGAAGAAGGTAAACCTAGCCTACCTGGGTGTCGAAGAAGAGTCCGAAAAATCCACTAATCACTGATTTCCCTTTTTAAGATGCTTTTGCAATGTGCCCGGCTATCAAAATCATAATTTACTCATCAAAACAAGAACAATGGTACTCATATTGCACTATATGCTTTGGGTCCAAAATTATGTAAAAATCTCATGTGGGGTTCATTTACGAAGTCACATATTCGAAACCAACACAACATCACTCTATGCTCAAGGAATATTTACCATAAAAATGGCTGAATTCCAAGCTATAATGGTATTAAAATAAAATCACCAAGATTTTAGGGATTTTAGAAAAAGTATGGATAAATCAACCATGAAAATAATGAAATCTTACCGCAAATTAGATGGAAACTGTGTAAAGTAATGATACTAAAGCTCCACAATCAAACATAATTGATTCTCCCAAGAACTCACACTTCTTAGGGTTTTAGATTCTAGAGAATGGATGAAGATAGTGAAAATGGGACTAAGTAGGTATTAATACCATTCCCAGGTAATCGGGTATCACTTAAGCAAACTTTGGGTCACTTAAGTGATACTTGAGCTCTGACACGCTAGTCGCTCACGCGATTAGCAGAACGCTTATGTGATATTAGGCTGCTCGAGCCAATGTTGTGTGCGTGACAAAAGTATCTCTCATGCAATAGTTCCCACACTATTAAGCCATTTACTTTAGTGACTAAATAAATCGCTTAAGTAATATTACTGGGGTTCACCAGATTGCTTAGGTAATCACATCGCCTAAGCGATACACCAGTACCAGCTGAGACTTAGGGAAATTTTAAGTCACTGTTACCCTTCGAGATTCATCCGAAATCCCGTATACACCAATGGACTATGCTACCCTATCAAATTTAACATTTTAGAGTCAATGGCATAGTCAAAATTTCCATCTGAGGTTATTTCGATAAAAAGTGGATCCCACACCCACTTGTCATTTTTCTTAACTTCCAATTAATAGCTCAGAATAACTCTGGGAGCCTCAGGACCCAAACCAAGGGTCCACCTAACCTAAAATTAATGTTTTGGAGCTACACGAACTATAAAAATTAGTATATAAGGTTGTTTGACTAAAATTTTCACCCGGTAGCCATTGAATCAACAAAGGCTTTAAAATAGAGAATTGGCTCTAAAAACCAAGCGAATTACACGATGACTGAACTGTAAGTTCCAGCAAGTCATAAATCTCTTTAGCAGCTAAAGTAAAGCTCTAAATGGTGAAAATATAGAAAATAACCTAAAGGTTCATTACAGCTCACTGGTATTCTAAATTAGTCTTTAACAAGATAAATTAGCCACTGCATATTCCAGTCGTACTAGGATTTGCACCAAAAGGGCAAATAAATAGGAGTAAGTACGGTCTACGTATGCTCAATAGGTGGTATAGGATGACTAAGCAAAATAGAAAACAAAATATACAAAATATTAAGAACACACTTCCACATGTATTTAGAAATAATCCCAAATAGTAGCTCATGTTGTATCGCCTAACAATTCTACAAGTATAATATTTATAGACAAACAAATACATATGAATATATAAGAGGAGTTAAACACGTAACACAAATATGAAAATAAAAGTGCAAATAATGCAATACAATTTAATACAATGGGATAATGGTAGGTTGATAATAATATAAATTATCTCATGGTGGCCATCACATGACACCGTATACACCTTCCAAGCTAAAGCTTCCAGTATAGGACCCATGGAGGGGAGGGGAGTTCAGCACACATATGCTTTTACAATCTCAATCAACCTTTCCAGAAAAGACCCCAATCAAAGGTTTTACAAAATCTCTCAATCAATCGTATCGGCAAAGACCTCGACCAAGGGTTTTACTAACTATTTTAGATTTTCTCAAAATTAGTTTTCCTCAGTGGTATCAATCTCATGAATATGAATGAATAGAATAAGGATGTATACTCATATCCAAATCAGTATGGAGATATAACCAATTCAATAATGGTGAAAATAAGCTCTCAAAATCAACTTAATATGTTAATACTTCATAATATAAGCCATCATATGAAACCACTGGATAAATAGTCAAGACATAAATAATATCAATCCAAACATATCTCTGGGCATCACTATAATGATAGAGGCATATAATGTTTATAAGGCCTATAATATCAATCTAAGCTCCCCACTCAGCATCACGATAATGATAAGGCAAATAAATGAACAAGTAAGGCCTATATTATCATGTCATGTCCCCACATGGGCATCACAACAAATATAAGATATCAAGTCAACAATAAAATAGATATAAGCCCCCATCAAGTAAATGATACTAATAAGAATCCCAAAGCATGATCGCTTAACTAAATCCACAACTCATGGCATACTTACATGAATGGTTAACTACCTAGCCCAGTCTGAAAAAGTTAAGTTATAACCTACCTCAAAAAGCCAAAAAACAAGTCTAGACCCTTCATTGTAGAGCCTTTCCTCCATGAATGTTCTCATAATGGACTGAACCTATCAAAAACATAATCTCATGTTAAAAGGAGTCCAATAATAACCATATTATCTATATTTATTTTGGATCCAAAAATAGTTCAAAATCGACACAAAATTAAAAAAAAAAAAAAAAAAGGTAACCCTAGAATTTTATTATGAATTATATTCCCCATATTAGAAGAAGACTAATCTAAAAATCCAACTGAAAATGAATTAAATCAAACTTTAAATCGAAGAAAAACTAATTTTACAGTTTACTAGGTAAAATCCTAAAAATCTAAGTTTGAAATCATGATTTTAAAGCTATTTTAAAGATAAAATCCATGGAGAAATGGTAATAACATGGATTTGGAACTTACCCAAACGAATTTGATAAAAATCTCCTTTGGAATCGCCACTACCTAAGGTATCAATTGTGAAAATGGTGAAAATCACAAAAATGGGAGAAATATACTATTCTGATGAGCAGTACCTCAAAAACACGGACAATCTTCATATTTGTGAGGGTCAACATTAACCAAAATTTAAATTATTCTTCGTATTTGTTGTCAACCTTCCATATTTGTGAAGGCTATTTACACATACCCTTCATATTTATGAATGTTTGATTATGATCGCAATGAAGATGACCCAACCAAATCCTCAGGTTTACACTTTTCAAACACAGTCCTGATCTTGGGTGTATTTATATGTCTAAGCACCATAACTTACTCATATTTTAGCTAAGTTTTGAGAACAAAAGTGCCTAGTTTCTTATGTTTTACTCTACTTTGATGTAATTGAGCTAACCTATGTGATTAGCATGATTTCAGGTGTTAATGAGGTAGATAAAGACATGATGAGACTGTGGATTACGGATGACAAATCACACAAGAGGAAAAGTTTCTTGTTGGATCAAATGTGATGTTTAGAAACTAGTTTGGTCATGAGTCCCTCCCTACGACTCATTACCACACATTATAACTCATGAGGTGCCAGTGGTAGCCTAGGTAGTAAGCTCAAAACTCATAAATTTCAGAGGCAAAAATACAGGGTGTTACACATAGTCAAATAATGAGTTGAAGTAATAAAAATAGACCTCTTGATTGTTCTCTCTACATGTTAATATGTTTATGATAAATTGTGGACATATGAATTATGGATCTTGAGTAAATTTATAGTGAGCATTTATTTAAGAGTTTGAATAATGTTTAGTTGATTTTGATAGAATGGATGGGGTTTAGTAATCACTTAAGGTATAAATATGTTATAGTTCTTTGATGGAATGGATGAAGTTTACTAATCACTTAGGGTATAATATATTTTATTTATTTGATGGAATGATTAGAGTTTAGTATTATTTAAAGTATAAAGAGATCCTAATTATAAATAAGGATTAAGAACAAGAACCTTGGCTTAGGCCATAAAACTCTTGTTTTGCATTAAAAGGTTTTATGATGTTTTATGTTTCTAGTACTACCGCTTACTTTTCAATATTTAGCTGCAGTAACATGCTAGGATAAGGATTCAATTTGACCAACAGTGATATTAAATGTCGTTCATGTCCAGGATATAGACTCGTGGCATGGAAAACTTTGTATCCAAGCATTAGGTTTAAGAATTCCAGGGTGTCTTTGAAGTCACGTCAAGTAAAGTCCATTTTATGAGCATGAAATGTGCCACACTTATAATAAGGAAGTTAGAGTATGTTAGTGTCATGACCCAACTCCATTGTGAGTGACACCAACACAATGCCTCGGTGAAAGAATCATTTAACCCCAATTGTCCAACACTAACATTTAACAAATTTGAAAAGTAAAATAGTAGTTTCATTGATTTTTGTAATTCAATTGGTAATGAACTCAACCCAACATTATGAAATTGGATTTAAAACATGGATATATGCATATTGAAACCAAATTAAAGTTATTGCATTGTTTAAAAGTCTAATTGGTCACAAACGACTTTGAAAGGCCTTTATGGCTATGATTTGATTTTAAATTAAAGCTTGGGGGTCATGGATTCCCCCAAGTTAATGAATAATTAGACCATAGGGGTCATGGATTCCCTTAACTTAATCGATAATTGGACCATAGGGATCACAGATACCCCCAAGTTAGAGGTCTATGAAAATGGCATAATGATATTAGCTTGCAAGTGTAATTGGTATGACGATACTAATGATATGTGCCTTAATAAATAGTCCTTGGTTTAATAAATGAGAATGTGTAAATATTTTAATTGGGCTTAAAGGTGTTTGTGTAGGTGGCCATGGAGGTGGAGGTCCCGAGGGACCAATACTGGAAACTTGTGTTTGTTGGTGTGGGTGTAATACCTTATATTTCCATTACTCATTTCAACTCTCAGTTCTCGAGTATATCTATATAATTTTTTCAAAATACTAAGAATTTTCCAGTTTAAGACTTGCCATTGTGTAGGAAATTCAGTCAGCTTTCAAACGATAAAAATTCGCCCAAATTCGATACCCGGGTGAATAGTTATAGAAGTTTTTGTAAAGAAGTATGCCAAAGTAGGCATTACCGTGTCGTGAAGCAAGGACAAATGTCAATTTTCAATTTCCAATGTGCTATTGCGATAAGCCTGTATCGCACCAAAGTTTCAATTTCCACTTGTCAATTTCCAATGAAGCAACGTAATTCTATTGCGTCGCGTCAATGCCCAGTTTCCCAATTTTCACTTTCCACTGTGACTCCACGATACCAATGTATCACGCCAAGGGTCAATTTCACACTTGTCCTTTTTGAACAGTTCCAGCCAGGTTTTTAGTGGCTCAATGCGATGCCACCGCGTCGTGGTGGAGCCAAAATTGGGATTCTTCAGTACTGAAAATTAAATCTTTACCAGGGATAATTGGGTATTTTTTCCATGACCCAAATTAGTCTTAAACACGAAATTAGCCCCTAAATAAACTAATTAGTCTTTATTCACTCAATTTCTCTCAAGACTAAATCATTCTCTCTCAAATTAACAAAACTCTAGCTTCAAGAATCAAGAACAATTCTTAAGAAATCCTCCAAGAACCCTCAAGAAATAATCTTCTCAGGTATGTTAGGTGTTCATTCATGGGTTCCTTTCACCCATGAAGTCCAAGAACCCTATTTTAAAATACAAGTTTACAAATTTGTAATTTTAATGCTTGAACTAGATTGTATTTCATGATTTTGATGTTGTTTGGGTTTCAATCCATGATTAATCACAAGTTTTTATGAAATTTAGATAGTATATGTGTTGAATTTTGTGATTTTCATGCTAATCCCTTCAATTGTAAGCTGGGTGTTATATTCATGATGCTTATTTATTGACTATTATTATATGAAACAAGCATGCTCCCCCAAGTGTTTGATAGAATTCCCATTGAAGTTGAATAGTGAAATCATGACATGTTATCATGTGGTCCCATTCATGTACAAGATCATGCCTCTCAAGTGTTTGACAAAATGTCTAAATGAATACATTGTGAACAAGAAACTAATGTTATGCTTTCATGATTGTTCCATGCTTTACTATCAATGCTATCGAGTCCTGGGGATATTTAATACATGAAATCTAGTTGTATACCTAAAATCACAGTAGTTACAGAATAGTCTTAGTAGTATTATAAACAGTAGTACTCAGTCAATTATAAAACTCAGTTAAACTCAGCTCAGTCCAGTTCATCTAATGGTCAGTGTCATTCAGTTGGGAGTAGGATTCAGCACCGAGCAAACCCAAGGATGGGAGCTCACGTGTTAGTAGAGGGTATGATCCTTAGTAGCCATCCTTGTATTTCAAAACTATGTAGCCAGCGTAGGTTGAGATATCAGCCTGCTAGTTGAGGGTTGATAAGGTATTTACCTTCCAGTTTATGGTAATACCATTCTCATCAGGGAACCTGCCAGTAGAGGGTGGCCCCTAGTCCTTCAAGATGAGTGAATCCATACAGCTAGTGTCTGTACCCATGGCACAGTATTGATACCCTTCCAACTAGGGTTACAGGTTCAACCCCAATTAATTTAGAAAAGGGCATATTGGTTAGATGATTACCTCTTAGAGTTTCAGTTTCAGTCTCGGTATAGAACTTAGTTAAGTTCTATAGAAGCAGGACTGTCAGAAATAGTCACCTAGTTATGAGTAATTCAGTTATCAGAAATCTCAGATATTGGTTACTCAATTATCAGCACTCAGTACTCAGTTTCAGTATATATGTACATGCACAGTATTGCATACTCAATATTTACAATAGTTTCAGTTATCCATGTACTCGTATTCACTTATGCCATATCATTCAATCAGTTATTATTCATGCATATGAACCATTGTATTCATCCTTACCTCATCTAGAATACCATTACATTTCACTTATTATCACATACTCTTTCTTTGTTCTATGACGTCTCATATCATAGGTTTGGATGCTCAGGTTCTTAACCATGCTTAGACAGACTCAGTCAACAGTAGCAGATTTAGTAGTGAGTCCTCATCTATCGAGGATATTCTTTTATGGCAGTATTTCAATAGATTTAGCATTTTATTAGTCAGAATTAGTTAGGGGATTTTCCTATCAACTCCACATTCACACAATTTAGTAGAGGTTTTTCAGACTAGACTAGTTCCGACAGTGTTCAGTTTTTAGATGTTATTATCAGTTGCTATGTTTATCAGTATCCAGATTATGAACCTTGTGGAACTTCAGCCTAACTTCGGTATTATTTAAGTATTATTATTATTATTACTCAGTGCTCACAGCAAGTAATAGTCACGGGTTAGCTTGTGTTCCTTCAAGGTTGTAACCACCGTGTGGCATCCGAGGTACAGACTCGGGGCATTACAAACTTGGTATCAGAACCTAACGCTCAACAGAGTCCTAGGGAGTCTGAAATCCATGTCAAGTAGAGTCTTATGCATGTGTGTGAAGTGTACCACACTTATGGGAAAGAGGCTACGAGGCATTATAGGAAAAGTTTCCCTCCTCTCAGTATTCATGTTATGCGAATGAGCAAGAGCTCAAGTTAAACTCTCAGTCTAATTCCTTTATTTGTTTATTTATAGAGCATGCCTTCCATAAATACCAACAGAAGAAGAACAAGAAACCAGCCAGCACCTCAGTCCATTTAGGCAGATCCCCTGGATGAGCATGTCTCCTATACAGAAGTCAGAGCTGCATTTACCACCCAAGCCCATTCTATAGTAGCTTAGAATTAACGGCCAACTGTTGTTCAGGCAAACCCAGTGGTAAATACTACTGCTGCCAGGATTCAGGATTTCACCCAAATGAATCCTCTCCTATTTTAAGGATCTAAGTCTGAAGAGGATCCATAAGAGTTCCTCGATTAGGTGAAAAAAGTCACAGATATTATGGGAGTGACTTCTAGTGAGAGTGATAAATTAGTTTCCTATTAGTTGCAAGATGTATCTCATAAGTGGTTTAAGCAGCAGAAGGCAGACAAGAGCACAGATGCAGAGCCCATAGAGTAGGAAGAGTTTACTACTGCTTTCCTAGATAGATTCTTTCCCTTAGAGTTGTGAGAAGCCAAGGTGTTAGAGTTCATCAATCTCATGCAAGGAATCATGAGTGTTAAAAAGCATTCCCTTAAGTTTACTCAGTTATCCAGGTATTCTCCCCATGTGGTAGCAAATAGTAGGTCCAGAATAAGCAAGTTTGTGTATGGGGTATCAGAGAGTATGGTTAAGGAGTGTAGAACTACAATGTTAATTAAGGATATGGATATATCTAGGCTAATGGTCCATGCTCAGCAGATAGAAGAGGCTAAGAATAAGAAGAGAGAGAGAGGGAAAACAAGAAAGCCAGAATAGGTAGTTTTAATTTTCCTTAGCCTAAGTCAGAGAGCGGTACTCGTTCCTAGTTTCACCTAAGATCTTATATTCCTGATCTATCCTCAGCCAGTTCTCCAGTACCTAAGTTTAGAAATGGTAGAAAAGATAGGATGCCAGGCTCTAAATCTCAAGGTAGTGTCAGCAATACTCGAACAAATCCTTTTTGTCAGAGATATGGCAGAAACCATCAGGGTATCTATAGGGCTGGTAGTGATATTTGTTTTAGGTGTGGAAAGATAGGTATAGGATCAGAGATTGTCCTTATTCAGGTTTGTAGGGTCAATATAATTGTCCTACAGCTCAGTTCGGTCACTCGAATCAGCAGGATGCCACTTCCAGTGCCACCAATGGGCAACACCCAAACAAGCTTTATGTGCTTCAGTCTAGACAAGATCAGTAAAGTTCTCCTAGTGTGGTCACTAGTACATTATAGATCTTCTATTTACATATTTATGCATTATTAGATCCAGGAGCTTCTCTGTCTTTTGTATCTCCGTACATAGTAGTCAACTTTAAGTTCAGACTAGAAGTTTTAATAGAACCCATCTTAGTCTCTACCCTAGTGGGTCAGTCTATCATAGCCCAATAGGTATACAGGAACTGTCCGATTTTGATATCTCAGAAATCCACTTTAGCAGACTTAGTAGAGTTAGAGATGATGGATTTCGATGTCATTCTTGGCATGGATTGGCTTCATTCATGCTATGCCTCAATTGATTGTAGAAATGAAATTGTCTATTTTCAATTTCCAAATTAACCAATGCTTGAATGGAGGGGTAGTACTACAGCGCTTAAGGGTCAGTTGATTTCATACCTTAGAGCGAGGAAAATAATATCCAAGGGATGTGTCTATCATGTTGTGCGAGTCAAAGACTCTAGTTCAGAGACTCTTAGTCTTGAGTCAGTTCTAGTAGTAAATTAATTCTCAGATGTGTTTCCTGAATATTTTCCTAAAGTTCCTCACGAATGGGAGATTGACTTTAGAATAGACCTTCTTCCAGATACTTAACCCATATCTATTCCGCCATATAGAATGGCTCCAGCTGAACTCAAAGAGTTAAAAAATAGTTAAAGGGCCTTTTAGACAAGGGGTTCATCAGACCCAGCATTTCCCTATGGGGTGCACCAGTCTTACTCATACGTAAAAAAGATGGTTCACTCAGAATGTGTATAGACTACCATCAGTTGAACAAAGTCAAAGTCAAGAACAAATACCCACTTCCCAAAATTGATGACTTATTCGACCAACTTTAGGGTGCCTGTTACTTCCCTAAGATAAACCTCAGATTCGGCTATCATCAGCTCAGAGTCAGAGAATGTGACATTTTAAAAATAGATTTCCAAACCCGGTATGGTTACTTTGAATTTCTAGTCATGTCCTTTGGCCTCACAAATGCCCAGCAATTTTCATGGACTTAATAAATTGCGTGCTCAAGCAGTACTTATACATGTTCATTATGTTTTTCATCAATGACATTCTTGTCTATTCCTGTAGCAAGAATGATTGCCCAGATCACCTCAGAATTGTACTTCAGACTCTCGGAGCCCATCAGTTGTTTGCCAAATTCAGTAAGTGCAAATTTTGGCTAAGGTCAGTAGCATTCCTTAGTTATATTATTTCTGGTGATAGCATTAAAGTCGATCCTCAAAAGACCAAAGTGGTGAAAAACTAGCCTAGAACCATTTCTCCATCAGATATCAGGAGTTTCTTGGGTTTAGCTTACTATTACCGTTAATTTGTTAAAGGATTTTTGTCTATCGCATCCACTATGTCCAGATTGAATCAGAAGAAAGTTAAGTTTTAATGGTCAGATTCTTGTGAGAAGAGTTTTCAGGAGTTGAAGACTCGACTCACTACAGCCCTAGTTTTACTCTACTAGATGATTCAGATGGGTTTGTTGTATATTATGATGTATCCAGAGTAGGTTTGGATTATGTCTTCATGTAGAGAGGTAAGATCATAGCCTATGCCTCTAGAAATCTAAATCCCTATGAGAAGAATTACCCTACCCATGATCTTGAGTTAGCAGTTGTTGTGTTTGCCTTAAATCTTTGGAGGCACTATTTGTATAAGGTGCATGTTGATGTGTTCACAGATCACAAAATCTTGCAGTATGTGTTCTCTTAGAAAGATTTGAATTTATATCAGAGAAGGTGGTTAGAGTTGTTGAAATATTATGACATAAGTGTTCTATATCATACAAGCAAGGTCAATGTAGTGGCAGATGCTCTCAGTACGT
Source organism: Capsicum annuum (assembly GCF_002878395.1). NCBI lineage: Eukaryota > Viridiplantae > Streptophyta > Magnoliopsida > Solanales > Solanaceae > Capsicum > Capsicum annuum. The sequence goes on from NC_061116.1 coordinate 149,578,897, forward strand.
TGTCTATGGGAAGTATTGCTCATGTTGAGAATGCTAAGAAGAAGTTAGTTCAAAAATTTCATTAGCTTTCCCGACTAGGTGTCCGCTTAGTCAATTCAGTAGAGGGTAGTGTGTGGGTGCAGAATAGTTTGGAATCATCCCTAGTTTCTAAAGGAAAGGAAAATCAAGATAGAGATCCCAGTCTAGTTAAGTTGAAAGAGTCAATCAGAGATAAAAAAAAGTAGGGGTTTTCTCCCAAGAGGGAGATGGTGTGTTGAATTTCTAGGGTCGGCTTTATGTACCAGGTATAGATGACTTGAGGCAATGAATTCTTGTAGAAGCACATGGTGTGCGTTACTCTATTCATCCAAGGGCCACTAAGATGTACCATAATTTGTGGGACATCTATTAGTAGAGTAGGATAAAGAGAGATATTATATAGTTTGTAGCTAAGTGCTCTGCATTCCAGCATGTTAAGATTGAGCACCAGAAACCTAGTGGGTCTATGTAGGAGCTTAGTATTCCCACATGGAAATGGGAAGAAGTGAAAATAGACTTTGTGATTGGGTTGCCTCGTAATCGTCATCAGCATGATGTGATTTGGGTTATCGTAGATAGGATAACCAAATCCTCTCATTTCTTACTATTCCATACTTCCTATTCAATCGAGGACTATGCCAAACTCTATATCAGGGAGTTGGTCAGGTTACACGAAGTCCCAGTATCCATTATTTTAGATAGAGGTACCTAGTTTACCTCTTATTTTTGGAAGGCATTTCAAAAGGGTCTTGGTACCCAAGTTCACCTCAGTACAGCTTTTCACACTCAGACAGATGGTCAAGTAGAAAGGACCATTCAAACTCTAGAAGATATGTTACGAGCAAGCATTGTTGATTTTAAAGCTAGTTGGGATGACCACTTGTCTTTGATTGAATTCGCATATAATAACAGCTATCATTCCAGTATTCAGATGGCTTCATTTGAGACTCTTTATGGTAGGAGATGTAGATATCCAATTGATGGGTTTGAGGTAGGTGAGGCCATAGTACTGGAGCCTAATTTAGTGTTTGACGTCCTAGAGAAGGTTCAGTTTATCATTGAAAGTCTTAGAGCAGCACAGAGCCAACAGAAATTGTATGTAGATGTAAGGAGAAAAGATCTCGAGTTTGAGATTGGTGATTTTGTGTTCTTGAAAATCTCTCCCATGAAGGGAGTGAATAGGTTCGACAAAAAGGGGAAACGCAGTCCCCGATATATCGGTCCTTATAGAGTTCTTAGCTATTTCAGAAAGGTAGCATACGAGCTCAAGTTTCCTTCTGATCTAGCTTTAGTACACCCAATATTCTATGTCTCCTTGCTAAATAAATGCATTGGTGACCCAGAAGTCATAGTTCTCTTAGAGGGTGTTGATATTCAGAATGATCTTTCTTTCAAAGAGGTTCCAGTCCAAATCTTCGATCGTCAGATTCACAGATTAAGGAACAAAGAAGTTCCCTTGGTCAAAGTTCTTTGACAAAATCAATTCGTTGAAGGAGCTACTTGGGAAGCAGAAGTAGATATACGGACCAAGTATCCTCACCTCCTCTTTGCAAACTCAAATTCAGCTTGAGGTAATAGTCTTCCTTATATTTACTCAGTTCCATATTCAGATACAGTTAGAAACGTAGTCTTTATTACTATTGCATATCATCTTCATAACAGTCATGCATTCATGAATCAGTTCATCCATGTACTCATGAATCAGATATGCATATTCAATATAAGAAATCAGCTTATCAGTATTTCAGTCATGTACTCCATTCTTCAGTTGTGTTTGTTCAGAGGATAAACCCAGTCTATCAGTGTTCCTCAGCTTAATCAGTCTCATTCGAGGATGAATATTCCCAAGGGGGAGATATTGTAATACACTGTATTTTCCTTGCTTAATTTAACTCTCAGCACTGGAGTATCTCTATATAAATTTTTCAAAATACTTAGAATTTTCCATTTTAAGACCTGCCATTTCATAGGAAATTTAGTCAGTTTTCCAATGATATAAAATTCACCCAAATACAATACCCGGATGAAGAGTTATAGCAGTTTTTGTAAAGCAGTGTGCCAAAGTAGGCATTACAGCATCGCAGAGCCAGGCAAAATGGAAATTGTCAATTTCCAGTGTACCGTCGCAATAAGTTCACATCATGCCAAAGTTCCAATTCTTACTTGTCAATTTTCAATGAGGTAACGCGATTCCATTGCATCACGCCAATGCCCAATTTCTTAATTATCACTTTCCAGTGTGACTCCGTGATACCACCGCATTGTGCCAAGGGTCAATTTCGCACTAGTCTTTTTTTAACAATTCCAGCCAGGTTTCCATTGGCTCACCATGATGCCACTACATCACAGTAGAGGCCAAAATTAGGATTCTTCAGTGACGAAAATTAAATCTTTCCCAGGGGTAATTGGGTATCATTCCATGACCCAAATCAGTCTTAAACATGAAATTAACCCCTAAATAATCTAATTAGTCTTTATTCACTCAATTTCTCTCAAGACTAAATCATTCTATCTCAAATTAACAAACCCCTAGCTTCAAGAATCAAGAACAATTCTGAAAAAATCCTCTAAGAACCTTCAAGAACTCCCCTAGAACTCACTATGCTAACTATCCCCAAATGTTGTATCCTTATGCGATACATGGATTGAAAACACTTTTGTTTCCTTGGGCAGTGATAGGTGATTTTTGAATTATCCATCAATCATCTTTGAAATTGTGAGCTTCCATTCTCCGAAAGGCCCTCATTTTATGGTGTTGTATTTACTTATGTCTTAGACTATTTTTGTGGGTTTTTGGTTATGTTCAGGGCTATGTCCCTACTTAGTTTGATATTTGGTTTCTTAGAGGCTTTTATGGACAAAGTGTGGGTGAATTGTGTTATGAATTCATTGATCCCTCTTGGCATTTGATTTATCTATGAGTTCTATCTTGTTTTATGTTTGGAATACATTTCTATCTTTCTATATGTTCAAAACTCATCTGCTTCTAGTTGAATTATGTTTTGGTTTGCTAGGATAATGAGGGTGTTGTCTGATCTTTGGCGGACTTGAGATACCCATAATGACTAAGCCCTAGTTTGATTCATGAAAAATTTGGTATCAGAGCCTAAGTTCATGGTCATTGGGTATCCACAAATTCATTTCAAGTAAAGTCTCTTTTATGGGTGTGTAGTGCTCCACACTTATAAGGGAGAGGATATGAGGCATTTAGGAACATTTTCCTTTTTTGAAATCTACTTTCAGCTATAGAATCAAAGGTCTTTGAAACTCCTATAATTTCTGTTTGTTCATATTTTAGATCATGCCTCCTTGAAGATTTGAAGGTCGTGGAAACTTTTCTATCCCACTTAAGGACAATGTGGATGGAACTCGCCCCACTTATAAAGTCTAGACCCAGTCTAGGGTCCCTACTCCTGACTGTACTACCCCTCTTGGAGTTTCACCGGTCCTTACCAGTCTTCTTTGAACTTCTAGCAATGATGACGTTGTGTAACATCTTGAGACTACACCCTGGGCGTCACACGGTGCTTACAATCCTGAAAGACCACAAGCTAACCCATGACTAGTACCTACTATGAGCACTAAATATAATACTGGAATATATATATATATATGTAGAAGAAATATGAAAATGCAATAAGGTTCTCAAAATACTAAAATAATAACTGAGTATAACATCTGAAAACTGAATAACTGGATATGCTAGTCTGAAAGCCTCTAACTGTCTAAATATGGAGTTGATAGGAAAAACCCTCAACTAACTTTGACTGAAATAACTACTGAACAGCTAGAATACTGAAATAGATAAACTCTGTCCTGAAAATATGAGGACTCACCACTATATCTGTTGCTGATAACCTGAGCTGCTAAGTACGATCAGGAACCTGAGCGTCCGAACCTATGATATAAGACATCATAGAGCAAAAGAGAGTATGCATCAGTATGTGGAATGTACTGGTATGCTAAGTGAGGTAAGGTAGGAATACATGGGTTCATATACAAGAGATGATAACTGACTGAATGAACATCATGAAGTAATTAGATGAGAGTCATACAAAACTATAACTACTAAACATACTGAATATGCAGTACTATGCATATAGGTATACATCATTTATTTGAGATTATACTAAATCTGAGTACTAAATTCTGATGGTTGAGTAACTGATAACTGATAGCCATGGTTCTATAGCACTGACTGAGTTCTTTACTAAATACTGAGACCGAAACTGTAATTATGGGAGTGTTCATCTAACCAACATACCCCGGTATAGACTGATTTAGGGTCCAACCTATGACCCTGGGTGTGAGCACCTTGCCACCAGATACTAACAATGTCGGGTCGACTCTAATCTGGGAGGAAGACTCATGAAATATATATATGATTGTGTCAACCCTAGTCTAGCAGGAGGATGACTTACTCTATATTATCTATGTAGTTCTGTAATGTAGGGACTACTACCAACGGTCAAATGCTAACTGGCAGAAATGCCCCCATCCCTGGGTTCGCTCAATGATTAATCCTACTCCCAACTAAATCGACATTGAACTGATCACTAAACTGTAGTAGGCTTGACTGAACTGATATTGATCATGTTGACAGACTGAACTAGACTGAGTTCACTAAGTTCTGTTAACTAATTAAGTACTATGGTTCTTGACCTTTACTGGGATGATTCTATAACTACTACAACTAAGTAAACATCAATATTTTGGATAATAAATACCCCCAGGACTCTATAGCACCAATAATAAAACATAGCAAATTTTGAAAGCACAGCAATAGTTAATTGTTCACAATTCATTCACTGAGACATTTTTTCAAACACTTGGAAGTCATGAACTTGTACATGAATGAGAACACATGATAACATGTCATGATTATACTATTCAATTCACATAGACATTCTATCAAACACTTGGGGAGCATAATTAATGCACATGATAATGAACCACATAAGCATCATGACTACAACTTAAACTTGCAAATCTCAAGGCTTTTAACATGGGAATTATATCAAACAACATACATGCTATCTTATGTTCATAAAACTTATAATTAAATCTTGAATTGAAACCTATACATTAACACAAACATGAAAACAACCCAATTTGTGCATGTAAAACGTGAATCTAAAAACTTGTAGTTTTTACAATGGGCTCTAAAACTCTAAGGGTGGAAGGAAATCCAAGGATTAACACCTAACGTACCTTGATTGTTGATTTCTTAAAGGTTGTTGGGGATTTCTTGGGACTTGGACTTGAACTTGATAAAACTAGGGCTTTGTTCTTGAGAGTATTTGCGATATAATGAGTGAATTTTGCCCTTTAGAAGGTTTAATTTCGTATTATGGCTAAGTATTATAATGGAAAAATGACCCAGTTACCCCCCCAAACCCGTAACTTACTACACAAAATTTGCCTAGTGATGCGATAGGTGATGCGCCACGTCGATGGGGTTGATACAATTACCGATGCATCGTGTCGATGGTTCTAATACAATAACCAATGTGCCGCATTGGCTTGCTATTTTGGTCATCCAAATGTGATTCAAACAATGTCCGAAAATTCTAAAACTCACCCAAGATAACCTATTGACATCCCTGATCATGAATCAATTTACAAAGCGACAATCTAAGGTCGGAAAGATCATAAATAAGATCATCCAATTACGAAGGACAAAAATGCTTCTAAGTCTTAACACTTGGCTAAAATTTTTCTAAGTCTGGGACCTCTTTTGGCGTGCTATAAAGGACTGAAATGACTAGGACTTTTTAGGGTCTTACAATATTCCCCCTTGAGATCATTCATCCCCAAATGAGACTAAATAAACAGAGAGGATATGAGGAACTGTACTTACACTGACATGCATAACTGAAGCATGACTGAATTCTGGAGACATAACACATAACTGAACTGTTTCATGAATGCATAAATGATATGAGAATGTTATGTAGCTGTAACTAAGCATGGAATAGAGTAAATTTAAGGAATTTTGTTACCTTAGGTTGAGTCTGATTTTGCGGAGAAGAGGTGAGGATAATTAGTTTGTATGTCTGTCTCTGCTTCCTAAGTAGCTTCCTCAACGGACTGATTCCGCCAAAGAACTTTGACCAAAGGAACTTCTTTGTTCCTTAGTCTTTGAATCTGATGATTAAGGATTTCGATTGGGACTTCTTCATAAGGGAGACTATTCTGAACATCTACACTCTCTATAGGGATTACAACTGCTAGGTCACCTATGCACTTCTTTAGCAAGGAGACATGAAACACTGGGTGCACTGATGATAAGTCTGCAGGTAACTCAAGCTCATAAGCTACCTTTCCGATATGACTTAAAATCCTATAATGACCAACATATCTGGGACTAAGCTTTCCCTTCTTACCAATTCTCTTCACCCCCTTCATAGGAGTGACTTTCAAATATAAATAATCACCAATCTTAAATTCAAGATCTTTCCTTCTCACATCTGCATAAGTTTATGTCATCTCTAGGCTGTCTTAAGCCTCTCCCTGATCAACTGTACTTTCTCAAAGGCATTAAACACCAAGTCAGGCCCCACTACTACAGCCTCACCTATCTTAAACCAACCAATGGGAGATCTACATCTTCTCCTATAAAGAGCCTAAGATGGAGCCATCTAGATACTAGAATGATAGTTGTTATTATATACAAACTCAGTCAAAAGTAAGTGGCCATCCCAACTGCCCTTAAATTCAATGACACACTCTCTCAACATATCCTTTAAATTTTGAATGGTCCTTTCTGCCTAACCATTTGTCTGGGGGTAAAACTTTGTACTGAGGTGAACTTGGGTACCAAGACCCTTCTGGAAAGCTTTCCAAAAGTGAGAGGTGAACTGTGTACCTCTATTTGAAATAATGGACAATGAGACACCATACAACCTAACCAACTCTCTGATATATATCTTGGCATAATCATCGGCTGAGTCAGAGGTATGGACTGGCAAGAAATAAGTGGATTTGGTCATCCTGTCTACAATGACCCAAATTGAATCATGTTAATAGAGAGTACGAGGTAAACCCATCACAAAATCTATGTTCACTTACTCCCACTTCCAAGTAGGAATACTGAATTCTTGCGTAGACCTACTAGGCTTCTGATATTCAATCTTAACCTGCTGATAAGAAGGGCCCTTAGCTATAAACTCTGTAATGTCTCTCTTCATCCTACTACACTAATATACTTTTTGCAAGTCGCAGTACATATTAGTGGCCCCTGGATGAATGGATTAACGCGTACTATACTCTTCAAAGAATTTGCTGCCTCAAGTCATCTACACGTGGCACACAAAGCCTACTCTGGCAATGCAACGCACTATCTCTCCCTTGGGAGAAAACCTCTACTTTATGATCTCTGATTGACTCTTTTAGCTTAACTAAACTTGGATCTCTGTCCTACTTTTCTTTCACCTTAGAAACTAAAGAAGACCCTAAACTATTCTACACTCAAACATTTTCTTCAGTTGAATCAACCAAATGGACACCTAGCTTGGCAAGCTGATGAACTTCCTGAACTAACTTCTTCTTACCATCCTCAACGTGAGCAATACTACCCATAGACAATCTAGCGAGGGCTTCTTCCACTATATTGGCCTTGCCCAGATGATACAGAACACTCATTTCATAATATTTCAACAACTCTAACCACCTTCTCTGATGTAAGTTTAGGTCTTTCTGCAAAAATATATACTGAAGGATTTTGTAATCTGTGAATACATCAACATATACCCCATATAAATAGTGCCTCTAAATATTTAAGGCAAATACAACAGTTGCTAACTCAAGATCATGGGTGGGATAATTCTTTTCATGGGGCTTAATCTGTCTAGAGGCATAGGCCATAACCTTACCCCCTGTATCAAAACACACCCCAAGCTAACTCTGGAAGCATCACAATATTCAAAAAATTCATCTAAACCGTTATGAAAGTCAAAACTGGGGCTGTAGTGAGCCGAGTCTTCAACTCCTTAAAACTCTTCTCATAAGAATCTGACCTCTAAAACTTGACTTTATTCTGAGTCAATCTGTACATAGGGGATGCAATAGACGAAAATCCTTCAACAAACCACCAATAATAGCCATCCAAACCCAAGAAACTCCCGATATTCGATGGAGAGATGGGCATGGGCAAGTTTCTTACTACTTCAGTCTTTTAAGGATCAACTCTAATGCCATCACCAGAAACTATATGAAAAAAAAATGCTACTGACCTTAGCCAAAACTTGTACTCACTGAATTTGGTGAATAACTAATGGGCTCTAAGAGTCTGTAACACTATTCTGAGATGGTCTGCATGGTTATTTTCATTGCAAGAGTAGACAAGAATGTCATCGATGAAGATTATGACAAACATGTCCAAGTACTGCAAGTATTGGTAAGACCAAATGACATGACTAGAAACTCAAAGTGACCATACCGAGTTCTAAAAGCTATTTTTAGAATGTCACATTCTCTGACTCTGAGCTGGTGATATCCGAATCTGAGGTCTATCTTAGAAAAGTAACTGGCACCCTAAAGTTGGTCAAACAAGTCATCAATTATAGAAAGTGGATACTTATTATTGACTGTGACTTTGTTCAACTGACAATAGTCTATACACATTCTAAGGGAATCGTCTTTCTTTCGCACAAGTAGAACTGGTGCACCCCAAGGAGGTACATTAGGCCTGATAAACCCTTTGTCTAAGAGGTCCTTTAATTGTTCTTTCAACTCTTTGAGTTCAGCTGGAGCCATTCTGTATTGTGGAATAGAGATGGGCTGAGTATCAGGAAGAAGGTCTATTCCAAAGTCAACTTCCCTTTTGAGAGGAACTCCGAGGAGATCTTTAGGAAACACATCTAGAAATTCACTTACTACTGGAATTAACTCAAGATTTGGGGCCTCAAAACTAGAGTCTTTGACTCATACAAGATTATAGACACACCCCTTGGATATTATTTTTCTCTCTCTAAGATATGAAACTAGTTGACACTTAAGTGTTGTAGTACTACCCCTCTATTCTAGGACAGGTTCATTCGGGAACTAAAGATAGACAACTCTATTTCTATAATAAGTTGAGGTATATCATGAATGGAGCCAATCCATGACTAGAATGACGTTAAAATCTATCATCTCTAGCTCTACTAAGTCTGCTGAAGTAAAAATCTGAGGCACCATAACCGGGCAGTTCCTGTATACCCACTGGGATATGATAGACTTACCCACTAGGATAGAGACTGAGAAAGGCTCTATTAGAATTTTAGGACTAACTCCAAAGTTGATAGTTATATAAGAGTTAGAAAGGACAAAGAAGATCCTGGATCAATCAAACAATAAATAAGTAAATGGTAAACTTGTAATGTACCAGTGACCAAATTAGGAGAACTTTCCTAATCTTGTTGGGACTGGAGTGCATAGATCTTGTTTAGGCAGCCCACTAGTGGCACAAGAAGTGGCACCCTGCTGAGATGGGCGGCTGGGTTGAACTAGGGGACGATTATGCTTACTCTATAAACCCATCTGAGGACACTCTTTAATTATATGACATGGTTTGCCACACTCAAAACATACATTGTTGCTCACCCTGTAGATACCCTGATGATTTCTGCCATATTTCTGGCAAAGAGGATTTGTTCAAGCACTACTAACACTACCCTAATTTTTATAGCCTGGGGCCCTATCCTTATTACCATTTCTGAATATAGGCACCAGAGCAATGGCTGAGGACGGAGCTGGGACTGAAAATTTTAGGCAAAATTGAGGATGATTACCATCCTTTGACATAGGATAAGTGAAGTTGAAGCTATCTATTCTAGCCTTCTTATTTTTCCTCTCTTTTTCCTTAGTCTTCTATTCCTCAATCTATTAAGTATGGACCATCAACCTAGCCATGTCCATCTCCTTAATCCGCATTGTGGTCCTACACTCCTTGACCACACTGTCAGACACACCAAACGCAAACTTGCTTATCTTATACCTTCTATCAGCTACCACATGAAGAGCATACCTAGCTAACTGAGTAAACTTGAGGGAATACTTTTTCACACTCATGTTTCCCTTCTTCAGATTGATGAACTCTAACACCTTAGCTTCCCTCAACTCCAATAGGAAGAACCTATTTAGAAAGGTAGTAGCAAACTCTTCCCATTCTATAGGCCCTACATTTGCACCCCTATCCACCTTCCACTTATTAAACCATGTATGAGCCATATCCTACAACTTATAGGTAGCTAACCCAGCACTCTCACTAGTAGTTACCCCCATAATGTCTGCTACCTTCTACACTATGTCAAGGAATTTCTATGGATCCTCTTCAGACTTAGACCCTAAAAATGAAGGAGGGTTCATTCGGGTGAAGTCCTAAATTCTAGCCTGAAAAGTAACTGGGTGTTTATTCTGGGCTTTTACAAAATGAGCAAGATTACTGAAAGCTTCTCTAAATTTTGGGTGAGAAATGTGCTCATTCAGGGGATCTTCCTGAATGGGCAGAGGTGCTAGATGGTTTCTAGTTCTTCTTTCGTTGGTCTTTCTGGGAGGCATATTTTGTAAATGGAAGGAGAAGTTGAATTAGATAGAGATTTGTAACTTGAGCTTATGCTCACTCATACGATATGAACACTGAAAGAAGGGAACTTTTTTCCTAAAAATGCGTCATTGCCTCTTGTCTATAAGTGTGGCGTTCTACACACCTATGCACAAGACTCTACTTGACATGACTTTCAGACTCCCTAAGACTCTTTAGAAAATAAGGCTCTGATACCAAGTTTGTAATTCCCCAAGACTACACCCTGGGCGTCACACGGTGCTTACAATCCCAAAGAACCATAAGCTAACCCATGATTGGTACCTGTTGTAAGCACTGAATATAATACTAGAATATATATATGCAGAAAAAATCTAAAAATACAATAAGGTCCTCAAAGTAATAAAATAATAACTGATAATAATATCTGAAAACTGAATAACTAACCATGCTAGTCAGAAAGCCTCTAACTATTTGAATATGTAGTTGATGGGACAAACCCCCAACTAACTTCAACTGAAATTACTACTGAACAGCTGGAATACTAAAATAGGTAAACTTTGTCCACAAAATATAAGGACTCACCACTATATCTAATGTTGATAGCCTGAGCTGCTAAGTACGGTCAGGAACCTGAGCATCCAAACCTATGATATGAGACATCATAGTGCAAAAGAGAGTATGCATCAGTACGTGAAACGTACTGGTATGCTAAGTGAGGTAAGGCTGAGATACATGGGTTCATATGGATGAGATGATAACTGACTGAATGAACATCATGAAGTAACTGGATGAGAGTGCATACAAAACTATAACTACTAAACATACTGAACATACAATACTGCGCATATAGGTATACATCATGTATCTAAGATTATACTGAATTTGAGTAAATAATAACTGATAGCCATGGTTCTATAAAACTGACTGGGTTCTTTACTAAATATTGAGATTGAAACTTTAACTATGAGAGTGTTCATATAATCGACATACTCCAGTATAGACTAATTTTGGGTCCAACATGTGACCCTAGTTAGAAGGGTGTTAGCACTTTACCACGAGATACTAACAATATTGGGTCCACCCTAATCTGGTAGAAAGACTTTTGAAATATATATATATATATATATATATATATATATATGATTGTGTTAATCTTAGTCTACCAGGAAGATGACTTACCCTTACGGGCTACGTAGTTCTGTAATGCAGAGACTGCTACCAATGGTCAATCCCTCTGTTGGAAGAAATGACCACCCCAACCCTGGGTTTGATCAGTGTTGAATCCTATTCCCAGTTGAATTAACACTAAACTGATCACTAGACTATACTAGGCTTGACTGAACTAACACTGATCGTGTTGGCTGACTGAACTGGACTGAGTTCACTGAGTTTTGTCAACTGACTGAGTAAGATGGTTCTTGACCTTTACAGGGATGACTCTATAACTACTAAAACTAAGTAAATAGATAGATTTATAGTAATAAATACCCCCAGGACTCGATAGCATCAATAATAAAACATAGCAAATCTTGAAAGCATAACATTAGTCAATTGTTCACAATTTATTCACAGAGATATTTTGTCAAACACTTGGAGGTCGTGAACTTGTACATGAATGAGAAAACATGATAACATGTCATGATTACACTAATCAATTCATATAGACATTCTATCAAACACTTGGGGAGCATAATTAATGCACATGATAATGAACCACATAAGCATCATGACTACAACTTAAACTTGCAAATCTAAAGGGTTTTAACATAGTAATTACATCAAACAACATACATGCTATCTTATGTTCATGAAACTTATAATTAAATCTAGAATAGAAACCCATACAACAACACAAACATGGATACAACCTAATTTACGCATGTAAATCATGAATCTGAAAACTTGTAGTTTTTAAAAAGGGTTCTCAAACTCCAAGTTTGGAAGAAAACCCATGGATGAACACCTAACATACCTTTATTGTTGATTTTGTGAAGATTGTTATGGATTTCTTGGGACTTGGGCTTGAACTTGATGAAACTAGGGCTTTGTTCTTGAGACGATTTGTGCGATAATGAGTGAATTTTACCCTTTTAGAGGTTTAATTCCGTGTTATGGCTGATTATTATAAGGGGGAAATGATCCAATTACCCCTACAAACCTATTACTTAATATATAAAATTTGCCCAGTGATGCAATAGGTGACGCACCGCATTGATGGGGCCAACACAATCACCAATGCATCACATCAATGGTGTCGATGCGATAGCTAATATGTTGTGTCGAGATCGTGTTGGCTTGTTGTTTTGGTCATCTAAACGTGACTAAAACATTGTTAAAAAATTCTAAAACTCACCCAAGATGACCTATTGACATCCCTGGTCATGAATCAATTTAAAAATTAACAATCTAAGGTCAGAAAGATCGTAAATAAGATCATTCAATTACAAAGGCTAAAAATTCTTTTAATTCTTAACGCTTCGTTGAAATTTTTTTAAGTCTAGGACCTCTTTTGGCATACTATAAAGGACTGAAATGACCAGGACTTTATGGGGTCTTACATGTTCATGCCCCACCACCTCAAGGAGATATTTCTAATGTTGAGTTTGTCGATCCATTCATTTGCTGACTCAGTTAGTAACTTCTCATTCTCATCAGCCTAATCATGTTGTTTCTATTCCTCCATCTTCTAAGGCCACTGATATCTGCTTATTTTTTAGGTTAGACCCTCTAACCTTTATAGGCTCTAAGGTTGAGAAAGATCCTCGAGGGTTTGTTGATGAAATAGAAAAGATATTTTGGGTGATGGATGCTACTGATATGAAGGGTATGGAGTTTGCCACATACCAATAGAAGTATGTGGTATATCAGTAGTATGAGAAGTGAGAGCATTCGAAGGGTGATGATTCTAAGATGGCTATAGGGGAGGAGATTATTGGTGCTTTTTATGATTATTTCTTTATTTGGGAGTTGAGAAATCTAATACTGAGGAGTTTGTGAATCTAAGGCATGGGAGGATGAGTGTGAAGGAGTATACTTTGAAATTTCACTAGCTGTAGCGTTATGCCTCAGAAATTATATCTAGTATGTGGGTGAGAATAAGTAAGTTTGCTTCAGGTTTGTTTTAGGACTTGGTACTAAAGTGTAAGGCCATAATATTAAATAATGACATGGACATCTCTAGGCTTATAGTGTATATGCAGTAGGTTAAAGATAAAAAGAAGAAACAAGCAAAAATGGGAGAGAGGTAGAATAAAAAGTTTAGATATTTAGATCAGAGAGGAGTTCAGCAGAACAATGGTAGAGAATAGTGGTTTTAAGGCACAAGGTGCCCAGTCTTAGGCTAATGGAGCTCAATCGTCCTTATCTTATCCTCCTTGTAATTTCTATGGATAGATTTATCATGTTTAGTATGATAATGAAGGAATAGATGCTATAATTATGGTTAGTCGTGGCCTTTGCAGTGATACTATCCAACTAAGGTTGCTTCTGGAGCTAATAAGGTTTTGTTTTTGACTTCATCAGCTCCTACACCAAAGGATGCAACTTCTGGTGCCAGTATAGGTCAAAACTGTCTTTGTGCTCTTACCACCCATTAGGAATCTGAGGCATCTCCTGATGTTATTACTGGTATGCTAAATATTTTATCTCATGATGTATATAATCTGCTTGACCCGAGGTTCACCCTTTATTATGTCACCCTTTATGTGTTTGTGCATTTTGGTATCAAGTCTGAGTGTATTTTTATCCCTTCTCTATGTCTACCCCAGTGGGTGATTCTATTATGGGAAAAAAGTTGTAATACCCCGCAAGATTCTAGATGAGTTTCCAACTATCCATCCCATGTTTAAAGGTCCCCAAGTTATTAGTTCACACTAAGTGCTAGTGGCATTGCCACTTTAACACCCTAAGATTTTGAATAGTTTATTTTTGGCCTTTAGCATTCAAAATATTAATTTATGAGTTGGAATATGACTAGGGGTGTTAAAGGGCTTATTCGGGAGAGTTTTAGAATTTTTAGAAAAGGTTTAAGGTATTTTTGGACCACAGAGTCAATAAAACTCTACGATTTCAATGTGTCATGGAGGATAGTCTCTGCAATATGCAGTGTGTTATGGAGGATAGTCTTTGCAATATACAGCATGTCATGAAGGATAACCTCTATGATAGTCACCATGCCACACCGTAGTGTTAATCCTGCAGCCTTCATTAAAGGGGTAAGGGGAATTTTGGTCCTTTACCTCTCCCCTACACACCTAAATCATGACTTTAAACCCAATAAGGGAATTATTGGCCTCATTCATCATTAGATAATGACATTTGACCTCCTCCCATTCTAAAGAACATAAAAATAAAAAGCTTCTTCCAAGGATTCGCCCTTCCAAGACCTTAATTTAGAGTTTTCCCCAAGAAGACAAGGAATTTAGGTATGTGGAATATTCATCATTGGGTTCCTTCCACCCATTGAGTTCCAAAAATCCCTTAATTTTCAAGTGTAAACCCTTTTTCACTTTTTATGAAATTTCAATGTCAAGTTTGAATTTATTCAACTTTCTCTTAATAAGTTTTGAAGATAAACAATGACAATGTGTTTACCCATGTGAATTATGTTCTTAAATGCTTTATAAACTCAGTCACCCATAGCATGTTTAGTTGACACTATGTTGATTATAAATTTATGAATTTAACCATGTGAGCATGTTTTCCTAATAAGTTTAACATTTTCCCATACTCATAATTATGTATTTCATTAGTTTAGTGAGCTATACTATGTTTAGGGTATATGAATCATGAATATACTTAATAGTGTTATGATGATGTAATTGTACTTAATGTATTACTCAGTGTTGGTGCGTTATAAACACCCGATACCTAGGAAAATCATGTCTATTAGTGTTATCAGGTTACAAATCATTCAGATTTGCCTTGTATCATTAAATTTTAGAATAACATTAAAATTAGCACTCAATAATACTAGATCATGTTTTATGATTATATTCAGATTATCATGTTGAGAATTTGTCAGTTTGAACCTTGCTAAACTTCTTATTAGTACCAGGTCATGTTAAATAAATAAGGATACTAGTGTCATTTAGTTGGGAGTAATACTTAGCAACAAGTGAACTCAAGGATGGCGGCTCCCCATCTATTTAGGCAGAGTCATTAGTAGCGGACCCTAAGTTACAAAATAGCATAGCCAACATAGGTTATGAGAGGTGACCTATCAGTTTAGGCTTGACTTTCTCTCAAGGGTGACCCGTTAGTTTATGCTTGACTTTCTCTAAGGGGTCACCCATCAGTTTAGGCTTGATATCCAGGTCCTTTGGGATAGAAGATTAGTGGATCCACACAGCCAGTGTTAGTACCCATGGAAAGATATTTACACCCTTCCAATTGGGGTTACAAGTTAGACCCCGATTAGCTTAGATTGGGGCATGTCAATTAAATGTTAGCTCCCATAGATTTAGTTTAGTATTTAGACCCATCAGCTCATATTTGTATGACCAACTGTTCAGTTATTCAGTTTTACAGATTATTTCAATACATGTTTTATTTGGTCCTGCATTCTTTTTACGTGCTCATGCATTCATGTTTAGTGCTTATGTGTAATTCAACTAGTTCCCTCTAAAATACCATTATATTCCAAGTACTAATTGTATACTTACTTTTGCTCTATATTCATTTCACAATATAGGTTCAGACGATCGGTTCCCCAATCACCCTTAGTCAGTTCAGTGCCACTCAGCAGCAGTTGTGGTGAGTCCTCATCTATCAAGGACAAGTTATTTATAGTTATTATCCATACTTTCTTTATTTTATTTAGTCTAAGTTAGTTAGGGGTTTGTCTCATCAACTCTTAATGTTTTAGAGTCTTTCATATAGTCAGACTTGTTTTCAGTTGTATTAGCAGTGCAGACATGTTGAGTATTATTTAAGTATTACATCTTAATATAAATTCTCATCGGTTTAGATTTTGCATATTATGTTTTATTATTACTTTATTCAGTACACACAGCAGATACCAGATCATGGGTTAACTTGGGGTCACTTGTGGCCTTAAGCACCATGTTATGACTTGGGGGTAGTCTTGAGTTGTGACAAAGTTGGTATTAGAGCCTAAGTTCTTAAAGTGTATTAGGGTGTCTAAAAGTCTCATTGAGTAGAGTCTTGTGCATAGGTGTGAAATGCACCACACTTATGGGAGAGAGGTTACAAGACATTTTAGGGAAGCTTCCCTTCTTTCAGTATTTATGTCATGAAAAGGAGTGTAAGCTCTATTAAATTCCTTTTTCTAACACATCATTCATCAATTTATAAGAAATTCCTCCTAAAATAAATAATGGAAGAAGAAATAGGGATCAGCCCGCACCACCACCTGTTTAGGAAGACCCTCTGAACGAACATGTTTCCCATGCTGAATTCAGGACCACGTTCACCATTTTAGTATAGAATATGGATGCTCAGAATAACTAGTAGGTTTTTGCCCCAGCCAATCCAATAGTGAGCACAGCAGCGCTAGGATCTGAGACTTCACTCGGATGAATCCTCTATTATTTTTTTGGATCTAAGTCTAAGGATCCGCAAGAGTTTCTAGATGGTGTGATTTGTTATTGGGATAGGTTATGTGTTCTGAGTGTGGATGATTTGAGATAGTAAATATTTCCAGAAGCGCATGGTGCACAATATTCTATTCATCTAAGAGCCACTAAGATATATCATAATTTGCAGGAAATCTATTGGTGGAATGGTATGAAGAAAGATGTTATGAAATTCTTAGCTGGGTGTTTGAATTGTTAGCAGATTAAGGTTTTGCACTAAGGACCTAGTGGTATGCTTTAGGAGTTTAGTATCCTCACCTGGAAGTGGGAGGTTGTGAACATGGATTTTGTTACTGGGTTACCTCGTACGCGTTGTCAACATGATTCCATTTGGGTCATTATAGATAGAATGACCAAGTCAGCCCATTTATGGCATTCATACTTCATATTCAGATGAGGATTATGATAGATGCTATCTCAGGGAGTTAGTAAAGTTGCATGGGGTTTAATTGACCATTACTTTATATAGAGGTACCCAGTTTACCTCTCACTTTTAGAAGGCTTTTTAGAAGGGTCTTGGTACCTAAGTCCATCTCAATACAACATTTTATCCTCAGACAGATGGCTACGTAGAGCAGAATATTCAGACCTTAGAGGATATATTGATAGCTTGTGTTATCAACTACAAGGGTAATTAGGATAACCACTTACCTTTGATTGAGTTTTCCAACAACAACAGTTATCACTCCAATATTCAGATGGCTTCGTTTGAGGCTCTCTATGAAAGGAGGTTTAGATCTCTTATTAGTTGGTTTGAAGTAGGTAATTCTACTTTGATAGGGCTAGATTAGTGTATGAGGCTATGGACAAAGTTTAGTTGATTCGAGAAAGGCTGAAGATAGCCTAGAGACAATAAAAATCCTATGTTAATGTGAGGAGAAGAGATTTTGAACATAATATTATTGACTTATCACCCATGAAAAGGTTGAAGAAGTTTGGTAATAATGGGAAGATCAGTCCCCGCTATATTTGACCATATAGGATTTTGAGCTATTTTTGGAAGGTAGCTTATGAATTGGAATTGCCTGCAGAATTAGAATAAGTGTATCCGGTGTTTCATGTATCTTTGCTAAAGAAATGCATTGGTGACCCAGCTTCTATCATTACTTTAGAGAGTGTGGGCGTGAAAGATAACCTTTCCTACCAAGAAGTCCCAGTTGAAGTCCTTAACCGTCAGATCCATAGGTTGAGGAGTAAAGAAGTAACCTTGGCTAAAGTCCTATGGAGAAGTCAAACCATTGAGAGAGCTACTTGGGAAATAAAAGCAGATATTTGAGCCAACCCCTACCTTTTCTCTACGAATTCAGATTCAGTGTGAGGTAATGGTTTTTCTTAAGTGATTCTCTCATTTTCTATATCAACTATATATCCATCCTCATGGCATAGAATGTATTAATGAACTCAATTCAGTCCACACATTATATTTCAGATTCATTTGTTTAGTCATGAATCATCTCATAAGTAGTCGATACATGATTTCAGTCTTCCTAGTGCATCATCTCAAATAGTTCTATTCAGGGACAAATGATCTCAATGGGGAGATATTATAATACCCCACAAGATTCTATAGGAGTTTTCAGCTATTCGTCCCATGTTTAAAGGTCTCAAAGCTATTATTTTACACAAAGTGCAAGTGACATGGCCACTTTAAACCCCAAGACTTCAAATATTATATTTTTGGCCTTTCTATATTTGAAACATCAATTTATGAGTTGGAATATGAATAGGGGTGCTAAAAGAGTAATTCGAGAGAGTTTTGAAATTTTTGGAAGAGGTCACGGAAGTAGTAAGCCTCTGAAATTTTAGCATGGCATGAAGGATCGTCTCCGCGATATGCAGCGTGTCATAGAGGATAGTCTACACAATATGCAGGATGTCATGGAGGCTAGCCTCGGTGATAGACACTATGCCACACTACAGTGTAAATCCTGCAGCCTTCATTAAAGGGGTGAGAGGGATTTTGGTCCTTTTCTCACCCCAACACACCCAAATCACAACTTAAAACCCAATAGTGGCATTATTTGCCTATTCATCATTAGTTAATGACGTTCAACCTCCTACCATTCTTAAGAACATAAAAATCAAAAGATTCTTCCAAGGATTCACCTTTCCAAGGCCTTAATTTCAAGTTTTCCCCAAAAAGACAAGGAATTTGGGTATGTGGAATATTCATTAATGGGTTCCTTCATCCCATTGAGTCCCAAAAATCTCTTAATTTTCAAGTGTAAACTCTTTTTGTTCTTTTGATGAAATTTCAATGTCAAGTATGAATTTATTCAACTTTCTCTTAATAAGTTCTGAAGAAAAACCATGACAATGTGTTTACCCATGTGAATTATGTTCTTAAATGCTTTATACACTCAGCCACCCATATCATGTTCAATTGACACTATGTTAATTAGAAATTTATGAATTTAACTATGTGAGCATGTTGTCCTCATAAGTTTAATATTTTCCCATACTCATAATCATTTATTTCATTAGTTTAGTGAGTTAAACTATGTTTTGGGTCTACGAATCATGAATATCCATACAGTATTATGATGTTGTTATTGTACTTAATGTATTATTTAGTGTTAGTGCGTTATGAACACCCGATACCAAGAAAATCATGAATATCAGTGTTATCAAGTTACAAGTCATTCAAATTTTGCTTGTATCATTAAATTTCATAATAACATCAAAATGAATACTCATCAGTACTAGATTATGTTTTATGAGTATATTCAAATCATCATGTTGAGAATTTATCAATTTGAACCATACTAAAATTCTAATCTATACCAGATCATGTTAAATGAATAAGGATACAAGTGTTATTTAGTTGGGAGTAATACTTAGCACCGAGAAAACTCAGGGATGGCAGTTCCCCGTCAGTTTAGGAAGAGTCATTAGTAGCAATCTTTAAGTTACAGAATAACATAGCCAGCATAGGTCATGAGGGGTCACCCGTCAATCTAGGTTTGAGTTCCTCTCAAGGATCACCCATCAGTTTTGGCTTGATACCTTGGTCCTTCAAGACATCAAATTAGTAGATCCACACAGCCAGTGTCAGTACCCGTGGCAAGTTATTGACACCCAGGTTATAAGTTGGACCCCGATTAGCTTAGATTGAGGTATGTTTGTTAAATATTATCTCCCACAGTTTCAATTCAGTATTCAGAGCACATCAGCTCAGGTTTTGATGGAACCCTTAGGGGCTGCACCACAAGTGAGAAACCAGGTCCCTTAGAGTCATTTTCAAGCGTTAGAAAATTAAAGCAATTACAAGGTGCTGGAAAAACAAAGGATATGTAGGAAACAACAACATAGGATTTTTACATGGAAACCCAACATGGAAAAAATCATGGCTTTCCCTTACAAGCAACAACATAGTCTACTATAACCAACCTCTTGATTACATACTTGACTGTGAGCCTAAGTCTAGGTTCTTCCTACTTGAAATACCTCTATTGTAAGTACACCTTGACACCTCTGCCAAGTTTTCCTTCAAAACTTGTTAACTCTAACTAGCTACAAGCTTAGGTAACTCTACCTAAGCAACTGTCTCAAAATAAACCAATGAGTAGTTTGATTACAAATCATTACTCACTCAAGAACTATTTCAATTTAAGCACACATAAAGATAAGAACTTGGGCAGTATTAAAATGGGGTTTTCCTGCTTCTCTTTTCACTTTTTAGAATGTGTAAAAATCAATTATTAAAGAGAAATATCTTTCCTTTTATAGTTGGGTGATGATTAGGGCTTGAAAGATCATTAGACCAGCTGTCTAAGTCAGTACAAAATAGCACCTGCAAGTTTGTTACAGAAGATGACAAAATTATGCAAAAGGCGTGTGCCAGCTGTACTATATCTTGTACGTCCAGGGACCTGGTCCCTCTTGGTTTAACTGCTCATCATCAAAACTATATATAGCAATATCTCTCTTTTTGATGATGACAAACCAAACCATACAATTTTAGAATTAGTGCACATTTATCACATTTAATCACAGTGATTACCACCTAAAGATGAATGTTCCCTCTATCATCATGCTTCTTCTTTCATCATGCAACACAGGGACCCGGTCCCTAGTTGTTATTTTTAGCAAGACCTCAAATTTCTTCTCCCTATCATCATGCACCTTAATCATTTAGTGAATTAGCATACTTTTCACTATCAACATAATTCCTAGTTCTACAATTTAGCACATGAGTTCAGTCCCCCTATCAACATGATTCCTAGTTCTGCAGTTTAGCACATAAGTTCAGCATATACACTCCTGGTCCTTAAATATAAAGTTAGTATTCCCCCTTTTAGCATCATTGAAAGGGATTAGCAGTAAACAATAAGTAAAGATAGGTGCAAGTTAATTAACTTATAGCCACTAGGGCAACACTAACATGAAAATAGCTTTAAAGTAAAGGGAACAACTGAAGTACACAACCAAAATTCATTCTTTCATGACTAGTGATTACTACTAGTAAAATCATGCCATAAAAATGAAAAATGATTATCTTTAAAAGCCAAATACAGGATTAAGATATAAACTGACACTGGATAGGCCTGGGGACAAGGATAAAAGGATTTAGGTAGAGGGGGATTTTTAGGACAAGGAATTGAGCAATATCTCCACTATTGAATTTCCATCGTTGTGATTATCTAACAACTTCTTGGTGATATCATTCACTTCAGCATTCAGTTTTTGAACTTTACCACTCATTTCAGCCATTTTACACTAAAGTTTCACATTTTAAGTTGCAAGTTCATTAGAAGCACCCGATCCTTCAGATGATAACTTCTGAATCTTTGACCTCAGATGCACTATCTCAGCATCTTTGTCATATAAAATAATTCTTAACTCCTCTGTTTTCTTTCTTGACCTTTCTTGAATAGCTAACAATTCAAATGCTTGAGACATAGAACCAGCTTTGTTTTCACTATATTCATTATCTACAAGAGTTGGTAGTCTAATTATTTGTTTAGTTATTCTAGGTGTTTCTTTAGTTCCACTCACATTAAAATATTCAAAGACCTTCTTCAGCAAGTACCCATAGGGCATTCCATGTCTCCCATTTTTCTCAAGAATTACTTTTTTCATATGGTCAATCATAAGAGCTGGAAGATTGATCAATTTAAAATTGCTTAGGCATTCTATCAAAAATAGATCAGAACTAGATACAATTGTAGTTTTTCATAATCTCGGCAATAGGACTTTGTTAATGAATTCAAATACAAGCTAAAACTCATATTTTAGGAACTTCATTTTCACAGTTACTCTAGATATTCCTCTCATTTTGGAGGCATTAATCATAAACTCAATTGTGTCCTGTTGCTTTATAGCAGAACTGACTCCAATAGCCTATACATCCAAGATTTTTCCTAGAACTTATTCATCCAAAAAGATAGACATTCCTTGCACCTGTACAGACAAGCTTAGCTCATCTTCTAAGAATTCTATGGCATAATAAAATTCGCTGACCTCATTCTTAAAAATCAAGGGGTTTGATTCTTCAAACAAGTGTAACCAACCTTAATACCTGACATATTCAACCAATTCAGTCATTCCATATTTCTCATAAATTTTGGAATCAAACGTTTTTCCTGACAGCACCTTTTGTGTTATCAGGTTCCCAATCCTTCCTTCTCTAGACATGTCATTATTTTCTTTATTTTGGGCTCACTAATTTTTTCTTCTTTATCATCAGTTGTTCTTTTCATGGGATCTGGTCCCTCAGATTTCTCCCTTTTCTTGACAGATATAAGTTTCTGCCTCATTCCATTAGAGCTACCAGACTTTGATATAGAGGACCTGGTCCTCTCAATTGTAAGATCATTATTTTTTCCCTTTTTGAAGGCAATAATACACCCTGGATTTAATTTCTCTCCTATATCAATCTCCTCACCTTTAGTGTTTTATTTTTCCTTTCTCTATTTCTCTTGAGTTTCTTCACAGACTATCTTACAGATACTTTGTCCTCAATCCCTTCATTCTCCTTATTTGGAGGTAACAACCTATCTTTTCTCCCACTCATTTTATTAATATTAAAAACTTCCTATTCTACTCTATCAACTGAGTTTTCTATGTTGTCACCAGTAACCAATAGCAGGTTCTCAGTTACCCAATTATCACTGGAGGAAAGATAAACTCTTTTAACTATAATTTCTTCATAAAACAACTGATCAAAAATGTTGTTTGAGTCTAAGTGTGTAGGAGAATTTGGTGCTTGTTGTGTTTCAAAAATTTAGCTTTTTTGAATTTTTCAAATGACACAGGAAATTAGGAGTTTTTTGGTGAAAAAGTTTCTTATTCTGTAGATATCCTAGACCTTTGGTTTGAGAAGTCTGTTATAATTCGGTGATCATTAACTTCAATGGTTAAGGATGGCTTAGTGAAGTTTAACTCAACTGTAGGTCTTGGAATTTTTGCAAAGTATGGGGAAGTAATAACATCATCCATTTGATTTGAGAGGAACGATGATACAATTTAGCTTAGGAATGATTTTTTATTAAGAAGATTAACGAGAAGGTCTGATTTAGCACTTTTAAAAATGACCAATGTCATTAAAGACAGTTCTTTTTAAACTGACATGTCTAAATCTAATAAGTGTGACTCTTCATTTTACAAGGGATTTCACAACATAGAGAAAAGAAGGATATATAGTTTTTTTAGATGACATTTTGTGATTACTTAGGCATCTTGTATGTACTAACCTTAAAGATAGATCTAGGTCCTTTTTAGTTTGAATAAATTTTGTATTTGTGCAGCTTCAGTTGTTCTCCTTCTAAGCTGTCCCCATGGGTGTATACCTGCAACGGTATGGAGCTGAGTTAGACTAATCATGCACATACATTATTATAGATACCTGTCTCCTGATCATAACCAAGTTTTGAAGAGATACGGATTCACATGTTGTTTATTTTGGTAAAACTTCTTTTGAGATAAATTTCCTAGGGACCAGGTCCTTGAGAATTGAGACTTATCTACATATTTCATCCTATTGCTTGTCCTTTTTAGCATCACCAGGGATCAATAACTTTCGTGGCTAATCAGGAACTACATGGACTCCTTTCATCAACTCATAGAATTCCTTTTCAGTTCATTCTCCAAAGCATTTTCAATTATCAAATTTGAAGGTCATTTTAGGGCTTACTTTTGATCACAAGATTCTCATACATCAAGGACTAAGTACTTGAGATAAAATTTTCACTCTTTCACCTGAAGTATCTTTTAGAGACAGAACACAGCCAAACCTTCCATCATTGAACTTTGAATCATTTCAGTCACTAAGCCACTTCTGAATGCAATCCTTTCTCAAGAAGTCCATCTCCTCTATAGTGAATATTCATGATATTATTTCTTTGCTTCCAACATAATGAGCAGTTCTCCTAAATGCTTCAACACCATTTTTGTGACAGCCTTCAATCTTACCACCGACCATCCCTTCATGTAGCTTTAAAAATTTTTATTGCCAAAAAGTATAATATTAGGTCTTCCTCATTTGGATCAATTTATAGAGATTTTATGGTCAATAACCTATCTCTTATTGCTTCTTTTCTTTCCACCCCTAGTTTAGTTAAAGCGACCATTCTGATCAGAACACTCTAGGTGTAAAACTTTTAGAGAAAACTTGGCTCTAATAACAATTAATGGAACCCTTAGGGGTTGCGAGTCATTCTCAAACATTATAAAAGTAAATCAATTATGAGTTGTTGGGAAAAAAAGACAATGCAGGAAAGAATAAAATAGGAGTTTTATGTGGAAACCCAACATGGGAAAAACCACATCTTTCCTATATAAGAACTAAAGTAGTTCACTATAACCAACCTCTTAATAATATACTCGACTATGAACCTAACTCTGCCTACTTGAAATACCTCTATTGCAAGCACACCTTGACACCTCTACCAAATTTTCCTTCAAAACTGGTTAACTCTAACTAGCTATAAGCTTAGGTAACTGCACCTAAGTAACTCTCTCAAAATAAAGCACTACTCTTATAAGATGAGTAGTTTGATTACAAATCACTACTCACTCAAGAACTATTTAAGTTTGAGCATAAATAAAGCTAAGAACTTGAGCAGTATTGAAATAGGGTTTCGTTGCTTCTCTTTTCACTCTTTAGAATATGCAAAAGCCAATAATTAAAGAGGCATCTCTCTTCTTTTATAGATTGGTGATGATTAAGGCTTGAAATATCATGGGACCAAATTTCTAAGTGAGTACAAAATATCCCAAAATAGCACCTACAAGTTTGTTACACAAGATGACAAAACTATGCAGAAGGTGCATGCCAGTTGTATTATATCTTGCACGTCCAGGGGCCTGGTCCCTTATAAATTAGATGCTCATCATTAAAACTACATAGAGTAGGTTTGCATGACCAAGTGTTCGGATTATCATTTATTTAGTTATTCAATTTTACAGATTATTTAAGTATATGCTTTACGTAGTCCTATATTCGTTTTACATGTTCATGCATTCACATTTAGTACTTATATGAAATTCAGTTAGTTCTATCTCACATACCAGTACATTCTAAGTACTGACTGCATTCTCTCTTTTGTGCTATATTGATTTCATAATATAGGTTCAGACACAGTTCCTCGATCAACCTTAGTCAGTTCAATATCACTCAGCAGCAGTTATGATGAGTCCTCATCCATCGAGGATAAGTTATTTGTGGTTATTATTAATACTTTCTTTATTTCAGTCAGCCAAAGTTAGTTGGGGGTTTATCCCATCAACTTCTCATATTTTAGAGACTTTTAGATAGTCAAACTTATTTTTAGTTGTATTAACAGTGCAAACATGTTGAGTATTATTTTAGTATAACATATTAATAGAACTTCTTATCATTTTAGCTTCCACATATGATATTTTATTATTATGTCATTCAGTGCTCACAGCAGATACCAGATCATGGGTTAGCTTGGGGTCACTTGTGGCCTTAAGCACTGTATTATGACTAGGGTTTAGTCTCAGGTTGTAACAAAATTTAATAGGGGTTGTGTGGTGTCTATATTTCATATATAAATAGTGGTAGATTTAATAGAGTTAGATATGGTGGAATTCAATATTATATTGGGAATAGATTAGCTTCATTCGTGCTATGCTTTCTTGGATTGTAGGACTTGTAAGGTCAGTTTTCAATTCTCAAATGAATCATATATAGAGTGGGAAAGGAATTCTCTAGTACATAAGGGAAGATTTACTTTTTATCTTAGAGCACGAAAGTTGATATTCAAGGGGTGTCTATACCATCTAGTTTGGGTTAAGGATTCTAGTTTTGAAAGTCTGTCTTTGTAGTCTATCCCTGTGGTTGATGAATTTTCTGAAGTATTTCCTGAGGATTTTCCTGGTATTCCTCCCAATAGGGAAATAGATTTTGTGATTGATCTTCTACTAAATACCCATCTTACCTCTATCCCTTCATATGAAATGGCTCTAACTTAATTGAATAAACTAAAGAAGCAGTTAAAGGATCTTCTTGAGAAGGTTTTCATCCCTCCTAGCATATCTCTATGGGGTGCTTCTACCTTTTCTGTGAATAAGAAATATCGGTCCCTTCGAATGTGCATTGATTATCGACAGCTGAATAATGTAACTATGAAGAATAAGTACCCTCTCCTAGGGATTGATGACCTTTTTACCAGCTTTAGGGGGCTAGATATTTCTCTAAGATTTATATTTTGTTGGGTTATCATCAGTTGAATATTAGGGAGGTAGATATCCCTAAGACTACTTTTTGCACCCGATATGGTCATTATGAGTTTCTAGTTATGTCCTTTGGAGTGACTAATGCTCTAACTGTGTTTATGGATCTCATGAAATGAGTATTCAAGCAGTTTTTAGATTCTTTCATGATAGTGTTTGTTAATGAGGAGGATCATGCCAATCACATCTAAGTAGAGTTTCAGACATTTAAGGATTAGTGATTATATGCCAAGTTTTTAAAGTGTGGCTTTTGGTTGAATATTATGACCTTTCTGGGTCATGTTATTTCCAGTAAGGAGATTATGGTAGATCCACAGAAAGTTGAGGCATTTAAAAAGTGGCCTAGACCCACGACTCCAACCGACATTAGGAGTTTCTTGGGTTTAGCTAGGTATTATAGGAACTTTGTAGAGAGTTTCTCTTCTATTGCTGCTCTGTTGACTAAGTTAACTTAGAAAAAGGTAAACTTTCCGTGGTCTGATGCTTATGTGGGTAGCTTTGAGATATTGAAATATAAGTTAACTTATGCGCTAGTTTTGACCTTTCTCGAGGATACTGATGGTTTTGTTGATTACTGTGATGTGTCTCGGGTGGGACTAGGTTGTGTCCTAATACAACATGGTAAGGTGGTGGCATATGTTTCTAGACAGCTTAAGGTTCATGAAAGGAATTATTTGATTCATGATCTAAAGTTAGCGATGGTGGTGTTTGCATTTCACTACATGTAGGGGTGTTCATGGGTTTGGTTAAAAACCAAACCGAATCATAAACTGAACCAAACCAATTAAAAAATTGACATTTGGTTTGGTTTAGTTTGGTTTGGTTTTAAATTTTAAAAAACCGATGCTATTTGGTTTGGTTATGGTTTTACTTAAAAAACTGTGAAAATAACCAAACCGAACAGAGAAATTTTATATATATATATATATACATATATATATTATAATTATTTATATATAATTTATAAATAAAATATAAATATTTTATTAAATTTAATCTAAAACTAAATTTTAATTTATGTCTAGCCCAACCAATACTTTAGCCCAATTCCCAAAGCCCCAAACTCAAGCCCAACTCTACCTACTATTACTAATAAGTTAACTCTACGGTCCCTGCCTTACTTTTTTTACTTCAGCTTTCATAATATGAGTTACCATGGTCCCTGGTTCAAATGCTAGTTTTATGTCTCCTTCTTTATTCAATCATTTCCCTATATGATTAGCTCACCTACCTAGTCTTTAAAGTAAACAGATAACTCAAATTTTCCCAACTCTATCTCTTCTTGCAGTACACTGCTATAGAATACAAAGCTCTATTTTACAATGTACATGTATGTGTTTGTATGTTGTTGGATAATCTTAGTGCCTACAATACAAAGTTGGTGCTTTTCATCTCAATATTGATTTTTTTAAATGTGTTTGTTCTGACTTTAACAGTTTATAGTGTCATGTGTCCATCACTATACAAATATTTCATGAGAAATTGTTCAATGTGATACTCTTTTCTATGGGTTAAAAAAAGGAGTTTATTCTAGATATGGTTAGAGTAGGCTAGTCAATAACCAAAAAAACAAAAAAATGAACCAAACTTACAAGAACCAAACTGATGGTTATTTTTTTTGTGATTTAGGTTGGTTTTAGAAATTCAAAAACTGAATAAATTGGTTTTGATTATGGTTTTAACCACTAACCAATCCAAAACGTCCCATGAACACCTCTAACTACATGTATGAAGTACATGTTGATATCTATTCAGATAATAAGAGCTTGCAGTATGTGTTCACTCAGAAGGAATTGAATCTCAGGTAGAGGCGATGACTTAAATTTCTCAAGGACTATAGTCTTTATTATCACCCAAGTAAAGCTAATGTGGTTGTTGATGCTCTTAGCAGGTTGTCCATGTGGATCTTATCTCATGTGGATGAAAAGAAAAGAGGGTTGGTGAAGGATAATCATTGGTTGGCTAACCTGGAAGTTTATCTTTTGGATTCAAATAATAGAGGTATAATTGTTCAAAAGGTGTTGAAATCATCTCTTAGTGTAGAGATGAAGGAGAAGCAGGTTTTGGATCCTATCTTGATGCAGATTAAAGCTAATGTAGGCTAGAAAACGATTATGGCTTTTGAGATTGGGGGTGATGGTATCTTGAGGTACCAAGGTAGGTTGTGTGTTCTGAATATTGATGGGCTGTGAGAGAGAATTTTGACTGAGGCTTATGAATCGAGGTATACAGTTTATCCTGATTTGATAAAGATGAACCATAACTTGAAAGAGATTTATTGGTGAAACAACACGAAGAGAGATATGGCTAACTTCATGTCTAAGTGTATGATATGTCAGCAAGTGAAGGTTGAGCACTTGAGGCCAGGTGAAGTGTCTGAAGATATGGAGTTTCCTATGTGGAAATGGGA
Organism: Capsicum annuum; assembly: GCF_002878395.1. Lineage (NCBI taxonomy): Eukaryota > Viridiplantae > Streptophyta > Magnoliopsida > Solanales > Solanaceae > Capsicum > Capsicum annuum. The sequence goes on from NC_061116.1 coordinate 149,608,148, forward strand.
GATAATCAACATAGATTTTATTATTGGCCTTCCACGATCTCGGAATCAGCATGATTTGAGTTTGCTCACTTTTTACCTATGAGGACTACTTACTCTGGAGAGGATTGTGCTAAGTTATTTATTCAAGAGATCATCAAGTCGCATGGTGCTCCAGTTTTCATTATTTTGGATCAAGGTATGCATTTTTCTTCTCAGTTTTGGCATTCGTTGAAGAAATCCTTGGGCATACGGGTGAACCTTAGCACCGCATTCCACCCTCAGACGGATGGACAAGTGGAGAGGACTATTTAGACTTTAGAATATATTGTAAGGGTTTGTGTGGTTAATTTTAGAGGCAATTGGGTGGATCATTTGCCTCTCATTAAGTTTGCGTATAATAACAGTTATCACTCTAGTATTGGGATAGCTCCTTTTAAGGATCTTTATTGTAGGAGGTGTAGATTTTCTATGGGGTAGCTTGAGGTAGGTGAGACTAGATTGTTCGGTGTGAACTCGGTTCACCAAGATATGGAGAAGGTGAAGGTTATCAGGGATAGGCTTAAAACTTCACAAAGTCACCAAAAGTCCTACGCGGATGTAAGGTGAAGGGATTTGAAGTTCGAGGTTGGCAATTAGGTGTTCTTGAAGGTATCCTCTATGAAAGAAGTGATAGGATTTGAGAAGAAGGGTAAGCTCAGTCCCCGTTACATAGGTCCATACTTAATTTTGAGGAGAGTGGCCAATATTGCGTATGAATTGGATTTGCCTTCGAGTTTGGGTTCTATTCACCCAATTTTCCATGTGTCAATTCTAAAGAAGTAGGTGGGTGATGCTTCTTTGGTCGGTCCTATTGAGAGTGTTGGTATTTTGGATTCCTTATCTTATGAGGAAGTTCCTATTGAGATTTTGGCTAGGCAAGTCAGTTATAGTCATTTGAGGACAAAAGATGTATTTTTTGGTGAAGGTCCTTATAAGGAACCATAAGGTAGAAGAAGCTACTTGGGAAGCTGAGGAGGACATGAAGTCCAAATATCAGTTCTTGTTCCCCAGGTTCGATAACCATGCTTAAGGTATGTGTTTTCCTACTTTCTTTATTTTCAAACTTTATTAAATGGCTTTGCGATTGCCTTCTTGTCTTACAATTATGCTAATGGATACATTGATTCATCATTCGAGGATGAATGATCCTGGGGGGAGAATGTTACACCCCAGATTTTTGCCTCTGAAATTGAGTTTTGAGCTCACTACCCAGGCTATAACTAGCACATCATGAGTCGTAAGGTGCGGTCACAAGTTGTAGTAAGGGACTCATGACCAAACAAATGAAGTAGCCAATATTTCTATCCTAAGTACGACTAGGACCCTACAAACCGTAAGGTTAGGTCACGGGTCGTAGGGTGTGACTAATGACCAAACCAATGAATGTTACCCTGAGATGCTTCCAAGACTACGAGTCTATACAACTGTAATTCCCCGAGTTTGTACCCCGGATGTTATATGGTGATAGTGACCTCAAAGGACCACCAGCTAACCCATGACTGGTACCTGTTGGGAGCACTAAATACTAATAACACCGCAATACTGATATTACTGAAATAAATACGGAAGGTAGGCTGAAATCTCCATAAGGTTCATAACTGAAAACAAATATTGAATTCTAAAAATTCAATACTAGAATATTTGTCTGAAATACTCTAGTCTGAAAGACTCTAACTGTCTAAATTATGGAGTTCATGGGACAAGCCCCCAACAACTCCATCTACTGAAAACTTACTAAAATACTAAAATAATATTCTGTCCTCAAACTGTGAGGACTTACCACTAAGTTTGTTGTTGATAGGCTGGGCTGCTAAGTACGATCAGGAGCTCGTACATCTAATCCTATGATATAAGACATCATAGCATAAAAGAAAAGTATGTGTTAGTACTTTGAATATACTGGTATGCTAAGTGAGGTAGGCTGGTATGCATGGGTTCATATGCATGAACAATAACTGACTGAGTAACATAAACATAACTAAATGAGAGAACATACATGAATACATAAGTTGTAACTGAGATCATGTTAACACTGGTTACTGAGTTCTGAATACTAATTAACTGATTTCTGAATTTACTGATACTGTAATACTATTAAATGAGTGACTATTTCTGACAGTCTTGATTGATAACTTGGTAATTGTTTTTTACAGTCCTGATTCTTTAGAACTGAACTAAGTTATATACTGAGTTAGGTGACTATATCTGACAGTCCTGATTCTATAGAACTGAACTGAGTTCTATGTTGAAACTGGAACTGAAACTAAAACTGTAGGAGGTAATCATCTAACTGACATGCCCCTCTCTGAATGATTGGGGTCCAACCTGTAACCCCAATTGGAAGGTTGTCAGTACCGTGATATGGGTAAATACAAGTTGTGAGTTAACCCTCTCTGACAGGAAGCTCTTTCGTCAACCCTCACTGGTAGGAAAACTCGTATAAGATGTATCAACCCTAGAATAACAGAAAGATATCTCAACCTATGCTAACTACGTAGTTCTATAACGCAAGGATTGCTACTAAGGATCAAACCCTATACTGGCAGGAATGCCCCCATTCCTGGGTTCGCTCGGTGCTAAATCCTACTCCCAACTGAATAGACACTGAACTGATTTCTAGTCCATACTAGGCTTGACTGAACTATTACTGATCGTACTATTGAACTGAACTGAACTAATATTACTGGGTTTCACTAACTGACAGAGTACTACTAAATTTGGTTAACTGACTAAGTTCACTGAATTCTAAATTGAATACTGAACTAAGACTAATTACTGAGTACGACTATTCATAACACCACTGAGACTGTTCTGTAACTACTGTAGCTCTAGGTAAACAGCTAAACTTTTGGTTATTGAATACCCCCAAGACTCGATAGCATGAAAAGTAAAGCATAGAGTAAACTTGAAAAGCATAACAATGTGCACTTGTTCATATCTCATCCATAGGGACATTTTATCAAACACTTGTAAGGCATAAATTTACACATATACTAGCATGTCATGATTTTTCCCCATTTAATTCACATGAGCATTTTAACAAACACTTGGGGAGCAGAACTATGCACATGATACCAAAACAACATGTAGGCATCATAACATAAATTCCTAAATTCACAAATTCAATGGCTTTAACATGAATTCATATGATACTATACACATGATAATCAATTCCACATAAATCTTGTAATAAACCATGGATTATAAACCCAATTAACATTATAATCATGAATACACTTAAATACAATCATGGAAATCGTAAAATCAATCTACTTGAAGTTTAAAAGAGTTTCTTGGACTCCAAGGGTAGAAGGAACCCTTGGATGAACACTTCACATGCCTGAGTACTTGAATTTATGAAGGTTGATGGTGAGTTCTTGAATCTTGAACCTTGAATTAGAATCCCTAGGGTTTTGTTCTTGAGTAATTTTAAGAACAGTGAATGGATTTTTCCTTTAAAGTGGCTAAATCTCATGTTTTGGGGTCTGATAGATGTGGGAAAATAACCTAAATACCCCTGAGGACGAGGCTTTTTAATATCTAAAAATTGGCCTAGCAACGCGCCACGCCGAGTCTATGTCGGCTCACTAGAAATTGCACTGGGAGCTGGGGGAGAATATTCATTAATGCGGAGCATCGAGATTGCGTCGATACACTGGTTTGGACTCCCAAACGTCCTTCAAACGATGTTCGAAAAAATCTTAAACTCGTCCGAGAACACCAACTGACATTCATGATCATGAATCAACTTAAAGATAGACATTTAATGGTCGTAAGGGTCGTGAAATAAGATTGCCAAATATGAAGGCTAAAATAACTCTAAGTATGAATACTCAGCTAAAATTTTCTAAGTCTGGGATCCTTAACAAGCTTTAAAGGGCGGAATTAAGCTTAGGATTTTGTGGGATCTTATAGCAATGACTCATTCCCGATCACCACAAGTCGTGACGTGACCCAAAACGACTGGCGACCAATTTTCTACACTTTTAATTGAGGGCACTTTGGTCAATTCCCTTTTCCCCAATCATAACCCGCGATCATAAAACATCTAAAGGGGGTTATTTTCATCACTTAGAGAATCATAAACTACTCTTAAACTCTCTCTAATTCTCTAAGCAAGAACAGCTGGGGTTTTCAAGAGATTGAGCATCAAGGGTCAATTTTTGTGTTTTCTTCTCCAAATTTTTTATATTCTCAGGCATGCACCTCTTCGTAAAACTTGTTTTGTTAAAAGCATATGTTAAGGATTATTATCCATGTGATTTAATTGTTGATTTGGAAATTGGGTTGAGGATTTTTGCGTACTTTTGATTGATTTTTTTCCAAGGCTTTTGTGAATCATTTATGTTTTGAATTGATGGCTTTTGAACCAATTGAGTGTAGAAAATAGGAGACCATAGATTCCCCCAAATTGATTTAATAAACTTATGGGGGTCTTGGATTCCCCCAACTTTATGAATTTTGGTAATTGAATTGGTAATAACCTCAACCCATCCTTATGAAATTGGAGTTAAAACATGGATATATGCACATTGAAACCAAATTGAAGTTATTGCATTGCATAAAAGGCTAATAGGTTACAAACGGCTTTGAAAGGCATTTATGGCAATGACTTGATTTTAAATTGAACCTTAGGGGTCGTGGATTCCCCCAAGTTAATGAATAATTGGACCATAGGGGTCGTGGAGTTTCCCAAGTTAATGGATAGTTAGACCATGGGGGTCGTGGATTCCCCCAAGTTGGTGGTCAATAAAATAGCATAATGATATTAGCTTACAAGCGTAATTGGTATGACGATGTCAATGGTATGTGCCTTAATGGATGGCCCTTGTTTTAATGAAGGAAAATGTGTACATATTTTAATTGGGCTTAAATAGGGTTGTGTAGTAGACCATGAAGGTGGAGGTCCTTAGGGACCAATATTGGAAACCCGCATTTGCCGGTGTTGGGGTTGGTCTTAATGGTTGTGTGCTTGTGTCATACCTTATATATATTTATCATGGATTGGTAAAGGTTTGTGTATTCCCCGTCCTTCTTTGATACCTTCGGTTAGTGCAGCTAACACACACCGAGGGCCTTTCGATATGGGAGCCGAACCCATATAGCCCCTGGGTGCCTTTTATGACGGTTGAAGCTACACAGTCCAGGTTAATATTTTAAATCTCATGCTAAACCTTGACCCCTATTTCGAAAAATTATATATATATATATATATATATATATATAATTGTGTGCATATGATTTTGGAATAATTTTTGGACAGATTGATCATGGCATTATTTTATCCCTTCCCTGAGTTACATGCTAGCGTTCACCCTACTAACCGTCCCCGAATGTTGTATCCCCATGCGATGCAGGGTATGAAGACATTTCTTTTTCCTTGCACAGTGGTAGGTGATTTCTGGAATATCCGTGATCATCTTTGAAGTGGTGAGCTTCCATTCTCCGGAAGGTCCTCATTTCATGGTCTTGTCTTTACTTATGTCTTAGTCTATTTTGGTGGGTTTATGGCTATGGCCGGGAGCATATCCCGACTTAGGTTGATTTTTAGTTTCTTAGAGTCTTTTGTGGACGAAGTGTGGGTGGATTGTGTTATGAATTCATAGATCCCTCTTGGCATTTGATTTATCTATCTTGTTATATATGTAAAACTCAGTTCTATCTTGTTATATGTTTGAAATTCAGTTCTATCTTGTTATATTTTCATAACTCATCCACTGCTAGTTGAATTGTGTTATGGTTGGCTAGGATAATAGGGGTGGTATCCGATCCTTAGCGGACTTGAGATACCCATCACGACTAGGCCCTAGTTTGGGTTGTGACACTGTGGTATCGGTGGAGACGTTCATCATGTCATCTAGTCAGGACCTCCAAACCATTAGTGATACATAAAATACAAGAAATAAGCACATAACATAAAAATACCTCAGAAAAGAGTCAAGATAGATCCCAACTGCCTTAAAAAGGACCTGCAAAATCAAACTACAGTCCAAAGAATCAACCGAAAGCTCTACCCCCTCGAATCACCACCAAACATGTTCAATCTAGTCAAATATGTCATCTATTTGTAAATACAAGGCCAATGATACCCATGTGACATACTTTGGTTTGCAGTCCAAAATCACCTCAAAAATCAACTTTAAAAATAAAAGGATAAAATTGAAATTTTAATAAAGAATCAAGTCATCCATAGTTTAAGGATTCTAAATTTAAAATTCCAATAAAAATTGAGTTGAAATTCGGTTAAAATCATCAGAATACAAATATTTTACTTTAATGGTATAGTCTCAAATCGCCATTACCAAACATGGTATAAAATGAGAAATTTTGAAAAAAATTTGTTAAAATTAGTTTATCCATAATACAAGGACCTTAAATCTCAAAAATCAATGAAACTCATCCCAAATCGACCTTCAAATCAAGAACTTTTGACTTCATAACTTTGGGGTCCCAAACATCAGCTTTATCAATTAAAATTATGTAAAACAAAATGGGTAATCATGAAATTGAGTAAACTGATTATAGAAACACATACCAAAAATTTGTACAAAAAAACATATCTAATATTGTCTCAAAGAGTTTTCTATGTCTCAAAATGTCAAAAATACGAAATCCTCAAAGTTTCCTTTAAATAAAATTGTTAGAACCTTCAGTGGCGGTCCTTTGCAGTCGTGACAAAGGGATCATGATCATGAAGGCCATTCGTGATGACTCATCGAGGATAGTGATTGTGACCTCTATTGCATCAGCAATAGCTCTCCGCCCTAAAATGGCCATATCTCCCTCATAAAAAGATAAGAACTTTCTATTCTTTTGGCGCTGGTTCTAAAATATCGATCTGATGTATGCCCAAAATAGCTGATTAACTACAGATGATACTACAAAAACTAAATAACATAAAACTCCAAACTCCAAACAAGTACCCAAAACTAAGCTGAGACCTCTCAAACATAACCTAATTTGCTACTAAGCTAAATTTGACATTACAAACTCAACGAAATCATCATATTTATTGAAAGAGATTGTTATCTTTCACCCAAAAACTATTTTAATCAAATAAAACTCATATTTTGATCAAATACTTAAAAATTACAAAAAAAAGCCTTAGAACTCAAATCAACTGCATTACTAATTAAAATGGATGCACTAGATCTAATGGTTTATTTTCTTTCAAAAATCAGTAACTTCTCAATAGTACCACTCATTGATCTATGAGGTGAATGAATATGCATGCTCAGTGATATAATGAATCCAAATACAAAAGATATTTATAAAATCCCAAAATATCAATCAACTCATGAGCAGAGCTACAAACCTTAATGTCAAACCAAAAACTCCAATATCACATCACTATCACAGTATAAGTCCCAATTCGGGCATGGCAATAATCATCTATTTTAATTTTCATTATAAGACACTAATTTACCCAACTCATAGCATGCTTTACATGATAAGTCTCCGCCCAAGCAAAGTCTGAAAAAAATTGTCATAACTTACCTGGAAGCCGAACGAACGCATCATGAACCACCACCAAAATGACTTTACTTCCAAAAAAATCTCACTTCAACTCGAATCTAAAAAAAATAGGTTTCACACATTAATACGAGTCCATTGATACCCATATTGTTGTACTTCTATTTTGGCCTAAAAAGTCAATCCCCAACCCCCACGGAAAAACTTAAAATTTTATTAGAAAATTAATTTACCCACATAACTTAAGGAGTTCAAATATGAAATTTCATTAAAAACAAAGTTAAATCTACCTTGGAATCATCAACATATCGCTTCTTAACTTTAGTAGGATAACCAAAAAAATTTAGAGTGAAACCCAATATTTAACGATGAAATCATGAAATAATTTTTGAAAAATATTAAAGTATTATTTTAGAAACTTACACAACAAAAAAAATCCCAAAATTCACCTTTTGAATATCTCAAAATTGAAATGCAAAGCTTCCAAAATTGAGTTATGTTGTTTTTAGACCGAACATTTAAAAAAAAGATTCTTGTAAGTAAATATTTTTATTAAAAGAGAACAAATAATTTTTTTCCCATATCGAAAAAAATTTAATGTTTGTTATGAATTACAACTTTTACTTTAGATTGCCTAATTCAATCAAAACTTTTACAAATATAGCCAACTTTTATTCTTCTGATTTAAAATAAATAAATAAATAAATATTCTCCCTCCTCCTAGAAAAAGAGTAGAGAACTTTCACTTAATTATGACTTTTTACTTATACTTTCTTGGTCCCCTTCTTTATTATTCAAAGTAGTGATATTAGTTTTAGGAGTGACAAATAAGCAGGATGGGCAAACTTTAAGAGAGTTAAAATGAGTTGAGTAAATAAATAGGTGGATTAATGATCTGTCTACAAGTTACTTGAATTGAAATAAACAAAAAAACAAGTTGTAAAATCAACCCGCTCAATTCTGATTAACTTTTAAATTTTATTTATTTTCTAATAACTTTTTAAGTTACTTAAGAACATGTTTTTCTTATACTATATTTATATATAGCATATCAAATAAATATTAGATAATTTTTCATGGATCAATTTGAATTGTATATCAACTTATCTTTTAAGTGGATTGAATCAAACATCAAAATGAACTGAGTTAAAAAAAATAAGTGGTTCATTGACTTGTCAAAATCTAAGAGGGTTAAATAGGTCATGATTGTATGAGTTAATTTTTCGACCCCTAATAATTACTTCTTTTACTGGCCAATTCAATTTTAACCAAAAAGTATGTATAAAGCACAAATCGTTGCTTATCAGTTGTCACACGTCTATTCTTAAATATTTCTTTTTAAATTTTAAATTTTTAGTACTTGATGAAGTTTGTACATTTTAATATTAATCATATGCACATTCCATGTATAATACGGTACACCCGTTAGTGGCCATGCATTAACAAATTCATTCTTCCACTTTAACTCTCATTTAGAGAGTATTATTATTAAGAGTAAATTATCTCTTTTTGCACTAACCGTAATATCCACTTTAAGACAGAATGTGGGAGTTTTCTTTTCTTGTCTTATGGTGTATTACTGCACCTTTTTCATTGCTGACTTTGGAGCATTACACCTTTAACTTAATGACATTATATGCCAAATAATGGTGTTACTCACACGTTGTGCATGGCTATTTCTTTTCAGCCTCAACTCCAATTTATTTTTGTCTTTAAACACCATAGTTAGTGGTGGTAGAATGTGCACATAAGTTTCTTATAACTCTTTTAACTTCTACCTTTATTCTCTTCATTATTTCTTGTAACTCTTGTTACTTTTGTAACCTCTATTCTATTTATCTTCCCATTTATTTCTTTTATTCACTACATGGAAGATTTCTTCACCTATAAATAGAGGTGGTCTTGTATATTTTTTCAAGTATAAGATATAATAGAGAGTACAAAAATTAGTAAATAGAAAGTTTATTAGTTGAAGGGAGGTGTTCTTTTTATGGAGCTTTGAACTCAACTCTTGTCCAGAGTTGTTGAGTCGTTCATTATGAGAAGGTTGTTGTATCCTGGAGGGGATAAGTCAAAAAAATTATTGTTGAACCGGTGAACTCATTTGTTGCAGTGGGCTTGAATCTCCTTAAAGAGAGCGAGATATCCGCACCTCAGCCAAGAAGAAGATAGTTTTATTTTCTTCATTTGTAATTTTCATTTGTAATTTTATTGTAATTTCACCAACAATTTTAAGGAGATTCAATGGAAACAACTGAAAAATTCGCGAATGTCAAGATGGGAGATCTTAACAAGCCATTTCGGTTCAATGGTACTCATTTCAAGAGGTGGAAAGGTAAAGTACTTTTCTACTTTTCTCAATGTTTCGTATGTGTTAACTGAGAAGAATCTAAACAAAGTAGATAAATCTTTCATGAATGATGAAGTACTTATTTTTCTCCAAGAGAAAGTTAAAAAATATGATGGTGACTCTTACAAGTATCGGTATTTTCTTCTTAATTATCTATCTGATAACTTTTATGATTCTTATGATAGAACTTGCACTAGTGCAAAGAAAAATTGGAAAGCATTGCAGAGAAAGTATGACATTAAGGAGGCAGGAGAAAAAAAATAAGCAGCTAGCAGATTTTTTCATTTCCAAATAGGGGCAACAAATCAGTGATTGACCAAGCTCAGGACTTCATAATGATTGTTGGAGAGCATGTCCGAGGAAGCCAAAATTGGAGAAAACCTTATTGTTTATGGCATAATAGATAAACTTCCTCCTTCATGGAAGGAATTTCAAAAAATATATGCCCAAGCAAAAGGAAACTTCTCTTGAGACTTTGATAATGAGAATCCACATGGAAGAAGACTCAATGGGCCAAGATGCACTTTTGCAAATATAAGAAAACAACATCACACCAAAGGTAAATTTAACTACTTCAAATAATAATGTCCTTGAAACTAACAAAAATACTACTTTGAAGCCTAAAAAGAAAAAAATTTAAGAAAATGATGGTAGACATCCCAAGAACAACAATGGTGGAAATAACCAAGCAAAAAATAAACATGTTCAATAAAAGGGATCATATTTTGTCTATGAAAATAGTGGGTATATTGCTCGATTTTGTAAATTTTAAAAACGGGGGCCTACACCTCAGGAAAATATTACCAAAGAACCATTTGTGCGGTGATAATAGACAAAAACATGATGGAGAATGTTGATGGATGGTGGGATGACTCTGGTGCAAACTATCATGTCTATTATGACAAAGACTGGTTTAAAAAATATACTCCTTTTGAGGATTCCAAAACCATCATGCTTGAAGATTCTCACATAACTCAAGTGCTTGGAATGGGAGATGACGAGTTGAGTTTTACTTCTGAAAGGGTATTAATTTTAAAAGATGTACTTTATATTCCTTCCATGAGAAAAAAAATTAATGTCTAGTTTTCCTCTTAATAAAGCTGACTTCAAATAGATTATTGAATCTGATCACTATATAATTGTGAAAAATAATATTTTTGTGGGAAAGGGATATGCTTGTGATAGTATGTTCAAGCTGAATGTTGAAATGAAAAAAATATCTACTTTTGTTTATATGCTCTCTTCTACTAATGTTTGACATGCTCGTTTGTGCCATATAAATAATCGTTATGTGAGAATCATGAGTAGTTTAGGATTAATTCCAATGATCAAAAAGAATTTTGAAAAATGTGAGGCTTGTCGTAAAGCCAAAATCACAAAAAGGCCTAATTTTCAAGTTGAAATAAAAACTAATTCATTAGAATTAGTTCATACTGATATTTGTGAATTTGGAAAAATTTTAACTCGTGGAAAAAATAGATATTTAATTACTTTTATTGATGATATTTCTAAGTTTACTATGTTTACTTAATTAAAAAATAAAAGTGATGGTTTTGAGAATTTTAAAACTTTTCTCCATGAAGTTGAAAATCAGTTTGGTAGGAAAAAAAAAGCGATAGAGGTCGCGAATATGAGTCACATGAGTTCAATTTTTTTGTTAGATCATTGGGTTTAATTCATGAAACTACTCCTCCTTATTCTCCTGCATCTAACGGTGTAGAGGAAAGGAATAGAACTTTGATTGAGTTGACTAATGTCATGTTAATTGAGTCTAGCGCACCTTTAAATTTTGGGGGTGAAGCTCTTTTGGTAGCTTGTTATGTGTTGAATCGTGTGCCTCATAAAAAGATCAAGTTAACACCTTTTGAGTTGTGGAAAGGTCATAAGCTAAATTTGAGATATCTAAGAGTTTGGTGTTATTTTGCCTATGTAAGCTTAATGGATCGTAAAATCTCTTAGTTGGGTAAAAAAGTTACTACTTGTGCTTTTCTTGGTTATGTTTCAAATAGTACACTAGAGATGTCAAAATGAACCCAAATTGAGCTAACCCGCCCAACCCGTCCAATATTTAATGGGTTGGGTTCAACATAATTTACTATTGGATAAATCTCAACCCATTTTTATATTGGGTTCAAACGAACTCAATTCAATCTCTACTTCAACCCGTTTGATAGAAAAATAATTTTCTTAATAAAATTAGGAAAAACAAGCGATAATGTGCCCTCCCACTCTCAAAATAACCCACCTCACCTCATTTCCACTTCACCCCAACCCCACTACACCCCCACCCCTCCTCCATTAAATATATTATTTTTATTTCTTAAAAATCCTTTTATAAATATTTTTTCCCTTACCTCAAATCATACCCATCCCCATCCCTCTCCCTACCCCAAACCCCCACCTCCATCCCAAAAAAATAATTCTATTAATTTAAAAAAAAAAAAAAAAAAGTAAAAATCTTTTCTCACCTCGTGATCAAAATCCTACCCTCCCCCCCCCCCTTCACTGCATCCCCTACCCCTCCCTAAAAAGGTTTTTTTTAAGAAATATTTTTTAGAAATAAATAAATAAATTTTCTTATAAAATAAAATCTTACCCCAACCCTATTTCCCCTACTCCCTTCACCCCCCATACGACAATACCCCATCCCCCAAAAAATATAATTTTTTAAAAAAGTTAAATTTCTTTTTTTTATAAAAAATATTATCTCAACCCCCATCCCTTTCCTCCCCCCCCCCCTCACACACACACATATCCCACACCGCACACGGCCCTATGCCGCTCTTAATTTTAAAAAAAATATATTTATTTTGTAAAAAAAATATTTAAAAAAAAAAAATTCTTACCCCACCCCCTAACCCCCAACCCCACCTCTATGGAATACCCTTTTACCAAAATGTTATTTAAAAAAAAAAATCTCAACCCCATCATAACCCCCTACCCCATACCCCTCCCAACAAATGAATTTTATTTTTGAAAAAATTAAGTTAAAATAAATCTTATCCCACCCTCACCCCTACTCTCTACCCACCCACTCAACTTTCCAACTCTATCCAAATTTATTTTCTTGAGTTGAGTTTATAAGAGGTAAATATCAATACGTAATATTTTTTAGACTAAGCAGGTTAAATAGGGCGGGTCAAGATCCAATTCGATTTTTACTCATTTCAACTCAAAGTAAATTTGGGTGGATCATGACCCAACCGGATATCCAATTCAACCCATTTAATATTTTCAATCTCAACCCAACCCACCCATTTGACACCCCTAAGTACAGCCTATAGATTTTTTAATCTTGAAGATAGTATTAAAATAGAATTTGGTGAAGCTATTTTTCATGAAAATAAATTCTTGTTTGATTCTAAAAATAGTGGGGATCAAAGGATTTAAGAAAATATTTTCTCACTACCTAGCTCTTCTGCTTCTACATTGAAAAATAAGGAGAATGGTGATTTTGAGTTAAGAAGAAGTAAGCGAGCTAGATTAGAAAAAGATTTTGGTCCTAATTATTATGTTTTAACGTTGGAGATGACCCTATCACTTTAAAAGAAGCTTTACCTTTACATGATACTATTTTTCGGAAAGAAGTCATAAATGATGAAATGGAATCACTAATTTCCAATAAAACTTGGAAGCTAGTTGATTTACCACCGGATTGTAAAATATTTGGATGTAAATGGGTCTTACATAAAAAAATTAAAATTGGATGGATATGTCGATAAATACAAAGTTAGGCTAGTGGCTAACGGTTTCAAACAACTAGAAGGCCTAGAATTTTTTTACTTTTTCTCCGATAACTAAACTTACATCCATTAGACTTTTAGTTGCTATTGCAGTAATTTTTTATTTACAAATTCATCAAATGGATGTAAAAATTACTTTTTTAAATGGAGATCTAAATAAAGAGATTTACATGAAACAACTCGATTGTTTTGTTGAAGTTGGCCAAGAAAGAAAAGTGTGTAAACTTACTAAATTCTTGTATGGGTTGAAAAAGGCACCAAAGAAATGGCATGAAAAGTTTGATTTCTGCATAATTGATAATGGGTTTAAAACAAATGAGTATGTGCCAATATAATAAGTTTTGAAATAATTCGCATATTATTATTTTCCTATATGTTGATGATTTATTGATTTTTAGATCTAATATGAATGTTATTGGAGAAACTAAAAATATTCTTAGAAGTCATTTTGAAATGAAAGGTCTTGGTGATGCAAACTTTATTCTAGGAAGAAAAATTACTAGAACATGTGATGAAATTTTCCTTGACCAGACACATTATGTTGAGAAAATTTTTTAAAAAAATATAATTTCCTTGATTGCAAGCATGTTGTAACTCCATTTGATTCTAGTGTTCACTTATTTCCTATTGAAAGTGACAATGATTTTATAAATCAAAAGAAATATGCTAGCATAATTGAAAGTTTGAGATATGTGACTTATTGCACTAGGCTTGATATTGCATATGCAGAAGGCATACTTAGCAAGTTTACTAGAAAGCCAGGTAATGAACCTTCGCATGGTATAACAAGAGTAATGAGATATTTAATTGGAACGAAAACTTGTGGTTTGTTCTATAAAAATATTCTGTTGTACTTGAAGGCTTTTGTGATGCAGATTAAAATACTTTATCTGGTAATTTCTTATCTACTACTGGTTATATTTTTACTTTAGGTGGTGATGCTATTTTTTGGAAGTCTAAAAGGCAAATAATTATTGTTAACTCTACTATAGAGGTTGAACTAATTTTTTAGCTTCAGCTAGTGAGAAAGCGAATTGGTTGAGAGATTTGTTATTATAAATACCTTATTTTGAAAAATCAATTCCTCCTATTTTAATTCATTGTGATAGCACCGCTGCAATTAATAGAATTCAAAAACATTATTACAATGGTAAATTTAGACCTATAAGAAGAAAGCACAGTAATGTGAGATTATATTTGACAAATGGTACCATTAATGTTGATTATGTCAAATCTTGTGATAATCTTGCAGATCCATTGACTAAGGCCTTAGCAAGAAAAAAATGTCTGGAGCACATCGAGGGGGATGGGATTGAAGCATATTAAGTCTTAAGTCATATGTGAGGAAACCCAACCTGGGGACAGGAGATCTTATAATCATGTTCAATGGAAAAAACGAATCACGTGATGATTTTTTGTGAAAAATGCACTATTTTTTATCCCTTCCTATGGTATGAGTGCATTTATCTATAATAATTGTGAGGTTGAGTTTAAAAGAAACTCTTAATGAAAATATGTAACTCATATGAGTAGGGTGCTAAAATTATAGGAATACTCTCGACGAATTTCACCTATATGAGTGTGGAAGTAGGCTGCTTCTATGAGAACTAGGCTCATTCTCAAAGATACTTATGAAATCGGAATAGCACAAGGCTGTAATATGTTAGATATAAAGCTCATGTCAACACCTTGACTGTTATGTATAAGCAGTAACTTTTTATTTTCCTTAAGCAGTCATAGTTCAAATCTGAGATCACTACGACTCTGGGGTAAAAATTACTATTTTACTAAGTGAAGGTTCACTGCAGAGCACACCTTCATTATACATGGTAGTCTTTCTTCAGCTAGACTCTCTTGTTAATGTTAAATTGAGTGGGGGATTGATGAAGTTTGTATAATTTAATATTAATTATATGCATCATTGCATGTATAATACGGTACGCCCGTTAGTGGCCATGCATGAACAAATTCATTCTTCCACTTTAACTCTCATTTCGAGAGTATTATTATGAAGAGTAAATTCTTTATTTTTGCACTAACCGTAATAGCCACTTTAAGACAAAGAATGTGGGAGTTCTTGTTTTCTTGCCTTTATATTGTATTACTGCACCTTTTTCATTGTCGATTGTGGAGCATTACACCTTTAACTTAATGACATTATATAATGACATTATATGCCAAATAATGGCGTTACACACATGTTGTGCATAGCCGTTTCTTTTTGCATCAACTCCTATCTTTTGTGTCTTTAAACGCCATAGTTAATGGTGGTAGAATGTGCACATAAGTTTCTTATAACTCTTGTAACTTCTACCTTTATTCTCTTCATTATTTCTTGTAACTCTTGTAATCTCTATTCTATTTATTTTCCCATTTATTTCTTCTTATTCATTGAATGAAAGATTTCTTCACCTATAAATAGAAGTGGTTTTTGCATATTTTTCCAAGTACAAGATAATATAGAGTTCACAAAAGTTAATAAAAAGAGAGTTTATTAGTTGAAGGGAGGTGTTCTTTTTGTGGAGCTTTGAACTCAACTCTTGTTCAGAGTTTTTGAGTTGTTATTTGTGAGAAAGTTGTTGTATCCTGAAGGGTGCAAGTCAAGAAGATTACTGTTGGATCGATGAAAACATTTGTTACAGTGGGCTTGAATCTCCTTAAAGAGAATGAGATATCCGCGCCTCAGCCAAGAAGAAGATAGTTTTATTTTCTTCATTTGTAATTTTCAGTTATAATTTTATTGTAATTTCACCATTAGTACTTAATTCTTTTTCTTTTTGTTGACTTTCCTTTTCTCTTTGTTTAATCGTTCTACTTTTTTGGACTTTCAGTGGAGCATAGTCCTTGCCGAGCACCTTTCATTGTCGCCTCAACCTATCTCATCTCTTTCTTTCAAAAAAAAATGGTGCAACCAGATTATCAAAAAACTACCAGTGACGGCCTTAGAGATGGCAATAGAGTGGGCCTGCATGAGTTCATCCTTCCTCTGCTAAACTTGTCATGCCTTACCCCATTTATTGTCTGCCCTGTTCAGATTCAATCCAGCTTTGTCCCTTTAACAATACTAGTTTAGGTGTACGCGCCTTGCAAGTGTACCTCAATTTAGCGAGTTCAATTTTATAAAATATTCAACAGAAAAGGGCCTAAAATGCCCTTCACCTATTGTAAATAGTGAAAAAATGCTCTTCATCCACCTATTGGGCCTGAAATGCCCTTTCAGTCTACCTATTGGAATAAAATTGTCCTTCCATTTAACGGATCAACTTGATTAATGAGGTGTCTTTTTTTTACTAGTCAAATAATTATTAATTATTAATTAAAATAATTAATTTGTTAAATAAAATCCCAAACCATCTAAGTCCTAATAACCCGACCTATTACTACCCGATCCAATCAGTTAGGCCTAATAACCCGACCCACCACTACCCGCCCCAATCCATTGATCAATTCATCGTCGGGCATCTACAATTCGTTGATCTATAAAGTTTCATGGTCGAGGGCCATCCAGTGGTATTGAGTCATCTTCAATAGATGATGCTGCACATAGCCATAAACCTATTCTGGAAGAATACATCACTGTGCTCCCAGTGCCTAAAATCCTCCCAAATAGTGTACAATGTCTTTCACTATGATCATTAAATAGTTAATATTTTTTTCTGCATTCTCATATCAATCCACTAGCTCCACGTCCTTTGGAAGTTTTATTGCTAATTATGTATTGGCACTAGCAGCAGCACAAATAGAGCCAAACAAGATGCAATTACAGAAACAACAGTCTCTAAATTGCTACCTTGAATTCAATAGAGGCAGCCCATTTTGCATGTAGGCTAATTATGTCAGTTGTCAAGAAATGTTGTTCATTCCATGTTGTCTGTCTCCATAGTTAGAGATAAAGAGATATCCATATGCATTTAGCTCAGTGTTGTGCATGTAATGGTAATTTTTCAAGTCAAGTGCAGTGTACTCGAAGTTCGCAACTTCTAGGTAAATATGTGATGCCCGACGATGAATTGATCAACGGATTGGGGCGGATAGTAGTGGGTTGGGTTATTAGGCCTAATAGATTGAGTCAGGTAGTAGTGAATTGGGTTATTAAGACTTAGATGGGTTGGGGTTTTATTTAACAAATTAATTATTTTAATTAGTAAATAATAATTATTTGACCAATTAAAAAAAGACACCTCATTAATCAAGTTGATCCATTAAATGGAAGGGTAATTTTGCTCCAATAGGTAGACTGAAAGGGCATTTCAGGCCCAATAGGTGGATGGAGGATATTTTTGCACCATTTACAATAGGTGAAGGGCATTTTAGGCCCTTTTTCAAATATTCAAATATAAAAAGCATGACGGTCTTTCTAAATGTTTATTGAATTTTTTTTTTGTTAGCATCTTCACATTAGGGTTGCTTTCAGCTATTATCCAATTCTAAGAAAAATTAGAAATTAATCAACCAAAAAATATGTATATTAATTTATACACAAGAAAGTTTACAAAGAAAAGTAGTCTCTTTAGTTCTCCCTCAGCCATTTCCCTTCACCTCTTCGCTCTTTCTTTAATCCTCTCAATCTCTTCTTTCAATTTCTCCAATTTCATATCAACACAATTATTATTTTGTTTGGATTCTTTAGGCTTGTCATCTTCTTCCGAAACTTCCTCAACTAATTTGTTCAGCCCAATCAATTTCTCAACTTCATTAGCTAATGTATAATTTTCAGTGTATTGAGAAAATTTCTCAAAAGATATTTTTGTCAACTAACATTTATATTCAGGATTTTATAATAGTAGGTAGATATATTAAACTCAATTTACAACGAATAATGTACTTGATCCACTTTCAAACTTAATTAGTAAGCCCAAAGTTAAAAGAGTCGGCTATAATTCTAACTTTATATGTTTATCATTCAAACAAAAGTCATGCATATCAGGATTCAACACTTACTATAAATTTATATTTAGAACTCAACCAATAAATTTAATTAAAGATTCAACTATAAGAACAATGAAATAGTTAAATAACATAACCAAAACAAAGTCACGGTTAAACAAAGAAAGGGAAAAAAAGAGAAAGAGATAAACCTTTAATATTTTTTACCATTTCATTCGGTGGTGACATGCTTATTTCTTTCAATTTTTGATCAAAAATTTTCTACTGAAAGAGAAACATAAGAAATTATTAAAAGAGAAGAATCTATTGTCAGTTGTTGATTGGGATATGTTTAGGTGACATGAAGTGAGGGGGTACATTGGGGTAGTTTGGTTGGTTTTGGTTTGTGATTAGGATTTTTGGCTTGTATAGGTGTAGGTTAGTATGTCTAGGATTGTGTGGTGGTTGTATACTAGGAACGTGAGGTAGTAATTATGTAGGCGCTATAGTGAGAAGATTTGAGAGAATTTCAGGTTAATTAGGATTAGTTTAGGGTGTAATGCGGTGGAGGATTTGAGACGTGTGTAGGATTAGGATTAATTGAAGTTAAGATTTATTTAAGATACTAGTTTAGGATACGCGCCCTGCGCATGTACCTCGCTTTAATGAATTCAATTTTATAAAATCACTTTGATACTATCAAATAAAATATATCCCAACAATTGTTTTAGCCATTATAGTAGATTTTTGTCTTCAAATTTTATATTATTTAAATGATATAGCTTGTACTTTGAAAAGAATATTAAAAATAATGGCGATATCTGTTTAATGAAAATTGAAACAATTGTAAATAATTAAATTTTAAAAATAAATTCAGATAGAGTTAGAATGACTAACCAATTTATTGTGATGGAATTTAACATTCAAGAAATCTGATCAAAATTGTAAATAAGTCAATATAAACAAAAATCACATTAAAATTCTTAATCAACAATTATATATCGAGAATACATGATAATTTGTTATTTAGACTTCAAAAACATACTAAAATTACAAAAGAAAACTTTTCATTAGCAAATGTCTATAAAAATACATGATAATTTATTTTTATAAACATAAAAATATACTAAAATCTTAGAAAACTTACCTCAAATTACGAGCTAATTTATCTCTTCAATCATGATTAGTCTCAATATTAAAAAAACCTTCTTAATTAATAATTATCCATCAATAATATAAGAAAGTTTATTATTGTAAACTTCAAAAACGTGTTAAAATCTTAGAAAACCCATCTCAAATCACAAAAGAAATCATTGCTCTAATCATAGACACATCAAGATTGTAAATATTAAAAACACACTAAAACCTTAGAAAACTTACTTTAAATTACAAATAAACTTTTCTCTACAATCATAAGATATCTCAAATTTCAAAAAAAAAAAAAAAAAGTTTCTCAATTAGCAATTTGTTATCAAGAATACGTGATAATTTGTTTATGTAAACTTCAAAAATATACTAATACTATAATTCTTTAAAAATCTTACCTCAAATCACAAGTAAATTTATCATTTTAATCATAGATACTATCAAGATTTCAATTAGTAAGAAAATTTTATATAATAATCTAAACAAAGAGAGACAACTGTCATTAATTAATCAGTTAAAGGAATCCTTATTTTACGGTGATTCAAACCTAAACAATCTAAAAATTAATAGCTGTTTAGGTTTTATAAAAAGGGGATCTTTCAAAAATAGCTACATTTTGCTGGAAAACTCACCTTTTATATCCATATTTTACATAATTACCATTTATAGCCGTTGTATTCAATTTACGCCCGCTGTATTCGATTTTATCAATAGTATGTATTCATATAAAATATAAATACAGTATCATTTAGTTGTTGTATTCAATTTACAGCCACTGTATTTACTTTTACTTAGTGGTCTGTATTCATAAAAACGTAAATACACTATATATTTAGTCTTCCCAAAAATACTATCATTTTTTTCTTTTTATTTTTTCTTTTTAGTATTTTCCTCGTTTTTTCTTCGTCTTTTTTCTAATTTTTCCTATTTTTATTTTTTTTGTTTTTTTATATATTTTTTTCTCTCTTCTATCTCTCTTTCTTTTTTTTCTTTTTTTTGTTTTCTTTTTCGTACTTATTTTCTTTATTATTTTTTTGTTCTATTTTATATTTTTGTATTTTTAAAAAATATAACTACTCGAGCACAAGTCATTGATGATAACTTAAATACCATAATTGTTTATCTATTTGTAGTCACACCGTCATTTATATTTTTGTATTCATTGATACAACTATATTTGTATTTGTATTTTAAAGTTCGCGCTTACATTTGTATTTTGTAGTTCGCATTTATATTTGTATTTTATAATACGCACTTGTATTTGTATTTGTTAGTTCGAACCATCATTTATATTTTATATAATTCGCACTTGTATTTTAAAGAACTGTTTTGTATTTGTATTTTATAATTGACTGTATATTATATTGGATTATATTTGTATTATGATTTTATTGTGTTTGTATATTTAGATTATATTTGTATTTATATTCTATTTTCGTCGATATCTTTTTATTTTTAAAAAATTATTTTGTATTTGTATTTGTAAGTTGATTGCATATTGTATTTAGCTGTGATTATGTACAATTTATCATTTGTATTTGTATACAAAAAATAAATGCATTAATTATATTTTCTTGATTCTAAAATATATAAATATGCAGTTTATCATTTGATACAAATATACCGTTTTGTACTTGTATGTCAAAATTATTATTCGTATTTGTAAATAAATAAATATCACTTGATACAAATACAATTACAAACAAATGAACCACTGATTTTGAAAATACAAATACATATTGTATTTTTATAAAAATTTGAATTGTATTTATTTATATCAATAAATACAACTCGTATAAATAAATACAAACAAATATTCGTAAAAAGAAAATCAATAGTTCCTTTTCAATAATTAAAAAATATAAATGATAGTTCACACTTGTATCTATATATTATAGTTCGCATTTGTATTTGTATTTTATAGTTTTCACTTGTATTTATATGTTATAATTCGTCTTTATATTTATATTTTATAATTCGCACTTGTTTTTATGTTTGCTAGTTCGCAAAAAATGAAAATAAGGAGAAAAATAAAAAGAAAAAAATGAAAAAATGTGAGAAAAATACAAAAAAAGGAGAGTAATAGAAAATAGAGAAAAAAATAAAAGAAAAAAATAGAAGGAGAAAAAATAAAAAGGAAAAGAAGAAAAAGAAAAAAAAAGACAAAATGAAAAAAAGACAACAAAAAATAAAAAACTGAAAAAAGAAAGAAGAAAGAGAAAACAAAAAAAAAAAGGAAAAGAA